>NC_079317.1:5732500-6035530 GCF_029931775.1 Euleptes europaea
GCCGAAGCGGCTAGGGTCGCAAGAGAGAGAGAGGCGGCGGAAGCAGCCAGGGCGGCTGCAGCAAGGAATCAGGCGAACGTGGACACGCGCCCCAAGGACTATGTACTGGGACTATCAGGTCTAACTTTTTCCCCGGCGTTTGTCCCGTCGCGTGCGACCCAACGCGCACGCCGTTTGGCTGACCGACGTCGCGACTCAGATGAGTCTGAAGACGAGGATTTATATGGGGATAGCTCTCAATGGGCCACGAGCTTCCGAACCAGTAAGCCTCATCTTACTGGGGGCCCAAGTGAGGAGGTTCATCTTTTACGAGCCCAGAATCGGGAGCTCTCCGACCGTGTTGATCAACTCCAAGAAGTAATGGAACTTATGCTTCACGAGAACAGGCAATTACAACAAACCCTGATAGCTCAGAGACAGCCCGTTCCGATACCGGGTCAGGGGGTACCCGTACAACCACCCGCTAATGTGCCTGCTCCACCCTTACCTCCTGGAGCTCCTGTTGCTCCTCCGCCCGGACCACCCGTGCAACCACCTGCTAATGTGCCTGCTCCACCCTTGCCTCCTGGAGCTCCTGTTGCTCCTCCGCTCGGACCACCCGTGCAACCGGGTCAGCCCGCGCCCGGCCCTTGGAAGCAACTCAAATTGAGGACTACGTATGACGGATCTCTTGAGACTTTGCCTTGTTTCTTGCATCAAGTGGACAGTTATATGCGAGAACAAGGTCAATTTTTCCCCACGGAAGATAGCCGGGTGCGGTACGTAGCTTCCCTCCTGACAGGCAAAGCGGCTGACTGGATGGTCCTCCAGTTTGACACCCGCTCTCGTGCGATTCGTTCCCTCAACAACTTCATGACTGCCCTGAGAAGGAGGTTTGAGGACCCCTTCCTGGGAGAAAGAGCCAAAACGGAACTCTTACAATTAAAACAAGGCTCTGCTACAGTTTGGGAATTTGCCGATGAATTTCAGCGACTGGCAAGTAAAATTGTAGGTTGGCCCGAGACCACCCTAATCCATCATTTCAGGGAAGCCTTGCATCCTGACATTCTGAACTGGTCTTACATGCGGGGCGATCCCGATACCCTCGAAGGCTGGATTCTATTAGCCGAGGAAGTGGAAAGCCGCCGCCGCTTTATTTCTCTCGTCCGTCAAAAGCACAAGGAGAAGGGCACCCAAAAGCCTCAACCCAAGGCACCACTGCTCGTTCCACGAAATCCCCCACGTCCGCTCCAGGAACGTGAAGCCCGATTTCAGAGGGGTGCCTGTCTTACATGCGGAGAAATGGGCCACTTTGCAGCCGTTTGCCCACGCCGCCAGGAATTATTTCGTCCCAGCACGACAACCCGCGCCCGAGGTCGTCCACCACGCAGAGGCACCGCGGCCACCCGCAGCGCAGCTCCGGGAAGGCCCACACCCTCTGCACTCCATGCCGGGGACCCAGCCTCCCTGCCTGCTTCCAACGACCCCGCCGGGTCTCGGATTACAAGTGCCCCATTGGGGGACAGTTTCCCCTCTTCGGATGAGGAAAACCCTTGGATTTCTCCAGCCTTAAACCTGGAATCTCCCCTCGACTTGTCAAAAAACGGCTCCGGTCTGTGGTGAATGGAGCATCTCCACAGACCTCTCAGGATCTTCCTATCAAACCGAATGCTCCTACCAAAATCAAAGAAGTGGACTCCACCGTCTACGTAGATGCAGTTTTACAACAACTTAACGGAGGTCCACAAATCCCCGTCAAAGCACTAATTGACTCCGGTTGCTGTCGCACTCTCATAAGCGAAGCCACGTTTGCTGCCCTCAGAGCCGACTCAGAGGCTTTACCCGCCCCCGTCCAATTTGCTCAAATGGACGGGAGCCAATTCCAGGGGGGTCCAGTTGATCATCGCACCATAGGGGTGGCAATGGGAATTGGTTCCCACTGGGAACAAATAGACTTCACTATAGCCCCTATCCGATTTGAAGTGGTCTTGGGAATTAACTGGATTAAAGGACATAGTCCCAGTATTGATTGGGAAACAAACACTATTTCTTTCGCTAGTCCCACCTGCGACCAGCATCGGCAAAACTTTGCTCTGCCATTTCCGCCCGTTCCAGCGTTAACCTCTACTGCCCCAGTACCACCGGCTCTACCCGCTGTATACCGGGACTTTGAAGATGTCTTCGACCTTAAGGAATGTGATGCCTTACCCCCCCACCGGGCCTCAGACTGTGCGATTGAAGTAGTAAAGGACTGCACATTAACCAAAAGTAAGATTTACCCTATGAGCGCTTCCGAGCGCACTGTCCTCCGGGACTTTTTGGACAAAAACCTCGCCAGAGGGTTCATTCGCCCTTCGAATGCCCCAAACTCGGCCCCCGCGTTTTTCGTCCGGAAAAAAGAGGGCGACCTTCGCCTGTGCATTGACTTCAGAAAGCTCAATGCGGTTACCCAGACCAACGCCTATCCTATCCCATTAATATCGGATATTTTGGGACAATTACAGGAAGGCCGTGTGTTCTCTAAATTAGACTTGGTGGAAGCCTACTACCGAGTCCGTATCCGCGAAGGAGATGAACACCTCACTGCCTTCTCTAGCTGTTTCGGAATGTATGAATTCCTTGTAATGCCGTTCGGATTAAAAGGGGCCCCGGGGGTCTTCATGCAACTCATCAATGAAATCCTACATGACCTTCTATATCGTGGGGTGGTGGTCTACTTAGATGACATTCTCATTTATTCGAAAACTATGGACGAGCATGTGACTCTGGTCAGAGAAGTTCTACAACGCCTGCGTAACCATCAATTGTTCGCTAAACTAGCTAAGTGTGAATTTCACCAAAGCAAACTCACGTTTTTGGGATACATCATCTCCCACCAAGGTCTTCGCATGGACCCCGCCAAAGTCCAAGCCGTCCTCGATTGGACTCCCCCCACCAACCGTAAGCAAGTACAGCAATTTCTGGGATTTGCAAACTTCTATCGGGGATTCATCCCTAACTTCGCCCAAGTGGCTCTACCCATTACGGACCTGCTGAAAACTAAAGGAAGAGTAAGCTCGGCTGCCTTGCCCTCCGCAAAAATCCTATGGACTGAGCAATGCCAAGCCGCCTTTCTGGCCCTCAAACGCCTCTTCACTTCGGAACCGGTGCTACGGCACCCAGACCCAAATCAAATGTTCATTGTGCAAGTCGATGCTTCCGATGTAGCCATGGGAGGGGCTCTCCTCCAGCAAGGACCGGACGGTCTTCTTCACCCTTGCGCTTACTTTTCAAAAAAATTTGCGCACGCTCAATTAAACTGGCCCATCTGGGAGAAAGAGGCCTCTGCAGTTCATCATGCACTGACTTTATGGCGGCAATTCTTGGAAGGGTCTAAAGTACCCTTTGAAGTTTGGACCGATCACAAAAATCTAGCTGCCCTCACGGGGTCCCATAAGCTATCGGCGAAACAACAACGGTGGGCGGAGTTCTTTGCTCAGTTCCGTTTCACCCTGAAGCACGTCCCTGGGAAGCAGAACGTTCTCGCGGATGCCCTCTCCCGTTTACCACAATATCCGGTAAAACTCGAAAGACCCACCAACTCTCTGTTCACCCCTATGCAACGTGGAGCCCTACCTATGCTGGCTGTGCAAACCCGATCCCAGCATCAACACACCTTCCCTAACTCGCAAGCTCCGCCAGCCCAACCGGCTGCCCAGCCGCCACCGCAACAGACCGGAGTTCCCGCCCCTCCTACCCCTCCGACCGCTCAGCCGCCTGCAGTCTGCGCGCCACCACACGTAAGCACTAACCCTATAACTATTTCTCAGATCTCCAGGACCGACGGGGGGGCTCCCTCCAAACTCCCCATCTCCGAATCCTTTTTAACTGTCCTTCGGGACCAGTGCCTTTTAGAACGTTCCGCTCATACCCTACCTCCTGGTGTTTTGGAACAAGGGGGGTCCTGGTACAAAGACTCAAAATTGTATGTACCCAAAGCTCTCCGGAAGGACGTTTTACATTTAGCTCATGGAGCCAAAACAGCTGGGCACTTTGGGTTTCTGAAGACCCTTCACTTATTGCGCAGACAGTTCTGGTGGGGGGGAATGCGTTCCGACATTGACTCCTTCATCCGCAGCTGTCCCGTTTGTGCCGCTGCGAAACGATCGCAGGGCAAACCCCCGGGACTACTACAACCTCTTGAAACGCCCAGCAGACCTTGGGAAGTGATTGCTATGGACTTCATGACTGATCTCCCTCTCAGTGGGGGTAAAACTGTGTTGTGGGTTGTTACTGATTTGTTTTCTAAGCAAATACATTTGATTCCATGTGCAGGGATCCCCTCTGCTCAGAAACTGGCCCGCCTCTTCGTGACGCATATATTTCGTTTACATTCGTTTCCGCGTAAAATAATTTGTGACCGCGGAAGTGGTTTCGTTTCTAAGTTTTGGAAAGCTTTCCTCAAGTTGGTGGGGGTGGAACAGGGATTGTCTAGTGCATACCATCCTCAAACTGATGGTCAAACTGAACGTGTCAATGCTGTACTCGAATGTTATTTGCGTTGTTATGTTAACTACCACCAGGATAACTGGGTGGAACTGTTACCTTTAGCAGAATATGCCTACAATAATGCCATGCATCAATCCACAGGTTTTAGCCCGTTTTTTGCTGTGTATGGACAAGATTTCAGTCCCATCGTTCCTACAGATGATGTAGAGGGGGAGGGGAACCCCGACATTGCCTCCTGGGCACACGCCCTCCGTACCACTTGGCCCTGGCTCGTTAGCAACCTCGACCGGGCCAAACGTATATACAAAGCGCAAGCTGACAAACATCGCTCCCCCGGGGGTGATCTGCAAGTGGGTGCTTTGGTTTACCTTTCCACCAAAAACCTCCGTTCCACCCAACCGTGCCATAAACTCAGCGCCAAATTCATTGGCCCTTTCCCCATTACTCGGGTCATAAACCCTGTCACAGTGGAACTGGCTCTCCCCAAATCCTTGAGGCGTGTGCATCCTGTTTTCCACATAAGCCTCCTCAAACCCCATGTTGCTTCTCCACGGTGGCATCCGGACCCACCGCCTGCGCAACCCATCATGGTGGGGGGGGAAGAACACTTCGAAGTCTCCAGGATCCTTGACTCCCGTATTCACCATGGCACTCTCCAATATCTAGTTCGTTGGAAACATTTCCCCCCTGCCTATGACGAATGGGTGCGCGCACGGGATGTCTCCGCCCCCGACCTCGTCGACGCCTTTCACATTGCTTACCCGAACAGGCCAGCCCCCTTGCGAACTGGGAGGGGGCCTTAAGGGGAGCAGAATGTCAGGCTGCTATCTCGGTTTCGTTATTGCCTCTGTCTCTGTGCTGTATTGTCTGCCCCCCAAGGTCGCATGCCTAAGCCTGGGAACTCAGCTCCTGGGAAACTGTATTCCTGCGTGTAATCTCCCGCCTTTCCTGCCTTATAATATCTCCCAGCTAGTGAGCCTTTCATAGCTGTCATTTTATTCGTTTGCACTGTATGCCTATTTGATCAGTAAAAGCCATCTGTTTGGACTCTATACGACTTTGTGGTGATTGCTGGTTCTGTGGGCCAAGGGCTGACAACGTAAGCTTTGTGGAGCTAAGCAGGCCCCATAGAACCACCAGTGTTTTTTTGCGGGTCTTGGAAAGCCGGACGCCGGAGACGCCGCCAACCACGAGGGCCTGCAACCCGATCGGCCCAGAAATATAAGAAAACCAGAGCGGCAAAACGGCCTTTCACAACAGCAGCCTGAAACAAAGGCGGGCTCCATTGTAGTTTTTTAAGTGGTCTATAAGAGAGTTCTCACGGGGGCAAGAATGAATGGGGGCATGGGGGCAAGAATGAATACTATTTGGGACACAAGGGTGTTTATTCATGTATATGCCCATCTGTTTCATTTTTAATCTTGCCCTCCCGTCCAAGAAGCTCAGAACAGCTTACATGGGTCTCCTCCCACACACATTTTACCTGTAAGGTAGGTCAGGCGGAGAGAAGGTGACTGGCCCAATGAGATTCATGGCTGAGAGGGAATTATATTTGAAACATGGGTAGGTGGGTCTTTTCCCCCCATTATGGTAGGCTCACACCCCTTACCAATTTCCCCGTGATCTGTCCTGGAACTGGGCTGGGGGCACGTTAACATGAGAACATCAGAAGAGCCCTGCTGGATCAGACCAGTGGTCCATCTAGTCCAGCATCCCGTGTCACATCGCTAACCAGTTCCTCTGTAGAGTCAATAACAGGGTGCATAGGGCATCAAGGCCTTCCCTTGATAAGAACATCAGGAGAGGAGGGGCCATGGCTCAGTGGTAGAGCATCTGCTTGGCATGCAGGAGGCCCCGGGTTCGATCCCCGGCATCTCCAGTTAAAGGGACCAGGCAAGTAAGTGATGTGAAAGACCCCCTGCCTGAGACCCTGGAGAGCCGCTGCCGGTCTGAGTAGACAATACTGACTTGGATGGACCAAGGGTCTGGCTCAGTATAAGGCAGCTTCATGTGTTCAAGAGCCCTGCTGCATCAGACCAGTGGTCCATCCATTCCAGCATCCGGTCTCACACAGTGGTCGGCCAGTTCCTTTGGAGGACCAACAACAGGGCATAGAGGCCGAGGCCTTCCCTGACAGGAACATCAGAAGAGCCCTGCCGGATCAGACCAGTGGTCCATCTAGTCCAACATCAGGGCACAGAGGCTGAGGCCTTCCCTGATGTTGCCTCCTGGCACTGAGATTCGGAGATTGACTGTCTCTGAACGTGGAGGTTCCCTTTAAGTCACGATGGCTCATAGCCACTGATAGACCTTCTAACTCCTGTGAATCGGTCTAATCCCCTTTTAAAACCGTCTACGCCTGTGTCCATCACTACATTCCCTGGCCGCGAATTCCACATTTTAGTCACTCCTGGTGTAAAGAAGTATTTCCTTTTTGCCCATCCTGAATCTACTGCCCATGAGAGGCTGCCGTCTGCTGGATCAGACCAGCAGCCCATCTGGCAGAGAACTGCACACTCTGACTGGCAGCCATTCCCCGAGGTAACCGGCAGAGAACTGTTTCTCCAGCATTGGCCAGTTCTCACTGGGGATGCCAGAAATTACATGCGGGGTCTTCTGTACATGGGGCATGTGCTCTCCTACTAAGCCCTTTCTCCATGTCACCAAGGAGAAAGGTATTTGAAGTGACAGAGCACAGACAGGCACTTTTCACACATGCCAAATAATGCACTTTTAATCACATGAACACATGAAGCTGCCTTCTACTGAATGAGACCCTTGGTCCATCAAAGTCAGTATTGTCTACTCAGACCAGCAGTGGCTCTCCAGGGTCTCAGGCTGCGGTCTTTCATGTCATCTACTTGCCTGGTCCCTTTAACTGGAGATGCCGGGGACTGAACCTAAGACCTATGATTCTATGACCTTCTGCATGCAAAGCAGATACTCTACCACTGAGCCACAACCCCTCCACTTTCAATCCACTTTGCTGCTGGATTTTATAGCGTCAAACTGCAAAATCCACTTGCAAACAATCGTTATAGTGGATTGAAAGTGGATTGAAAGGGCATTATTCAGCATGTGCGAAAGTGCCCGTAGTTTCAGGAGGGTAGCCATGTTGATGTAGAAGAGCTAGCCTAGACGTCTAGTAGCACCTTAGAGACCAACATTTTCAGGGCATAAGCTCAGATTTTGTAAACGCATACCCTGAAAATCTTGTTGGTCCCTAAGGAGCCTAGTGTGTGTTCGTAAGGTGGTGGAGTTGAGAAGAGAGGATTCAGTTCATCTTACCTGCAGCCACCTTCTATTGTCAGTGTTAGATTATTCACCCTGCTTTAAGAGAATGTGAACAGTGCCCCAAGGTAGTTCAAAGTTGTGAAGTACTCCACAGGCAGCACAAAAGAGGAATGCGGTGTGCAGCTAAGACTGGAGGGAGATTTTCAGAGCCTTGAACATTGCATGGGATGCTTCGCTCTCCCCCAGGTGAACTCACACCTTCCCACCCACCTGAGACTATCACACCTTCCCGTTGGCCTGCGGTCACCCCCAGTCAAACAATACAGAGGCTGACGAACCTGTTCCTTCAAGACAAAAGAGGGATCCAGGTACGCTCCGCACGCATCAGAGGCTAGGAGCGCGCATCTGTCAATGAAGATTATATAAAAGGAAATTGACAAAGAAAGGAAAGGTTCACAAAATTAGAGAGCGTTGCTGTGGTTGGGTGTGTCTGTTTGCTGCTGGTATTCACCACTGTTTGTATTTCAAGAAGAAGAGTTGGTTTTTATATGCCAACTTTCTCTACCTTTTAAGGAGAATCAAACAATCTCCTTCCCTTCCTCTCCCCATAACAGACACCTTGGGGGTTACCACACTTGTACTCCCAGCGATTTATTAAGAGTCTGAAAATGTTATAAAAAATACTGTTCCCACTTTCTTTGTATTCCCACCAATGTATTAATTTTTATAATTAAGATTGTAATAAGTACGGTATATGGATACTCTTCCGAGTTTGTAATTTGTATTTTGTGTTACTTATTGTTTTTTGTTTATATTTTTTTGTATGTTAATTTTTTTCTTTTTTCCCTGTTATTTTTTTTTAAATAAAAATTCATAAAAAAAGAGTTTGAAAACGTTATAAAAAATACTGTTCGCACTTTGTTTGGCCCCTTTAGCTGTGAAGAAGTTTTCCAACCATTTATAAGCCGTGGTATCCAAAACCCCTTTGAAAGCGATGTTTTTTATAACATTTTCAAACTCTTAATACATCACTGGGAATACAAAGTGCGGTAACCCCCTTGTGAGGCAGGAGAGGCTGAGACAGTTCAGAGAGAGCTGTGACTAGTCCAAGGTCACCCAGCAGGCTTCATGTGGAGGCGTGGGGAATCAAACCCGGTTCTCCAGATTAGAGTCCCCTGCTCCTAACCACTACTCCACAGGGTAAAGGATTGTGTGAGTAAGAAGCAAAATATAATTCCAACCAATTTCGGAAAGTCGTGACTTGGATGGCCCAGGCTACCCAGATCTCGGAAGCTAAGCACCACAAGCCCTGGTTAGTACTTGAACGGGAGACAACTAAGAATGCCCAGGATTACTACGCAGAGGCAGGCTACGGCAAACTACCTTTGAGCGTCTCTTGCCTTGAAAACCCTATGGGGTAGCCATAAGTCAGCTGCGACTTGACCGTACTTTCCACCACCACCAATTTCGGGAAGACATCAAAAATGGTGGAGACACAGAGGGGCAGGGAAGAGGTATGTTAGCATCGTTGTGGTCAGTGACGGCACTGGTACTGGCCAAGAGGTTGCTACCACACTTACGTCAAGCACATTCTGGACAGCGCATAAAATCACAAAGGCCCTGCCAGGATGAGACACACGCAAACTCTGCCGCCGCTGCCTGTGTTTTCCCAGTGACAGCTTGCAAGTTGAAGGCTGGGGGAAAATACATCGCTGCCCACACAGGAGGAAGACGTCAGAATCCTGACAATAAATCAGCAACCACTGGAAATTTGTGCACGAGAAACCAATCGCCTGGGAAGGCAGACACCATCATTATTGTTCTCGGGAACATTATTGCTATGCAGAGTGTGGCATGCGGCTATTAATAAGAAAAGTTTGGGGAGGAGGCTTCTTTGAGAGAAAACTGGGTGGTGGGGGTAGGGTTGCCTACCCCCAGGTGGCACCTGGAGATCTCCAGGAATTGCAACTGATCTGCAGATGACAAAGATCAGACTACAGATCTCAGTCTACAGAGGTCATTCTCCTAGAGAAAATGGCTGTTTTGGAATTGGACTCTATGGCATTATACACCGCTGAGGTCCATTCCCTCCCTAAATCCCACCTTCCACAGGTTCTAACCCCAAATCTCCAGGAATTTCCCAACCCATAGTTGGCAACCCTCCGGCACGAGGCGCCGCTGTCTGAGGCAGCCCTCCTGTGTCGAAGGAAGGTACCACTATTCATTGCATGCCGTGAGAGGACATAACTCGACGTCAAGTAAATAAAAGCCAAGTGAGAAAGGCTGGCTATAAATATAGCAAATAAAATAAACACGCCACACTTGCGGCCCAAATGATTCATTTGGCTCAAAACAGGGCATATTTTCTGTAGGGGAAAATATATATTTATATAGATATATCTGAGCAAGGCTGTCAAAGACAGGACATTTTGGAGGACTTTCATTCATAGGGTCGCTATGAGTCGGAAGCGACTTGACGGCACTTAACACACACACACACACACACACACATAGATATATCTAGATATATCTAGGAGCCCCGTGGTGCAGAGTGGTAAGCTGCAGTAGGTAAAGGTTCCCTGTGCAAGCACCAGGTCATTCCTGACCCATGGGGTGAAGTCACATCCCGACGTTTCCAAGGCAGACTTTGTTTGCGGGGTGGTTGGCCAGTGCCTTCCCCAGTCATCTTCCCTTTACCCCCAGCAAGCCGGGTACTCATTTTACCGACCTCGGAAGGATGGAAGGCTGCGTCAACCTTGAGCCGGCTACCTGAAACCAACTTCCGTTGGGATCTAACTCAGGTTGTGAGCAGAGCTTTTGACTGCAGTACTGCATCTTAACACTCTGCGCCACGGGGCTCCTAAAGCTCTGCTCACGACCTGAGTTCGATCCCGATGGAAGTTGGTTTCAGGTAGCCGGCTCAAGGTCGACTCAGCCTTCCATCCTTCTGAGGTCGGTAAAACAAGGACCCAGCTTGCTGGGGGCAAAGGGAAGATGACTGGGGAAGGCACTGGCAAAACACCCCATAAAAACAAAGTCTGCCTAGTAAAAGTCGGGATGTGACATCACCCCATGGGTCAGTAATGACCCGCTGCTTGCACAGGGGCCTACCTTTACCTAAAGGAAAATATACTCGAGGTGACCAGATACTTCAATGAAATAAACATACCCACAAATATCGCATCCCGTAGGAATACATACACAATGCCCTTTGCGTCAGCTTCCAATAATTTATTCCTGTGGGAGAACCTAAGCAGACAGTCTGCATAATACTTAGCACAGAGAAACAGTGAGGTGAAACAGTTAGAGTATTGTACTAGGATCTGGGAGATCTGACAAAGGGACCTTTTGACTCTCAAAAGCTCATACCCCAAAAATCTTGTTAGTCTCTAAGGCGCTACTGGACTCAAATCTAGCTGACTTACACTATGTGATCTGCCTTGAATCCCAGAGGCCGTTTATGCTTGGGTGTACCAAACTGAAGTGCCCCGCATATTTTTTTTGAGTTTTTCATGCTAAGCCATCATTCAGGAAGTGACTGCTGAAGCCAGCGCATACCTGCTTCGCATTTCTTAAGAGCCCCTTTAATGTGACCATTTCTGTTTGCTCCGCCCCCCCTCGAAGAATCCCCTCAAGGAAGCATGCAAAATCACAGCTGCTCGTTAGCTATGCAAACGGCAATTGCTAATGGCTATGCAAATGAAGGAACGAAGGAGTAGGCAAGTAGGGGTGGAATTTCTCCTTTTGCATCGGGACTGAGAATAGGTGTTTTAAAGGTGCATTTTAAAAAAGAGCTTTGAGAGAGCATCAAAACTGACCCTGAATAAATGGCCAGAGAGAAAGGCAGACTATAAATAACGTAAAATAAATGCCATTGTAGTCTTTACAACAATCCTACATGGCGGATCAGTCTCGTTATCCCCGTATTGCAGCTACAAGGATGGACTACCCCAAAATAGCTAATGAGAAGCAGGGGCAAGATTTGAACTCAGGGCTTCCCAGTTTGTCATATAGGTTCCTAGCTATGATGCCGGAGCAGCTTGCAAGCACTGGACTACTCCGCTTAAGCGGCTGGTACCCATTAATTTAGGACAGACCCCTATTGACTTGCCTGGCTTTCAGCCCTATAGCTGACGATTTGTCCGCCCAATTTCGTCATCTTCTCCGGTGACCCAGATTGCCGCCATCCTCTATTGATGTTTTATTTTTAGCCGCCACCAAACAAAGGCAAACACACCTGGCCCAGCAGCCAGAGGGAATCTTTCGAGCGATGACATCAGCAACGACAGCCAGAGAATCCGCCCGGATAACTGTCCCCTAAGCATTACGCCTCTTAGACTCCTTTAATTAGGCTTCCGCTTTGGAAACGAATTAATTAATTGGCTATCAGCATCTGGAGTGCATTATTCACAAGGGGGTTGTCTCAAATATCAGATACACCAAATTGGTCACACCCTATTATTTCACATATGGGCACGTAGAGAACAAATGTTTAAAGCAGCCCAGGGCTGGTGACAAGTTAACATTTTGTTGAGACCTTAAATGGTTCTTTGGCCTAGCTTTCCTGGAGACGGTAAACCTGTATCCAGGCTGTTCTACTTCAGATTGCAAGCAGGAGCTCACAGGACTGAATCCTCTTTCCCTACAAAAAAAAAACGTTTTCGATGCAGAAAGCAAGCATGTCAAGGCTACAGTCCTTTTGCTGAGATGCTAGTTTTCTGCGTGAAAGGAGTCTTCTCTAGAAGCTTCAGTCCATGGTTCCTCGGCTGCATCTGAAGCAGCCTGGCCAAGATAATGGATAAGCTACCGAGAAACCATTGTAATATTGAACTTTTCCCTGGCCTGGTTCCATAAGATCAGACCAGTGGTCCATCTAGTCCAGCATCCTGTCTCACAAAGCGGTCAACCAGTTCCTCTGAAGAGCCTAGAACAGGGCACAGAGGACGGGGACTTCCCCTGATGTTGCAGGAGGCGGAGGCAGCCACAAAATGGTTGCCACAGAGTGACCATGGTGTAGCGGTTAGGAGTGGTGGACTCTAATCTGGAGAACTGGGTTTGATTCCCCGCTTCCTCAACATGAAGCCTGCTGGGTGACCTTGAGCTAGTCACAGTTCTCTCCAAACTCTGTCAACCCCACCTGCCTCACAACGTGTCTGTTGTGGGGAGAGGAAGGAAAGGTGATTGTAAGCCAGTTTGAGACTCCTTTAGGTATAAAAAAAATCAACTCTTCTTCTTCTAACTTCAGTAACACAGTGCAGATTCTTGTGCTCTGGAGGCAGCTGCTGCCAAAGCAAAAATTTTTTAAAAATCTGGTCCTCCGCTGCTCATGTGGGGGAGTGGGGGAATCAAACCTGGTTCTCCAGACTAAAGTCCACCGCTCCAAACCACCACTCTTAACCACTACCCCATGCTGGTCAAGGGGTTCTTGACCCATTTGTAAGGGAGTGATATTTCTGGTAGCTTTGGGGGCAACCTGGGCAAAGGGGGAGGATACATGCTCGGACAGAAGGAACTTTCAATGTTGATTTAGTGTTCGTGTTATTAAACTTCTTGCATTATTGCTTTCATACTAGTGTTACCTGGTCTCGAGATGCTCCCAATATACATATTTTAAACCAATTTTAAAAAAAGAAACGCAGTAAATAAACTAACCCCCATAGGATTGCTAGGGATGCCAGCCTCTAGATGGGACCTGAGAATCCCCGGGAATTAGAACTGACCTGCAGACTACAGAGATCAGTTCCCCTGGAGAAAATGGATGCTTTTGAGGGTGGACTCTGTGGCATTGAACACATGAACACATGAAGCTGCCTTCTACTGAATCAGACCCTTGGTTCATCCAAGTCAGTATTGTCTACTCAGACCGGCAGCAGCTCTCCGGGGTCTCAGGCAGGGGGTCTTTCACTTCACCTATCTGCCTAGTCCCTTTAACTGGTGATGCCGGGGAGTGAACCTGGGACCTTCTGTATGCCAAGCAGATGCTCTACCACTGAGCCACGGCCCCTCCCCATCATACCCCACAGAGGTCCCTGTCCTCCCCAGGCTCCACCCCCAAATACCCAGGTATTTCCCAACCTGAATCTGGCAATTCTACCCCCCCCCCCGCAATCAGGGACCTGGCAACCCTAGTGGCTGCTGTATGTATTCTGAGGTTGGTGCACTAGGGTTGCCAATGTCTAGATGGGGCCTGGAGATCTCTGAGAATCACAACTGATCTCCAGGCTACTGAGATCAGTTCCCATGGAGAAAATGGGTGCTTTGGAGGGCGTTCTGTATGGCATTATACCCTGCTGAGGTCTCTCCCCTTCCCAAACCCCACCCTCCCCAGCCTCCGCCCTCAAATCTCCAGGAATTTCCCAACCCAGAGCTGGCAACCCTAAACCACACTCTTCTTGTGACTTATCTTTTGGTTCTCAGAGCCTTGGGTTTCACATGAACACATGAAGCTGCCTTCTACTGAACCAGATCCTCTTGGTCCATCAAAGTCAGGATTATCTACTCTGACCAGCAGCGGCTCTCCGAGGTCTCAGACAAGGGTCTTTCACATCACCTACTTGCCTAGTCCCTTTAAGTGGAGATGCTGGGGAATGAACCTGGGACCTTCTGTATGGCAAGCGGATGCTCTACAAACTGAGCCACGGCCCCTCCCCTACTCAAGAAGGTGCTTGAGAAGGGTCACCAGCAGTAAAGAGGGTTTCTGTATCCTGCATTGATGCAGCAAAATAGCCCTGGCCTGAAATGATGAGGCCACAGAAGTAGGACTTCTCAAGAACACCCCTCTGCTAATTCTGCATATATGGGGATGCTGACCCACATAACGCCAATTAAATGGAATTAAATTATACTTTTGTGGCCTCCAGCTGTCTTTTATTTTTAAAGCGCAAACAATTTCCACTTGAAACAGAAGGGAAAAGAAAGGACACACCTCCAGGTTACTGCCAATGGCCCCACAAGAATCAATTAAAAGGATCGGGGGAAGGGAATTCCCCAAAGGGCCAAGTCTCGAATGGGGACATGCAGGACCAAAGGAAGATCCGCACCAGTTTCCATCCAGGATGAGCCCAGCATTTGTGAGAAAGCGCTAGTTTGAACTAGCCAGCGTTCCTGGCATCTGGGACCTCTTTTGCAGGGGGGTGAAAAGCCATGGGGAAACTTCCAACACAAACATAATGCCGCTTCAGCCAAGAGAGTTTATGTACTGTAGGCTCAGCTCAGACATTTGGGTTTCAGGTAACACCCTCTGCATAGCTGTGGTCAAGTTAGGGGCTTTGGGTCATTTGCACCTGGGACCACAAGAACTATGACTTGCATGAGCAGGAATCATAGAATCATAGAGTTGGAAGGGACCATACAGGCCATCTAGTCCAACCCCCTGCTCAATGCAGGATCAGCCTAGTGCAGTGATGGCGAACCTTTTAGAGACCGAGTGCCCAAACTGCAACCCAAAACCCACTTATTTATCTCCGAGTGCCAATGCACACCACGGCAACATGGCACAGCCCTAGGCCAGTGGTCAGCAAACTCATTAGTCAACAGAGCGAAATATCAACAGTACAATGATTGAGATTTCTTTTGAGAGCCAAATTTCTTAAACTTAAACTATATAGGTAGGTACACTGAATAAAACTTGATATCATACTTAATAATGATCTTATTTATTGATAAAAATTAAATTGTAAGTCCTTCCATTTCCCCCTCCCCGTCCGGAGTCCCATTGGGAGGCCAGGTCTACCCATTGGCTTTCTTGGCAGTAGACCTGGCCTCCGGAGGCCCATAGAAGCCAATTGGTAGACCTGGCCTCTGAAGGGGGACTTTTTCCCCTCCTCGGAGTCCAGGTCTACCGCCAAGAAAGCCAGTGGGTAGACATGGCCTCTGAGGAGGGAAAAAAGTAAGGCATCCATAAAATTAAATCATGACAATGACTGACAAACACTGTACATTTTCCCCATCTGTATTCTCAAAACTCTGCAGGGGGGCTTACTGTTGAATTGTGCATCTGAGTGGCAAATCCAAGGCAAAACCTCCCATTCACAAATGGCCAATAACCCCTGTCCCGAGCCCAGGCCTCCCCAGGCCACCTCGGGACTTCCCAGTCACCAGCGGGAGCTAGCCACCACACGAAGGGGGAGAAAAGGGGTCTGGATGGCAGGATAAAAGCCCCTCCCACCCGTCCTTCCCACCCCCCAACGACAAACCTCTGCGGTCGGGTGCCTGGCTGGGGGGGGGCGAAGCGCCGACGACACCATCCCCAGGCAGGAGCCGACCCCCACAACCTACCTTTTCCCCGCAGGTTCCCCAAAGGCAAGAAGGGCAGACGCCCCTGAACCGGCCCAACCGAAGAGGGGGGGGCTTCTGGCGGGCCGGGAGTCCACCCCCCCAGACACACGTGTGTGTGTGCGCGTGCCCCACTCCTCTGCGTGTGCCCCTCCAGAGGGCTGCGGGGGCCAGTCGGCCAGCCGGCCACCGGGAGTGAGAAGGGCGGTGGGGCGGAACACCCTCTGGGGGGGCAGGGGGCGCCAGATGCCGAAGGAGGCGGGACAGGGTCAGCGAGCAGAAGCGGCGACGGGCTCCCCTCTTCCAGGCGGCGAGAGGCGAGAAGGCCTGGCTCAACGGCCAGGGAAGGAGCAGCGGGAGGCCCCGATGAGCGCACCCCCCTGCAGGGATTTCTCCCCCCACGGCCAGGCTCGGGAGTGGCGCAGGAGGCCGCGGGGAAGGGGGGTTCTCCGCCCCCCCGGCTCCGGGCAGGGGAGGATTGGGGCCGAGGCGGAAAAATCCGGCGGGGAGTCCAGGAAAGGGGGGCTTTGAACCGAGCGGTTCAAAGCCCCCGCAGCCCAGCTGGGCGGCCGCCTGCCTACAGCCTCCCCCACCTGAGGCGGGGCAGAGCCGGAAAGGCCAGCAGCTGGGAGGAACCACGCGTGCCGGCAGAGAGGGCAACGCGTGCCGGAAGTGGCACGCGTGCCATAGGTTTGCCAACACGGGCCTAGTGCTTGTCCAGCCTCTGCTTGAAGACTACCAGTGAGGGGGAGCTCACCACCTCCCTAGGCAGCCGATTCCACTGTCGAACAACTGTTACTGTAAATATATATATATTCCTAACGTCCAGCTGGTACCTTTCCTCCTGCAATTTAAACCCATTATTGTGAGTCCTATCCTCTGCTGCCAACAGGAACAGCTCCCTGCCCTCCTCTAAGTGACAGCCCTTCAAACACTTAAAGATTATGCGTGTTTTGCCTGCATTTTCCAGATTCTGGCTAAAACAGCATCTGGAATACACGGGCAAAACCCGCGGGGAGAGCGAGGCAACCTGCGACAGTCGGAAAAGGCATGCATAATCAAAAGGAAGCCCCGAAGCAGTCGGTGGGGGTGACCGCGGGGAAACGTCCCTTTGTCTCTGCGACAGAACAGCGGTATTTTTTCCCAAGTTGCTCATCTCTCGAAAAAACAACACCACCAAACATCACGTCCCCCAACTCAGGTGGCTTCTCCTCCATGACCATTAATCACTCCTTGTTTGCAAGCACTCTGCAGGAACGGCAGCCACGCAGCTGGAAGCCAGCCACGCTCCACTTTGCCAAGTTCCTCTCTCCCGCCCGCCCTTTATTGAAGCATCCTTCCCCCGGCTTGGCAGCCGAGCTGCAAACGCAACACTTGGGTTTCAATCGATGGCTGCTCACCCCTGCTCTGCTGCCACTCTGCTAGCCAGACTGCAAAAGAGAACCTCCCGCTACCCCCAAAGGAGTCTGGGAACGTGGCAAAGTGAGCTGGCAGAGGCCGTTCTGGCACCGCCAGCAGATCTCCATCAGCACAGCCAGGCACTCTGCGCGGTGCTGACTGTATCTCTGGGGCCAAGCAGCTAGGCTTGCCAACTCCCAGGCAGCGAGGCTGGAGATCTCCTGGAATTACAACTGAGCTCCAGACGACAGAGATCAGTTCCCCTGGAGAAAATGGCCATTTTGGAGGGTGGACTCTATGGAACCAAATCTCCAGGTATTGATCATCTTGGAGATGGCAACCCGACGAGCAACCTCAGCGTTATCCTGCCGAAAGACTATACCGCATAGCACGCCATAGGTTTTGTGTGGTGAAAGCATGCAAATGCTCCTGCTTCCCAGCTGGGTCCCTGAACCAGCTCAATGAATTGTTGGGTTGGAAGTGAGGCGAGGCCAGAGTCAAAGTTCCACCCCTGCTGTCAAAATTATTTGATACTTTTAGCTGTGACATGGTAAAGAGCAAATGGGCATTCCCCTCCCCTTGGATTTTTCCTAGCTTTGTTCTCTCTTATCATGGCTTTCACACACACTGAATAATGCACATTCAATCCACTTTGCAACTGGATCTACAGTGGTCTTTTATGCATGGCTGTTTCCCTCGTGGTCACCCCTCCAACAACTTTGGGTCATTGTTTTGATTATGGAAGCCGTTTCCGACCATTAGAGGTTGCCTCGCCCACCCCCTGTATTTCCCCGCATTTTGAGGGACCTGTTTTATCTCAAATTTGAAAATGCGGGCAAAACGTGCGGGGGGGGGGGGGACAAGGCGACCTCCGACGGTTGGAAACGACATACTCAAAACAAAGACCTGAAGTCGGAGTTGGAGTGACGGTCAGTGAAACAGCCATGCATAAAAGTCCAGCGTGAAATGGCAAAATCTACTTGCAAACGATCGTGAAAGTGCATTATTCAGGTAGACTTACTTTCACACACACACACACACACACACACACACACACTAAATAATGCAATTTCTTTTTCTTCTTTCCCCCCCTTCCTTGGCACCCAGAATATGTTATGGCAAACTCACTAATACATTAAAAACTGCCTATTAAAATAATGTCAGATTTTTTCAACATTTCTTGTCCTGTCTTCATTTCTTCTCTTCCTATATAACCCAAATTGGGTTGCGATAAACATAATAACACAGTGAGACATACCTATATATGTAAAATTGCAAGTGGATATTTACAATATGAATTAAGACTATAATATCATTTTAAGATGTACACAGTGAAATCAATAATATTGATAGTGAAATCAATAATATTGACAGAACAGCTTCCATCTCTCTTGGAATAAATCAGAAGGTTTCATGTTTACTTGATTTGTAAACTAGGCCAATAAAGCGAATTCGCCCACTTTCAATGCAACTGGATTTTACTGTGCAGAATCATAAAATCCACTTGCAAACAATGGCTAAAGTGCATCAGAAGCAGCTCCAAATTAAGCAGCCTGGATTTAGAGTGTGAAATGGCAAAATCCACTTGCAAATGATCATGGAAGTACATCGAAAGTGCATTATTGAGGCAGACTCAGGCCATTTATGCCGGGTCAATTTTGATGCTCATTCAAAGCTCTTTTAAAAAAATGCGACCTGTAAAATGCCTATTCACAAGCCCGATGCAAAAGGAGAAATTCCACCCCCCATGCCCGTTTGCTTGCTCCTTCGTTTGCATAGCCATTGGCAATGGTCGTTTGCATAGCTAAGCACCGTTTGTGGTTCCTTCAGTAAATGCTTTGGTGCAGGGGCAGAGCAAACACAAAAGGTCGCGTTAAAGGGGCTCTTTAAAAATGCGAAGCAGGTACGTGCCATCGCAGTCACTTCCTGAATGATGGTTCAGCACGAAAAACTAAAAAAAAATAAGCGGGGCGCTTCAGCCTGGAACGTGCTGCTAATTACCAAGCATAAATGGCCTCACTTTCACACACACTGAATAATACAGTTTCAATCCACTTTGCAACTGGAATTTACTGTGCGGAATGGCAAAATCCACTTGCAAGCGATGGCTAAAGTGCATCAGAAGCGGCTCCAAATTAAGCAGACCAGGGCTGGCTGGCTTTGCCCAGTATCCAAAGGCAGCAGAGCAAACGCAGCCAGCCTTAGGCTTGTAAACCCACTTGGGACACCATGCTACGACCAGCGCACACTTGCGCTCACGCATCTCACCGCACCACAAAACTCACATTTCACAGCCTCGCTCTTCATTTCTCTCCTGCTAGTCCATCACCCACAAAAACGGTGCCGGCTGTTGCCTAGCCACAGCACGCTTTTTAAAAAGAGCATCTCTCCTCTCTCTGGTGTCGCTCGCTGCCAGCACCAATGGCCCCCTTCACCGATAAAAGCTCCATTTCACAGGACTGGAGGATTATTATAAAGCAAAGACTTGGGAGCAAAAGCAGGTTGTCGGGGAAATCTCAGTATCGTTCTGCCGGGATTATGCGTGGAAGTCTTAGGAAGAGAGCAATCTCTCCTTTGAAATCTCTACCCTGTCTGAAATCCCCCACATGTGGAAAGTGAACGTATCAGGAGGCAACGTTCTTCTGCCTGATGTGCTGGCTTTCTAAATGCAGTGGAGGGGGAGGGGGACATTCAAGCCAGGGCTGCTAACTTCTTTCATTTTGTTTAGCGGTTCTACTTAAGTACCTTAGCTGATCATCAAAACCTCATCAGAATTAGCTTTTGGAGATGCAGAAGGATATACATTAAATCAAACAAAAAAAGAACACACAAACTGAGGCCTTTAGAAGAGGAAGAAGAGTTGGTTTTTATATGCAGACTTTCTCTACCACTTAAGGGAGACTCAAACCGGCTTACAGTCGCCTTCCCCTCCCCACAACAGACACCCTGTGAGGTAGGTGGGGCTGAGAGAGCTCTAAGAGAGCTGTGACTAGCCCAAGGTCATCCAGCTGGCTTCATATGGAGGAGTGGGGAAACCAACCCGGTTCACCAGATTAGCCTCCGCCGCACATGTGGAGGAGAGGGGAATCAAACCCGGTTCTCCAGAGCAGACTCCACCACTCCAAGCCACCACTCTTAACCACTATGCCATGCTGGCAAACGAAATCCCAATAAGGTCATGGTGGAGATGGTGTTAGTGAGTTCTAAAGTTGGAAGGTGTCTTAGAGGCCATCTAGACTAACCTCCCTCCAGAAAATCCAGAGCTAGAGATCCCCGACAGATCTAGCCTCTGCTTAAAGACCTCCAAGCAAGGGGAAGCCCAGCGCATGTTGTCAATTATCCCAGGAAGGGGGTTCCCTGCTTTGGATGGGGTTGTACTCCTTAAAGTCGGTTTGCGACTCCTTAAAGGTAGAGAAATCTGGGGTATAAAAAACAACTCCTCTTCTTCTTGGAGGTCTCCCTTCCAAGTACTGACCCAGCTTAGCTTCCGAGATCTGATGAAATCGGGCTATACCATACCATTCCACACACCCCATGGTGGCTCTTAGGCAAGCCTAAATGGAGACATTATGCAAAAATGCCTTTGCAAAATGCCTTTCCCTATCATGCCCAGAAGTGCAGCCGGGTGCAGGGGCTGAACACAAATTCAGCTTGCAGGAACCCAACTGTGCAGAGCTGGCGAGATTCCCTAATGTGATGCCAACAGTGATGAGGACAGTTAGAAATGGGGACGCTCTGCGGCTGAGAGATAGCAGTAGCCTTTGAGAAGATTAAGGGCTTATCCATAAATTAGTTTTCGTGACTATCAGAAAGGAGTCTCTGAATATAAACCAGCATGGGGTGGAGTGGCTCGGTAACTTACCTGGAAAATTCCTGGTGGGCCGCTGTCCTGGAGGAGGGAATTCACCAGGAATGTGGTTCCATAGAGTCCACCCTCCAGAGCAGCCTTTTTCTCCAGGGGAACTGATCTTGGTCGCCTGGAGACCAACTGTAACAGCAGATCTCCAGGTGCCACCTGGAGGTTGGCAACCCACCTATGCCTCTCATTTTCTTCCCTGCTGGCTGAATCCAAGCTGAGCAGAATGTCCCAACCCACCCCTGAACGGGCAGTCCACGATTTCTCTTTCCCCTGCCGTGCTTTTGTGACTGACTGGATTTCCATCCATCCCCTAAACCTGAAGGAGAAGACAAGATTCATAACCAGGTTCCAAGGCTGACCCTGAACGGATCCAACCTTAAATTCCAAAATAAAGCAGCCAACATCCAACCAGCTTGAACTTCCAGAAGGCCCTTAAGTTTAGAGGTGGGGTACATCCTTGGCATGCAGAGAAGGCCCACATTGGGGAGGGGCTGTGGCTCAGTGGTAGAGCATCTGCTTGGCGTGCGGAAGGTCCCAGGTTCAATCCCCAGCATCCCCAACTGTGTAGTAGGTGATGTGAATGACCCCTGGAGAGCTGCTGCCAGTCTGAGTAGGCAGTACTGACCCTGGTGGACTGATGGTCTGACTCAATATACGCATCTCACAAGGGCAAATGGAACGGCAATACAAATCAAGCCCCCCCCCCAAGTTGGGTTGAAAAGGAAGAGAAAAGGAAGAGGAAGGTGAAGGTGTGGGAGGGAAAACAGACAGGTGCAGGAATGGGCCTCTTCACCACAGACTGGAAAGAACAGTGGGTGAAGCATATCAGAGAAGAGACATTCGCTTTGATTCAAAAGGCCATGAGAAGAACAGAGCGTCATGACTACGCATGCTGGCCCCACCAGAGGGGTGTGATAAAAAATTCAGGTGTCGGGGGCCACACCTGGGAAGGCAAGTTGGTGAGACTTTGTGAAATGTGTGACTACTAGCTCAGTCACGCAACACTAAAATACTATGGTGCCCACAGAATAAGTAGTCACACATCTTGGATTTACTACCACCTCATGGATTTCGCTATGGGGGCAAGAGAACCCTTTTAGGGCCCTCTAAGCCTCCCATCTTTGTTTTTCATCCTGTGTTTGATATAATTTGCCCTTTCTTAGCAAAGAAATTTGCATTTAAGAAAGTAATGCCGGGGGGGAGCGGGGAGAGAGAGAATCAGCCCAGAAATGTAATCCTAAATTAGTTATAGAAAGGACTACAGAGACCAATTCCCTTGGGCTGCTTTGGACTCTATGGCATTATACCCCACTGAGGTTTCGCCACCCCTCTCCAAACCCTGTTCTCCCCAGGAATTTCCCAACCCAGAATTAGCACGCCATCACTCAGCCAAATGGGCCAGTGGTCCAAAACAGATTGAGAGAAACCATCTAAAACACTGGTTCCCAACCGGGGGTCCATGGACCCCCAGGGGTCCACGAGAACTAAATTAAGGTCTGCGAAACAACGTTATAAACCCATAATAAATTAATATTTTCAATTAAAAGTTCTCTTATAAAAAAACTTATTCAAATATTATTCTAAGTTTAATGTTTAACTAACAGTTATGATTAAAGTTTATTTCCAAATTCTCTAAATTTTTATTTTGAACCTTGGGGTCCCTGCACCGAACAAAAAAGTCCTAGGGGTCCCTGGTCAAAAAAAGGTTGGGAACCACTGATCTAAAAGCAGCCCTCGTAAACTGATGGGGGCTAGCCAAACTTCAGCCAAGATGAACAAAGAGCCCTCGATTCAGTCCTGCTCAAGTCCCCAGTCTAATTTTAGCCTTCTCAGCACAGGTCACAGGATATTCTCATTGTTTTAAAGCCGGCTAGCAGATGCAATTTGGCACATTCTCGAGCAGGGTAAAGAAAAGGGACTGGCGTTCTGCTGCAGCTGCGGGCTTCCATACGTTTTTTTTAAAGAAGTTCCGAGTGCTAAAATGTTCACTTGGCTTGGCCTTGGTGAGTCTCCAACCGTCCTCCGTCAGCGCTTGGAAAAGTGGAGAAGGAAGAAAATTGAGGCCTGAGACAGCCAAATAAATCGGCCAGGAGGGGTGACACAGAAAAGCAGCCTTGGGTAAAGACACACAATTTTTGATGGGTGGACGTGGTTTGAACACACATTCCAGAATGTGTTTTCAGCTTCCGGAATATGTTTTCGGGGCACTGAAAGAGCATTCAAACCACATCGGCTGCACTTAAAACTGTTACATCAGCTTGAAGGTTCGGTCAGTGTTAGTTCTTGAACCTCTCACTGAAAAGTGGACTTTAAGTGGACTCTGCCTGCAGATTCCAGTGAGCTGAAGCCACTTGAAAGAAGAAGAGTTGGTTTTTATATGCCAACTTTCTCTACCACTTAAGGGAGAATCAAACTGGCTTACCATCACCTTCCCTTCCCCTCCCCACAACAGACACCCGGTGAGGTAGATGGGACTGAGAGAGCTCTAAGAGAGCTGTGACTAGCTCAAGGTCACCCAGCTGGCTTCGTGTGTAGGAGTGGGGAAACCAACCTGATTCACCAGATTAGCCTCTGCCATTCATGTGGAGGAGAGGGGAATCAAACCCTGTTCTCCAGATCAGAGTCCACCTCTCCAAACCACCACTCTTAACCACTACACCACGCTAACAAGAAACAACACCAGCTAGATAGAGCCAACGTCTGACCCAAAGAAAGGCAGGCTTGGTATAGCAACCAGTTGTTGGCCAAATCTGCCAAATGCAAATGTTGGGAGCCAGCCTAGTGAGAAAGTAGCGCGATTCTAAGCATGTCTGGTCAGACATAACAAATACTACTGAATGCAGTGGGATTCACTCCTTAGCAAGGGGGCTTAGGATTGCATCCATGGACCAGGGTCTGGGAGACCCAGATTTGAATCCCCACTCTGCCCCTAAAGCTATTGGGGTGGCCTTGGGCCATTCATACTCTTGCTCAGCCCTACTGTCTTTACAAGATAAAATGGGGAAAGGAAAATACTGGATGGTGTACTGAACTCCTTTGTTGAGCTAGATACGAGTCCAAGCAGCACCTTACAGACCAACAAGATTTTCACGGTATAAGCTTTCGAGAGTCAAAGTTTCCTTCATCCGATACAGTCAGAATGGAGACCTCTGAGTCCTCATATCCCAGTCAGAAGGTGGGAGTTGTGTTGCAAAAAAGGGACTCAGGATGCAAAGGGAGACAGATGCTAATTTTCTGCCCCGGAGGATTTCACCACTGCTCTAATCAAACTAGTTATATTTTGCATTGTACCTCGGCATCCTGACTCCCTTCTTTGGTATGACTCCCTTCTGGTAAGGAGAGAGTAGCTTTTCTCCCTCTCTCATAATACTAGGACCTGGGGTCATCTGCTGAAGCTGGAGGGTGAGAGATTCAAAACAGATAAAAGGAAGTATTTCTTCACACAACGCATAGCTGAACTCCCTGCCCCAGGATGTGGTGATGGCTGCCAACCTGGAAGGCTTTAAGAGGGGAGTGGACACGTTCATGGAGGAGAGGGCTATCCATGGCTACTAGTCAAAATGGATACTAGTCATGATGCATACCTACGAGTTCCAGAGCAAATTTCCTTAAACACCGCCAATTTGCTCACCTCAGTACTTTGGACTTCCACCTAATTTCCATTTAAACTACCTGGACCGTCTTGACAATCCTAAGCTCAGGAAAATCTTTATGCAAGCTAGGACTAATCCATTGCCTTCAGCGATCCTCCGTGGCAGATTCCTGAAAACACCTTACGCTGAAAGAGTCTGCAGATGTGGCGCAGAATGTCCTGACTCCCTGTCTCATATTCTTTTGGACTGTCATCTTTATGATTCTCAAAGAGGAAACCTCATAAAATTTATAGTTTTGAACTTCTCCTCAAATAATGCGAAAATACTTTACAAACTATAAGCTGATAAGGATCCTGAGATAACTGAAAACATGGCAAAATTTCTGACGATAGTAGTCAGCCGATGGGAATCTAGTCGAAAGTAGAATCACAACATTAAGGAATGATTTATATTAATTTTATTGTACTCTAACTTTTATCCTTTTATATACTGCAGACTGTACTATGCCAATAAAGGTATATGAATTTGATGCATACCTATTCTCTCCAGGATCAGAGGAGCATGCCTATTATATTAGGTGCAGTGAAACACAGGCAGGATAATGCTGCTGCAGTCATCTTGTTTGGGGGCTTCCCAGAGGCACCTGGTTAGCCACGGTGCGAACAGACTGCTGGACTTGATGGGCCTCGGTCTGATCCAGCAGAGCCTTTCTTGTGTTCTTATGTTTGCAAAAAGCATGGCCCAGGCTAGCCCAACCCTGCCAGATCTTGGAAGCTAAGCAGGGTCGGCCCTGGTTAGTACTTGCATTAGAGACCACCAAGGAAGTCCAAGATTACTACACAGAGACAGGGAATGGCAAAAACCTCTGTCTTAAAAACCCTTCGGAGTCGCCATAAGTCAGCTGCGACTTGATGGCAAAAAGAAAATACTGGAAGAGATCTCTGGTCCACCTCCACTGTGTACGTGTGTCGGAGAGAGAGAGAGAGAGTAAAGGTCAAGTTCACCCGTCCCCAGGTACTCCCCATCCCCTTCCTTCTTGCTTCCCTATCAACTAGAGATGGGGCTGGACTTTCAGGCCAGCTGGCTTAGCTCAGCGTGTCCATGAGGAAAAATGGGCTGGAGCTGTCCAATCACGGCATCCCTCTTCTCCAGGGATGAGGCGATTTGGTTTCTAAATGAGCTTTATTCCACTAAACACCCAATTAAGTAGGAAGCACCAATAGTTAGGAAGGAATTTACAGCCAAGGGAAATGTCACAGGATTTCACGAGAGAAAAGAGACAGAAAAGAATGCTGCTAGAGGGGACTTAGGCTCTGCTGAAGAAGAAGAAGAGTGGGTTTTTACATGCCGACTTTCTCTACCACTTAAGGGAGACTCAAACCGGCTTACAATCACCTTCCCTTCCCCTCCCCACAACAGACACCTTGCGGGGTAGGTGGGGCTGAGAGAGTATGACTAGCCCAAGGTCACCTAGCTGGCTTCATGTGGAGGAGTGGGGAAACCAACCCGGTTCACCGGGTTAGCCTCCGCCGCTCATGTGTAGGACTGGGGAATCAAACCCGGTTCTCCAGATTAGAGTCCGCCGCTCTTAACCACTATGCAACGCTGTCAGCTGGGGATCTGATTACCCCTTCCAGCTGAATAAGCTTGCATTACTTTAACTGAACGACCCCCCATGCATAACAAGTTGTACCAAGATGAGCAAGAGCAGCGACACACAGCTGCCATTTTAGGCGGCAGTCCTGGGTGTCTCACACACTGTATAAACGCTGCCCACATCCAGTCAGTTAGCCCCAAGCCCCTTTAACTCAGACATGGGATTTGTTTTTAAAGAGCCCATTTGGGGGATTGTGTCAATCAAACGTCGGTGCTTTTTGAGGCGTCTGAAGCCGGCCTCGCACGGCAGAGCCAAATTGCTATAGCAACAGCGCGAGCGGAGTGGGTGGATTTCTTGTGGGATTTTTTTTAATGACTCATATATATTTTTTTACGTGCCGTTGAGACATCACTTCTTCAAAAAAGGCTGAATTATTTAAAAATAGAAACCCAAACACACACACGCTCACACCCAGTTGGATTCAAGTGCTGTTCTCGAAAGATCACACTCACGTACACAAAATAACAGCAGTAGTAAATCTTCGGAGATTCAGCTTGTGTTACCCTCTCCATTGTGAATGGGGGGGGGAGAGGGTAAAACACCCCAGCACATTAACACATGAAGCTGCCTTATACTGAATGAGGCCCTGGGTCCATCAAAGTCAGTATTGTCTACTCAGACGGGCAGCTGCTCTCCAGGGTCTCAGGCAGAGGTCTTTCACATCACCTACTTGCCTCTAGTCCCTTTAACTGGAGATGCCGGGGATTGAACCTGGGACCCTTCTGCATGCCAAGCAGATGCTCTACCACTGAGCCACAGCCCCTCTCCATGGCTCTCCAGGGTCTCAGGCAGAGGTCTTTCACATCACCTACTTGCCTGGTCCTTTTAACTGGAGATGCCGTGGATTGAACCTGGGACCCTTCTGCATGCCAAGCAGATGCTCTACCACTGAGCCACAGCCCCTCTCCATGGCTCTCCAGGGTCTCAGGCAGGGGTCTTTCACATCACCTACTTGCCTAGTCCCTTTAACTGTAGATGCCGGGGATTGAACCTGGGACCTTCTGCATGCTCTACCACTGAGCCACGGCCCCTCCCCAGCAGTCCATTGCTTTGCTGGAGAAAACTATGTAAATCTAAGCTTTGTAATCCAATTAATAAGGCTTTGGAAACAGTTCTGAAAGGAAATAGCATCTCTTGTTGCCAACAGCTATGATTTCATTATGCTTCTTTTTTTTCTTTTACAATATTCTGTTTGCATTATCACAAACACACAAAGGAAGCAATATAGAGATAAGTAGGAACTTGGGAGGGTGCCTGATATAGGGTTGCCAAACTCCAGGCAGGGCCTGGAGATCTCCTGGAATTACAGCTGATCTCCAGACGACAGAGATCAGTTCCCCTGGAGCAAATGGTTGCTTCGGAGGGTGGACTCTATGGCACTGAGATCCTTCCTCTCTCCAGGCCCCACCACCAAATATTCAGGAATTTCCCAACCAGGAGTTGATAACTCTCTATATAAACAATCACATCTTCCATCTCGATCTTTGTCTCCCCCAAAGATGACCAAATTATGACCTCCAGAGTAGATCAGGCCCACTGGGACATTTCATTCTAAGGTTCTTAGCAATTTGGGAGGAACCTCAGCCCATTAATTAATTAATTAATTTTTATTAAATTTATACCCCGTTCTTACCCCAACCAAGGCTGGGCCCAGAGCACATTTACTGTGATGCTGGATCATGGCCCCTGCCTAAAACCCTGGAGAGTTTCTGCCAAGGGAACTGTCTTACAGGAGCAGAGGAGATGGAACCGGCCTGAGTGTCCAGATCACGTGAAGTGATGGTATCGCTTTACTCTGCTCTGGTTAGACCTCATCTACAGTATTGCGTTCAGTTTTGGGCACGGCAATCTAAGAAGGATTTCAGTAGATAAGCTGGAACGTGTCCAGAGGAGGGCAACAAAGATGGTGAGGGGTCTGGAGACCAAGTCCTATGAGGAAAGGCTGAAGGAGCTGGGTATGTTTAGCCTGGAGAGGAGAAGGCTGAGAGGGGACATGACAACCATCTTCAAGTACTTGAAGGGCTGTCATAGAGAGGATGGTGCCAAGTTGTTTTCTCTTGCCCTAGAAGGTCGGACCAGGACCAACGGGTTGAAATTAAATCAAAACAGTTTCCATCTAGACATTAGGAAGAATTTTCTAATAGAGCGGTTCCTCAGCGGAAGAGGCTTCCTTGGGAGGTGGTGGGCTCTCCTTCCCTGGAGGTTTTTAAGCAGAGGCTAGATGGTCATCTGTCAGCAGTGCTGATTCTATGACCTCAGGCAGATCATGAGAGGGAGGGCATCTTGGCCATCTTCTGGGCATGGAGTAGGGGTCACTGGGGGTGGGGTGGGGAGGTAGTTGTGAATTTTCTGCGTTGTGCAGGGGGTTGGACTAGATGGCCCTGGTGGTCCCTTCCAACTCTATGATTCTATGATCCAAGGTAGGCTTTCCTCAGCCCACACATTTCCAAGCTGGGAATCCTGATCTGACTTCCCTCTAGCTCCTCAGATACCACTAGACATTGTCCACGTGAGAAACCTAGCTGTGCCTCCCTAGGGACTAGAAACCCGCCTATCTGTGGGAAACAAACGCTGTCAAAACCTATCCCGTCAAAACCTGTGCATGCAAGCTACGCCAGGGAAGGAAAGACACCGGAAATCAAATGAGACCGAGCGTGCAGAAAATGATTAATTGTGCAGGCTCAGCTTCCCCAAGAGAGAGAGAGAGAGAGAGGCCCCCAGGGCGATTCCAAACAGAAGTCTCCACCTGAGTCCTCCGGTGACCTGATTGAGCTGGGCCACTGGGGAGACAGACACGCCCAACCCAATTACACACAACTTGCCAAGGGGCTGCTGAGGTTCCAAGCAGGGAGGCAGCCTTCCCCCGCCTCCCAGGAAAGAGGCAAGACTTTTGTTGAGTCGGCAGTGATTTAAACAGACGCATGCGCTCGCTATGGGGTCCAGAGGAGGAGGGGGAAGCAGGGAGGGGAACTGAGTCGCAGCCTTGCCTAAATTGAAACGCAATGCAAAGGCATAGTGTACTTTCTACGCTGTGGGTGGGCGTGCGGGAAGCAAGGAAGGCTTATGCCCTGACTCTGGGCATGATGAGCTGTCAAATCGCTTCCAACTCATGGCAATGCTATGAATTAACGGCCTCCCAAACGGCGAGCTTTTCTTAAACGCTGGTCCGAAGTGAGCTGTTGGGTGAGCCCCAAGACCAGGCTGCAGATTTAAAAAGAAACGGCTCAAAGGCCGTTTTCAGATGAGTCCAGACCTAGACCCTTCTGCACTCCGGTGCAGCTGTCCTAGGAAAAGCATTCCTCTGAGGTTATAAGAACATAAGAAAAGCCCTGCTGGATCAGACCCAGGCCCATCAAGTCCAGTAGTCTGTTCACACAGTGGCCAACCAGGTGCCTCTAGGAAGCCCCCAAACAAGGCGACCGCAGCAGCACCATCCTGCCTGTGTTCCACAGCACCTAATATAATAGGCCTGCTCCTCTGATCCTGGGGAGAATAGGTATGCATCATGACTAGCATCCATTTTGACTAATAGCCATGGATAGAAGAAGAGTTGGTTTTTATATGCCAACTTTCTCTACCACTTAAGGCAGAATCAAACTGGCTTACAATCACCTTCCCTTCCTTTCCCCACAACAGACACCCTGTGAGGTGAGACTGAGAGAGCTGTGACTTGCCCAAGGTCACCCAGCTGCCTTCCTGTGTAGGAGTGGGGAAACCAATCCAGTTCGCCAGATTAGCCTCCGCCGCTCATGTGGAGGAGTGGGGAACCAAACCTGGTTCTCCAGATCAGACTCCACCACTCCAAACCACTGCTCTTAACAACTACACCATGCTGGCTCTCTCCTCCATGAATAGCCCTCTCCTTCATGAATAGGTCCCCTCTCCTCTTAAAGCCTTAACATAAGGAACATAAGAACATAAGAAAAGCCCTGCTGGATCAGACCCAGGCCCACCAAGTCCAGCAGTCTGTTCACACAGTGGCCAACCAGGTGCCTCCAGGAAGCCCACAAGCAAGACGACTGCAGCAGCACCATCCTGCCCGTGTTCCTTTACAGCACCTCATATAATAGGTTGTTGACCAGCGTGAGCAACACGAAGCATTCGCTGACCTAGCAACCGTCTCCCTTTACCTTGCCAACTCAGCAGAACTGAATCAGAGTGCAGAAGGGACAGTGTCAAATGATCTGAACACACGTACACATGACAGTGCCGGATTTACGTATAAGCTAACAAGCTATAGCTTAGGGCCCCACTCTCTTGGGGCCCCCAAAAAAATTTAAAGGGAAAAAAAACTGGATGTACATTTCAAAAATATAAATTAAAAAACAAATAAAACCTACATACAGCAACAGTGTTTTGTGTTGTGTAGGCTCAGTTTAACAATTACTTTGATAAAATATGGTACATAAAATATGGTACATATTTTATGTGCAAATGGCTTTAGATACCTATTAGGTCCATAAATTACCATATAGCATATATTCAACACAAAAAACAGCAACAATTTGTTGTTGACAAAGGACAGCTGGACATATAAAGGGCCCCATTACCTTCAATAGCTTACGGCCTCATCAAACCTAAATCCAGCCCTGCACATGAACACACATGACGCTGCCTTCTACTGAATCACACCCTTGGTCCATCAAGATCAGAACTGTCTACTCAGACCGGCAGCAGCTTTCCAGGGTCTCAGGCAGACATCTTTCACATCACCTTGCCAGCGTGGCATCGTGGTTAAGAGTGGTGGCTTGGAGTGATGGACTCTAATCTGGCGAACTGGGTTTGATTCCCCACTCCTCCACATGAGCAGCGGACTCTAATCTGGAGAACCGGGTTGGTTTCCCCACTCCTCCACATGAAGCCAGCTGGGTGACTTTGGGCCAGTCACAGCTCTGTTAGAGCTCTCTCAGCCCCACCTACCTCACAGGGTGTCTGTTGTGGGGAGGGGAAGGGAAGGTGATTGTAAGCCGGTTTGATTCTTCCTTAAGTGGGAAAGTCGGCATATAAAAACCAACTCATCTTCTGCTGCTGCTGTTGCTAGTTGATTGGAAGCACCAAGTACCGTAAAGGTGGTGTTTTTGTTTCCACATTTTAAGATAGATTTCAGTACTCGCTTAGCGTTGTACAGAGATTTCACCCATATCCTGAAAGGTTTGATTTCAGAGTGTGGAGACTAGGGCTTGCCCTTCCGCAGAGGGACCTGCCTATTGTGTGAGTCACTGTTCGGCGCATGGATTTATTGAGCAAAACGTGCCGGCGTGCCTTTTGAGTCTGGACAAACAACGCTGTCCTACTAGAAGCCCGACCATCTGTCCATCTAGTAGAGGACTGTTTGATCTGACTGGCAGCACACCTCCAGGGTATCATCCAACAAATCCCCGCCCCAAGTTCAGTTCATTGGAGATCAGACGGGCTTGCAAAGCAGGCGTTCTTCCCAGGGAAAAAGGTGGGGATTCCAGCCCTTGCTATAATGTTTATACCACCTCTCTCTTTTGTTCCTGTTTTGAATCTGATATATAAATATTAAGTTCACGTCTGCTATTGTTCTGGGGTGCAAATCACTTGTAGGCTGAGGCCGTAAGCAACTTCTGTGCAAATACGTTGCATTGAAAGTAGCGGGTTTTTATTGCCTGGAGCAACTGGGATATGATAACCATCTTCAAGTACTTGAAGGGATGCCATATAGAGGATGGTGCCGAGTTGCCCCAGAAGGTCGGACCAGAACCAACAGGTTGAAATTAAATCAAAAGAGTTTCCGTCTAGACATTAGGAAGAATTTTCTAATAGTTAGAGCGGTTCCTCAGTGGAACAGGCTTCCTTGGGAGGTGGTGGGCTCTCCTTCCCTGGAGGTTTTTAAGCAGAGGCCAGATGGCCATCTGTCAGCAATGCTGATTTTATGACCTTAGGCAGATCATGAGAGGGAGGGCATCTTGGCCATCTTCTGGGCATGGAGTAGGGGTCACTGGGTGTGTGGGGGAGGTAGCTGTGAATTTCCTACATTGTGCAGGGGGTTGTACTAGATGGCCTTGGTGGTCCCTTCCAACTCTATGATTCTATGATTACATCCTTATTCCACCTTTCCCCTGAGGTATTCAGGATTGTGGTTCACCCCTCCTCCATTACAAAATTGCCAACTTCGGTTTGGAAAATTCCTACAGCTTTTGAAATGGGGCTTGGGGAGGGAGGGAGGGGTTTGGGGAGCAGAGGAACGTCAGAGAAGAAGAGTTGGTTTTTATATGCCGACTTTCTCTACCATTTAAAGAAGAATCAAACCAGCTTACAATCACCTTCCATCCCCCTCCCCACAACAGACACCCTGTGAGGTAGGTGGGGCTGAGAGAGTTTGAAGAGAGCTGAGACTGGCCCAAGGCCACCCAGCTGGCTTCGTGTGTAGGAGTGGGGAAACAAATCCAGTTCACTAGATTAGCCTCTGCTGCTCATGTGGAGGAGTGGGGAATCAAACCCGGTTCTCCAGATCAGAGTCCACTGCTCCAAACCTCTGCTCTTAACCACCACACCACACTGGCTCTCAAGAGGGGTATAATGCCATAGAGTCTCAAGTTGTGCTTATTTTGAAGTCAGTGGCCTAGAAATTAATGGGACTTGCAAGTCAATGTGGTTAGAGCAGTGGTGTTCAACCCCACCTCTGCTTTCCAACTGAAGAGAGTACAGGATCAACCCACGAGAAGGAGTGTCTCAGCATTCACTTAAAATACCAGCCCAGGACTCTTTTGACCCAGAGAGAGTCTCATTTGGTCTCTTCCCCCACTTGATAATCAACAGTGATAAGGCGATGTTGAAGTGAGTATTTCCAGAGCAAAGGGCGGACTTCTCTGCCCTGGGATGATGGTACTATGTAATGGAGAGATCTGGGTGCTGTTAGAAAGATCTCGTTACATTTGACCTCTGAATAAGCAGCTCTAGCCCAGGGCAGCATTCTTGGGCACAGATGGCGGAGAAAGCATCCTCAAAACCCAGATTTTCCTTCTCTCTCTCTGTGTTAGGTGCCGTCAAGTCACTTCCGACCTGTGGCAACCCTATGAATCAATGTCCTCCAAAACGTCCTACTGGTAACAGCCTTGCTCAGGTCTTGCAAATGGAGGGTGGTGGCTTCCTTTATAGGCAGTTTATGCATGGGTACCTTCACTCACATTCACCCCCGGTCTGTTTCAGTTGTTCCTTGGAGTTATGCATGAGTTTTCCATCCATTAGAAGTGACCTCGCTGCCAGCCCTCACAAATCCTGGGTCTTCCCATTCCTCTCTTAACCCGATTCTTCCCTCTCCTTCCATCTCAGCCCGGGTGAAATCCCCATGCATAAGGCAAAATAGAGTCAATTATTCTCATGTTGGGTGTTCCTCTTTTCCTGCTGCCTTCCACTTTTTATAGCATGATTGTCTTTTCCGGTGACTCTTGTCCTCTCAAAGTACGATAGCCTTGGTTTAGCCATTTTCGCTTCTAAGAAGAGTTCAGGCTTGATTTAATCTAGAACCCACTGATTTTTCTTTTTGGCGGCCCACTGTATCTGTAAAACTCTCCCCCAATGTCAACAAAGGAATCTACTTTCTTCCTGTCAGCTTTCTTCATTGTCCAACTTTCACACCCATACATAGTAATGGGAAATACTATGGCATGAATTAACTTGGTTGCCAGTGACACATTCTTACTCTTAAGAATCTTTTCAACCACAGTCTTAGTAGTAAGATTTCCCAAATTATTTGCATTCGCATCTCATCTAATTCCCAGAATGCCCATGATGGGAGTAGATCAGATTATCCCCCATTTCCCCCACAACAGTCCTATAAGGTAGGCTAGGCTAAGAGACACCAACTGACTCAGCAAACTCCTGGGCTGAGCAAAGATTTGAACTCAGCTCTGGCCAGGGCAAATCCAGCTCTTTGAGGCAGTGTGGTGTAGTGGTCAGAGTGTCAGACCCAGTGCTGGGAGACCCAGATTCAAATCCATGGAAGCTTGTGGGTGACCTTACCAGTCACACACTCTCAGCCTAACCTACCTCACAGGGTCGTTGTGAGCATAATATGGAGGATAAGAGAACAGTGTAAGCTGCTTAGTGTCCCCACTAGGGAGAAAAGCAGGGTACATGTGAAGCAAATAATAAATAAATAATATAAAAATAAATAAATACGTGCTGTAAGACAAGGAGATAGAAAAATAAGTCACCAAGTTTGCTGGTTTTCAAAAAATTAACACTGAGAACTAAAAAATGTTATGCAGGTTTATGTAATGCTAAAACCTATTTATAGGTGTGTGTCCCCCCCCCCAATCCAACCTAGGCTTTTACAAAAGCTTTCTATCCAGTGTATCCTCTTGATTGTCACTGTTTCTTAAAATGCACCTCTTTGCTCTGAGTATCAGGTGCCTGATCTTAATTAACCTCTCAGAATATTCAGACTCACCACATGCTGACCTCCTGGTAACAGAATTCGCATGGGGGGCTTAGAGCATGCCCATGCCTAGATAAGAGATGCAGACCTCCCAGGAAGCAAAAGAGTGGCTTTCTCCCTCGTCATTAAGCAAAACCATATTTGAGCTCAGCCTGTGGCCATATGGCAGAAAAGAGGATTAAAATTTGAGAATTCGGGGAAATCCGGTTAATATGAAACGAGGCGTGTGTGTGTGTGCGTGTGTGTGTGTGTGACAGAGAGAGAGAGAGAGAAGTGCTGTCAAGTTGCCGCCGATTCATGGCAACTCTGTAGGGTTTTCAAGGCAAGAGATGTTCAGAGGTGGTTTACCATTGCCTGCCTCTGTGTAGCAACCTTGGACTTCCTTGGTGGTCTCCCATCCAAATACTAACCAGGGCCAACCCTGCGTAGCTTCTGAGATCTAACGAGATCAGGCTAGTCTGAACCATTCAGCCCCCCCCCCCTGCCATAGCACCAATGGTCACGGTGATCAGGAGACAGACACTACCATTGCAAAGGCCACACAATTCTCCACCCAAACCAGAGAATCCCACAACTGCATCCCGAAACACATCTGGATCTTCCTGCCTAGGCTACTGTTTGAGGCACTGGATTCTTTGGGTGCCGCTAAGAACTATGCAGGGTGTGTTGCTATGGTCTCAAGGCAAAAGCAAAAATGAGAGGCAGCCAGGTGATTCCTGTCCAGAGGCAGAAGCCGGACGCGGGGCTCCATAAATAAAACATGCGAACAATAACTAGCTGGTCTAAATCATCCTTAGGGACCAGCATCAACAGGTGCATTTGTCTGGAGATTACTTATGCACCTAGACACAACGGACCATTAACCTTAATAGGTTGTTATGCTCTATTAAAACATGATAAATGGGGAAAGGGAGAGGAAGACGTGTTGCTTTTATTTCATAACAAGACAGCTTTGAATACTCCGCCCAAATTGGAAGCGGATTTTTCCTGCTGATCCTTTTCTCCCCCTCTTTGTGAGGGTATCTCTACCACCCCCAAGAGAATTAAGGGTCATGCAATCTCTCCCTCTCCCCCTCCTCGTTTGGCAATTAGCTTGTTTTTTAGTTTTTACAGTACGTGGAAATAAGGATGCTCTTAGACTGGTTACTTTCCGTTTGATTAAATCGCATTCAAAAAAGGCTTGCATTTAAGGAATTCTAATTCAATTGTTCTCACATCTGGCTTTCGTGCAGGCATCATTATTTTAAGGAATAAACCAAAAGAAATTATTTTTTACTATTTTGCACAAATCTTTAGAGGCGTGCCAAGGGAAATATTGGTGGAAAAAGCTGAACTCTGACTCTAAAAAAAATTTTTTTAAGAAAAGAAAAAGCAAGCCAGGAATATTGCATTCCTTTCACCCAAGATTAAGAAACCAGTCCAAAGTCTTCTAAATCCAGTCCTTGTTAACAGAAGCCAAGCTCTGTTTCACGGCTGGTGTCCCCTCCCCCCCCCCCAATAATCTGTCACCCCCGGAGCTGTTCGGAGGCTCTTTCCACCATTTCAAAATCCAGCCAAGAAACCCTCCGTCCCACTTCGTTTTGTGAATGAACGGGGAAAGAAGGGCAGACCGGTTGGCCCGAAGGAGGCTCTGCTTCAGATGCATATCCGTTACCCCCCCCCAAAAAAAAACCCCAAATATTTTGCTTACACAATAACCCCACAAACCTCTTTTTTCCAGCGGCTCAGGGTGTGTAGATGCTTTCTGCAGAAAACAGACCGTTTTGTTTGCGCTTTTAGGAGATTCCCTCCCCCACCAGAGCAACACCACCTACAACCGCCTGGAAAAAAAGAAGTGCTAATACAGAGAAATATTTGCAGCTGGGGGAACCGATACGCAGAACCGCACTTCTCTTTTCCCCGAAAAGCCAGCCTTTTGGAGAGACAAAGCACTCGGGTGGCCACGGCAAGGGGGTCTTTCCCCCTCTCCCACTCTCCATCAGGGGTTGATTCGAATCAGACAAATAAGGCAGGCTGGCTGGATCTTAGGCTGGGGAGGAGGGGTGTGGTGGCCCCTCCATGGCAGCTCTGCTGAGTCTCATTTTTGGGTCCATTTCCACGAACAAAGAGATTGCAACTTCCTGTGTGCAGGGAGAGCTGCTCGATTCACATTATTTCAGTTCCCCAGAAAAACGGATTGTGCAAACCGGGGGGGGGGGGATTAAAGCCAAGGGAAGGGTAGCGCGGCTGCAAAAGAAGCAGCTGCCCTGCATCAGTTGCCCTGCATCAGTTGCGTGTACACACGCTCGTGTGAATACGGGGTGGTGGAAGAGGAAACGCATTTTCCACCTTTCCTTTTGCATGGGTTTTTTTTCTTCCCGTTCTTGCTCCCAGTTCCCCCGCTCTGCCCCACCCCCATTTCCAAATTCCGGGATTGCAACATTTGCGCATTTCCAGCCGAGATGAGAACAAGCCGTTTTCTATCAAGGGGTCCCCCAACCCGATCCCGGCTGTTCGGGTACACCCCCCCCCTTTTGGGGGAAGGGGATCCAAAAAGGATGCTAGCGAAGGCGGCGGCACGTTGATCGTCCTCGAACAAACAGAAAACACGATGGGGGGGGAGAGAAAGGGACCCCCCCGTTTTAAAGGTCTTGGGTGGGGGGGTCTTACCTGAGCGAGGCTTGCACCCGCGCGCCCACGCCGAGCCGGAGCGTCTCCCCCTCCCCGGATCCAGCTGCGCCAGGCCGGCCACGCGCGCAACAGCTGGAAGGAGGCGAAGCCCCGCAAGCGCGCACCGCCCGCCCGTGCCCGAGCGCCGCGTCCCCACCCAGCCCCGCAGGAAAGGGCCGCCACTTCCTCCCCCGGAGGCCGGCCGCTTGCAGGGCGGGGGCCGGCCCCACACTTGCAACCGGGAGCCCGGGAGGGAGGGAGGGAGGTGGGGTCTTTCTTTCTTTCTTTTTTTCTTTTTTTCTTTTTTTCTTTCCTTCTTTCCTTCTTTCTTTCCTTCTTTCTTTCTTTCTTTCTTTCTTTCTTTCTTTCTTTCTTTCTTTCTTTCTTTCTTTCTTTCTTTCTTTCTTTCTTTCTTTCTTTCTTTCCTTCCTTCTTTCTTTCTTTCCTTCCTTCTTTCTTTCTTTCCTTCTTTCTTTCCTTCTTTCCTTCTTTCCTTCTTTCCTTCTTTCCTTCTTTCCTTCTTTCTTTCTTTCCTTCTTTCTTTCTTTCTTTCTTTCTTTCTTTCTTTCTTCCTTCCTTCCTTCCTTCCTTCCTTCCTTCCTTCCTTCCTTCCTTCCTTCCTTCCTTCCTTCCTTCCTTCCTTCGCCTGTACCCGCATCACTCGGTTCTGGATTTGAGGTAGAGGCTTTGGCATCACTCGGTTCTGGCTGAGAGGTAGAGGATTTGGGTGAATGCATCCCAAGGACGTGCCTCTGGGCATGTGCAGAGCTCCTTTCCCTGCCTCTGTAATCACAGAGACATACAGTTGGAAGGGACCACCAGGGTCATCTAGGCCAACCCCCCCTGCACAATGCAGGGAATTCACAACTACCTCCCCCCACCCCACCCCCAGTGACCTCCTAATCCACGCCCGGAAGATGGCCAAGATGCCCTCCCTCTCATCATCTGCCTAAGGGAGGGGCCGTGGCTGAGAGGTAGAGCATCTGCTTGGCATGCAGAAGGTTCCAGAGGTCAAATGTAATGGAAGGAGATCTTTCTAACAGCACCCAGATCTCTCCAGTTAAAGGGACTAGGCGTGTAGGTGATGGGAAAGACCTCTGCCGGAGACCCTGGAGAGCCGCTGCCGGTCAGAGTAGACAATACTGACTTTGATGGACCGAGGGTCTGGTTCGGTATAAGGCAGCTTCATGTGTTCATGTGTGTTCAAGGTCATAGAATTAGCTCATAGAATCAAGAGCAACTCAATCTCCTGGGTTCCAGCGGATTTAGACTGGGGGGAACTGAGGGGTGGGTTGTATAAGTAGGGTTGCCAACCTCCAGGTGCTAGCTGGAGATCTCCCGCTATTACATCTGATCTCCAGCCAATAAAGATCAGTTCACCTGGAGAAAATGGCCACTTTGGCAATAGGACTCTGTGGCATTGAAGTCCCTCCCCAAACCCTGCCCTCCTCAGACTCTGCCTCAAAAACCTCCCGTGGGTGGCAAAGAGGGACCTGGGAACCCTATATGTGTCATGACTAGTATCCAGCCTGGAGAGGCAGCCCAAAGACTCCCCCTTTGGCATGTGCTAGAAGTCCTTGCAAAGGAAGAGCCAACGGTTGCCACCCTCCAGGTGGGGCCTGGAGCATGCCTGGGATTATAGCTGATCTCCTTGGGAGGTTCTGAAGCAGAGGCTAGAGGGCGCTGATTCTGTGAGCTTGGGCAGATCATGAGAGGGAGGGCAGGAAGGGATGAGTCAGTGCTCAGCTCTTGTGGCCCTTTCTTACATGCCCAGGGTAATGCCCTTTGCCACTTTGGGGTGAGGAAGGAATTTTCCTCCAGGCCAGATTGACCAGGGATCCTGGAGGGGTTGTGTTTTTTGTTTGTTTTGCCTTCCTCTGGGCATGGAGAAGGGGTCACTGAGGGTGCGGGGGAGGGAAGGTTGTTGTGAATTCCCTGCATTGTGCAGGGGGCTGGACTAGATGACCTTTGGGGTCCCTTCCAGTTCTGTGTTTCTATATTCCTACTGAGCTCTGTTCCCCTGGAGGAAATGGCAGGTTCGGGAGGGTGGACTTAATTTGAAGCGCATCCCTGCTGACCTCTCTCCCCTCCCCAAACTCTACCCTCCCCAGGTTTTGCCTACAAACGATATTTCCCAAGTGGGAGCCGGCAACCCTCAAAGAGCAAGAGGGAAGTGGTTGCTAGTATGACTCAAGCTTAGGGTCTGAGACACCTGCATTTAAATTCCCACCTTACCATGAAGTTCATTGGTTATCTTGGACATTGGTCATCTTTCTCCCACTACGACCTGCCTAACAAGATTGTGGTTGTGATGATAAAATAGAAGAGGAGAACTACTCTGAACTCTCTGGAGGAAGGGCGGGATAAAAATGTGATGGACAGGAACAGACAGAAGCCTGCTGTAAAGGCAACCAAGTGGAATAAACTGTTTGTACATTTTCTCTTATATCTCCTGAAAGAAAAGGGATTGAGACGGTCACCTTTTTAAAAATGAAAGCTTTGGGGTATTTTTAAGAAGGTCGTCCTTGCACCTACCCTCCACGTACCTACAGGCCTATCTCTTGCCTTGAAAACCCTATGGGGGAGTCTCCATAGGTTGGGCGCAGGGTTGCCAACCTCCAGGTGGGATGTGGAGAACTCCTGGTATAACAAATGATCTCCAGATTAAAGGGATCAGTTCCCCTGGAGAAAATGGCTGCTTGGGAGAAGTAACTCTACGGCATTACATTCCACTGAGGTCCCTCCCCTCCCCAAACCCTCCCCAGGCTCCAGCCCCAAAATCTCCAAATATTTCCCAACCTGGAGCTGGCAACCCAAGTCAGCTGGCATGTCACAGGACTTTCCACCACACCAGTTTGCTCAGTTGGGAACCAAGGATGAGGCCGCTGCCTCGGAAGCAGTAGAGAAACTTCCTTGGTGAGGATGGCATCTGGAAGACCTAGCTTGAACAGAGAGGGACTGTGAAAGGAAAGAGACGCTAATGCCGAAGCCACTGTGGCTTTGCGCTCACCATTTAAGCATGCCTGCCTTGGACCCAAACTTTTAAATATCAGAACAAACTTTCAAGATGGCACAGCTCCCCTTCCACTTGTGCGATTCCAGTGCTTCTAGCCGGAATAACTGGGCTTCATGCAGCTATCTGTGGGGCCTCAGAAGCACTTTACAGGACAACATGATGACGGTACATGGCATGCGTGTGTGTTGGAAGAAGAAGAGTTGGTTTTTATACCCTGCTTTTCTCTTATCTTTAAGGAGTCTCAAAGTGGCTTCCAATCGTCTTCCCTTCCCCACAACAGACATCTTGTGAGGGAGGTGGGGCTGAGAGAGTTCTGAGAGAACGGCGACTAGCCCAAGGTCACCCAGCTGGCTTCATGTGGAGGAGTGGGGAATCGAACCTAGTCCACCAGATTAGAGTCCACCGCTCTTAACCACTACGGCATGCTGGCTGTCAGTTTTATTACATGAGATTTTGAATTTACAGACTTAGATTTTGACTGTAGATCATTTTTGCAGCACTGTTTTGATTGCAAAATTCCAGGAGCAATCAAGTTTATCATTGAGGATTATCAGTGATAAAAGCTGGATATATATCTTCTATATAAGTCTGAATATGATATAATAACAATTGTGTGCTGTTTAGTCACAACTGACTCATGGCGACCCCAGGACCATGGGGCTGTCAAGGCACGAGAATAACAGAGGGGGTGTTCCATCACCTGCCTCTGGGCTTCCTTGGCGGCCTCCCGTCTAAGTACTAACCAGGGCCAGCCCTGCTTAGCTTCCAAACTTTGACAAGACTGTGTGTGTGTGTGTTGGGAGGTAGTTGTGAATTTCCTGTGTTGTGCAGGGAGTTGGACTAGATGACCCTTGAGGTGCCTTCCAGCTCTGCGTTTCTAAGATCAGGCTAGTCTGGGCTATTAGGCTGTTATATAAGTTGGAAGGACGGGTCATAACTGGGAAATAAACTAAGGAAGGGCGGGGGGAAGAGAGAGAGCATCCATTGAAAGGCCAAGAATTTATTTCAGCTGAGGTGTGGCCGGTGTTGCTCATATTTCCATCTCTAGGATCAGTCGCTGATGGAAATCCTCTCTCTTTCCAGAAATGCAGCCCCCCCTTTCCGCTCTGCAAGCACAGCTTGGTCTCCTGTCTCCCTCCCCTGGTGAATCAACGTAACATCCCTTCCTTTAGATCCACCATCTCTGGCTGGTGCTCAGCAGGCACATTCCTTCTGATGCGCGGCAGGACACGGTGGTTCAACATGCCAGAGAAAGAAACCTGCCACAGCGGGATGACTCTCGGCATTGGCTGTGGCTTGCAGCAGGGCGTCTTTGCAAGGGAACAGATGACACCGAATGGAAATCAGACAGTTGAGGGGGGAAAGTATATTTCTCATGCGGGGTTGATCAGGGGCTTGGAGACCAAGAAGCCCTGCGAGGAAAGGCCGAGGGAGTTGGGAATGTTTAGTCTGGAGAAGAGGAGATTGAGTGGGGACATGATTGTTCTCTTGAAGTATTTGAAGGGCTGTCACTTAGAGGAGGGCAGGGAGCTGTTCCCGTTGGCAGCAGAGGATAGGACTCGCAATAATGGGTTTAAATTACAGGCGGAAAGGTACCGGCTGGATATTAGGAATTTCTTTTTACAATAAGAGTTGTTCGACAGTGGAACGGGCTGCCTAGGGAGGTGGTGAGCTCCCCCTCACTGGCAGTCTTTAAGCAGAGGCTGGACAAGCACTTGTCAGGGATGCTCTAGGGCCTAGACTCTAGGCTGATCCTGCATTAAGCCGGGGATTGGACTAGATAGCCTTTATGGTACCCTTCCAACTCTATGATTCTTTCAAATTCGGCTCTGAAGCATTTCTGGACATTAAAAGAATGTGGATGAATGAGTAAGTTTGATAAAGTCTGCTGCCTTTCTTAACAGGTACTGATTCTTCATGCTGAAGGAACTTAAAGATTAACTGTGGCATGTTCCGCCCAACAGCAGACCTTCCTCTAAATCTAAATCTAAATTCAGAAGTACTTGGCTCGAAATCAAGCCCCATTTTCCTTACAAGACCACCTCCATGCAAATATGTTCAAGTATGACTGAAATAACTGCCTCAGATAACTCTCTGCGAGAATACACAATTAATCCCTAAAAGAAGATCACCAATGTATTCTTGAAAACACCGTTTTATTAGCAAAAACAAAATCTGATCAAGTTCTTGGTAACAAATATAAAAATCAGAAGGAAGAAGAGTTGGTTTTTATATGCCAACTTTCTCTGTCACTTAAGGAAGAATCAAAACGGTTTACAATCACCTTCCCCTCCCCTCCCCACAGCAGACACCCTGTGAGGTAGGTGGGGCTGAGAGAGCTCTGAGAGAACTGTGACTAGCCCAAGGGCACCCAGCTCTTCCCTTCTTCTCCCCCCCCCCCTCCACGCCATAGAGATAGGGGAGAAAAGACTCAAAGTCTTACTTCACAACCCTAAAGGGAGTTACTCTAAGCACACATAAATTGCTTTAGACTGGAGTAACTCCAGTTAGGATTAAGAACATAAGAAAGGCCCTGCTGGATCAGACCCAGGCCCATCAAGTCCAGCAGTCCGTTCACACAGTGGCCAACCAGGTGCCTCCAGGAAGCCCACAAGCAAGATGACTGCAGCAGCACCATCCTGCCTGTGTCCCACAGCACCTAATGTAACAGGCCTGCTCCTCTGATCCTGGAGAGAATAGGTCTGCATCATGATTAGTACCCATTTTTACTAATAGCCATGAATACCCCTCTCCTCCATGAACATGTCCACTCACCTCTTAAAGCCTTCCAAGTTGTCATCTATCCCCACATCCTGGGGCAGGGAGTTCCACAATTTAACTATGCGTTGTGTGAAAAAATACTTCCTTTTATCTGTTTTGAATCTCTCGCCCTCCAGCTTTAGCAGATGACCCCGTGTTCTAGTATTATGGGAGAGGGAGAAAAACTTCTCCCTGTTTACTCTCTCCACACCATGCATAATTTTATAGACCTCTATCATGTCTCCCCTCAGCCGCCTTCTTTCCAAGCTAAACAGCCCTAAGCGTCTTAACCGCTCCCCATAGGACAGTTGCTCTAGTCCCCTAATCATTTTGGTTGAAATGCACTGCTAGGCGCTTCTAGTTCACAACCAAACTTCCCAATGCAAAAGGTTTGCCTTAAAAGTAGGGGCTCTGAGCCCACCAAGCATACTGAGACCCGTGCAATAGCCATTCCAGCTGGGTTAGCCTCTTAGTAACAAGGACCCCTTTCTCTCTCTCCCCCCCCACCTGCCTTTCTGTTTGAAGCTTTGAGTGCACCTGCAAGTTCGTGTATGTACATTTCATGCGTTGGACCAAGTGGGCTCTGACTCATAGCCATTTATGCAGGGGAGGTTTTGCCTTGGATTTGCCGCTCTCTAGATGCACATTTTCATCATCTGAATTCTCAGAACTCTGCATGGGGGGCTTATGGTTGAGTTTTGAGAATTTGGATGGGGAAAATGTGCATCTCAAGAGTGGCAAAGCCAAGGCAAACCTCTCATGCATCAATGGCCTATGGAAACCGGAGCAAACTGCGCCCTCCTGTTGAAATCGATATAGGAAAAACTCGACCTAGACCTGCCTAGATCTTATCTATATCTATATATCTTTTATCATGCCATTGTAGTCTTATTTCCGTCTCCTTGCGCTCCTCCACCTGCATTTGTGGCCAAAAGACAGCAGATGCTCAAGGGTCAAAACCCGACCCTCCGATTCTCCCCTCCCTCTCTTGCCTTCTGCGCCTTCAGCCCCCCATGTCAGCACCGTCGAATAGAACCCGGAAGTGTTTGCACATGTAGATCTTTCCCTACCTCTACAGTATCAAGGCCGGTGGGGGCCGCGGAGGGGCACGTGACTGCCAGGGCTGGGCGGAGCTTCATGGAAGCCGTTATAAGGCGTGGCTCCCGCTTAACCGCCGCATTTACCCGCGGGGTGCGGGAAGGGGATTTGGGCGGGATTGCATTGGTGCGTTTGGGGGGGGGGGGGCCTGATGTTAAAATAGGGGAAAAAAGGGAAATATATTTGAAGCAGGGTTTTAGTGTAGCACCAAACAGGGTTGCTTGATGTTTTTCCAGAATGGATGGCTCATTCTGGGATGTTTTAACCCGTGCTATTTCTTAAACAGTTTTTTCTTCTTTATTTCTCCTTTTCTTTTAAAACGGATCAAATACAAAAATATTACATCACATGAATCTATCTATCTATCTATCTCTCTATCTATCTATCTATCTATCTATCTATCATCTCTCTATCTATCTATCATCTATCTATCTATCTATCATCTATCTATCTATAGCTCTCTATCATCTATCTCTCTATATCTCTCTATCTATCATCTATCTATCTCTCTATCTATCTATCTATCTAGCAAATTTACATGCGAAAAAGCATAATGACAAAGACAAAAGAAAGAAACACCAATATTTTTGTTCTTTCAGTGCTTTTCAACTGGATATGATTAATTATAGCAGCCCACACGGACTGGATTTAATCAGTATTCTCATTTTTTTAAAAGTGCTGTAAGCTTTACCATTAACAAAAAAAAACCTCTTACTTTGGTCTGTTGATGAGTTGAGAAAGATATTGACAGATTTTATAGTTAAGGAGGCAGGTAATGTAGGGGCTCTAAAAAGCCCTGAGGTGACATCCGCAGACCCTATGTATGTAGGAATATTGAGGAAATAAGACAGAATGAAAGCTTTAGAAATGGAACAACAAATAAATCTTCAATTGAAATATTAAAGATTAGATCTAGGGCAGAGGAGGAAAAACTAATACTAGAAAAAAAATTAGAATGCTCAAGACTCCATTTTGAAGACAGTTGGAAGGACTCCATTTTGAAGACAGTTGACACAAAACCAAAAGACCTCCTAAAATAACGCCTAAAGATTTCACCTCATATGTTCCAGGGGATGATCCTCAAATATTCTTTGCTACATTTGAAAAGGCTGCAGAAAAATATCTCCAAAGCACAATATATGAAGTATATTTCCAGCCTAATCAAAGGAGAGCTGGCAGAAATGTGTGAACATTTCCCCACAAATAAAGCCTCAGACTATGATGAATTCAGACAAGCAGTTTATAGGCGGTTTAGGCTAGGACCTGACCACTTTAAAAAACAGTTTAGAAATTTACATCCTCTTATGGAGCAAAGCTGAGGGACTTGTATGAAGTGACTTACTTCAGCAGAGGCAGACACACTCGAAAAATTATAAGATCTGATCGTCCTAGACCAGCTCTTTTCTCAACTTCCCTCAAATATTAAAATTCTGGTGAAAGACAAATTACCACAGAATGTCACCCAAGCAGTAGAGTGGGCCGATAAATTAACGGCCAACAGAGAGGGCTGGGGAAAAGGAGCATACGAGCAACATGCATTTAAACCTCTATTCAAACCAGACAACATTAAAGATGAGGAGAGACAGAGAGGGACTGAACATATTGGTGGTTTTAGAGGGCAGCATAAAGGAATGGGGTGGGGACACAGTCTAGTCACGTAAAAGACGGAGCCTGATATGACTGTGGTCAGAAGGGGCATTATATATTAGTGCTTGTTCCTTAACCTCAAAAAGCCTATAGTTGCTGAGCTCAGGGTGAGAGTGGCTAGGATCAACAACAATAAAAAGAGTGGGAGGCCTAGTACACCACCTTCCCCTCAGGACTCAGGAAAATTCCTCCAAGGAAGAGTGGCATTTGAGAGAATGGAGAGTGAAAAAGCTTATCGATGTGGCACTCAAATAAGCCCCTCACATCTGACTGAGATAAGGGAAAAAGTTGAATTGATAAGCCATATTGCTTAGCCATATTGATTGAATTGAATAGCCATATTGGATATAGGATCTTTGGTTACCCTAGTGAGGGCAGACTTATTGAAACCTGAGGACAGTCTCCCAAATAGACATATGGTCTCCCCCCCCCTTTTACTTTTTGTGTGTGGAGCCCTTTGTTTATATATAAGATGAACAATATTATGAGTCCTAGGATAAGTCTTGAAAGTGACTTTGGCCTGGATCCAGCAGAGCTCATTCCTCTGTGAAGAACACGGCTACTTCCTGAAGAAGAGTTGGTTTTTATATGCCGACTTTTTCTACCACTTAAGGGAGACTCAAACCATCTTACAATCTCCTTCCCTTCCCCTCCCCACAACAGACACCCTGTGAGGTAGGTGGGGCTGAGAGAGTGTGACTAGCCCAAGGTCACCCAGCTGGCTTTGTGTGTGGGAGTGTGGAAAACAGTTCACCAGATTAGCCTCCACCGCTCATGAGGAGTGGGGAATCAAACCCAGTTCTCCAGATCAAGAGTCTACCATTCCAAACCATCGCTCTTAACCACTACACCACACTGGCTCTCTTTCCTTTAGATATAAAAGAGCCAAGTTTTCCCTCCAGCTGAGGGAAACAACAAAAAAGAGAGGCCCTGTGGAATTCCGTATTTCATATTTTTCCTTCTCCGCCACAGTTGCGCCAGTGAGCCCTTCCTTAGCTGGGACTAGGGAAAAAAAATGAAGGCCAAGGAATTCTGGGCACTGTACTTCTGTGAAGGAAATAGGGGATCTTTCAGCTGCTTTATGCTCCAGGTGGAGCAAGGGGAGGGAGGTGGCTTTGTTACCATGACCAGCCACTCAGTTGACCGCACAGTAGGGTACGTAGGAAGAAAGGAGGGGCTTCGGGATCCTGGCAAGGGCTAACTACTCAGCACTCTGTATACCTGGGAGGGAGAGGGTTTGAGGACTGTTCTTCAGGCCAGCCAATCAGCAGCCTGCCCAACCAGGTGGGGACATGGCAGGAAGGGTAGTTGATTATTTCCTCAAGCATATCTGCTCTTTATACAGCCAGATTCTCCTGGAAACGGAGAATCAGTGACTCCTGGGCGCTTATCTCTTTGGTACTCATGCCTATTTCCAAAACATGAGGAGTGAGAAACCTGTGCTGAAAATAGTAGTAACTGTATGAGAAGGCAGCACGTGGCTCAAGACTAAAAAATATTAGTAATAACAACCAAAAAGCAAGTTGCAAGAATATGTATTGTAAATGCATTAATCACAAAACCAAAAAATTCTCATAGAGCCTCGCAGGGCTTAAGGCCGATTTGTATCTTTAACAACAAACCTAAATATAGCCAGCCGGCTCAAAACCATAATAAACAAATACAAAACCAAAAAGTTATTCACAATAGCCTCGAAGGGCTTAAGGCTGAGTCTTATTGGTAACAACCAACTTAAATATAGCCAGTCCGGCTCAAGAAAGGCCAAAGGCTCATAATTCCATAATCATAAAATATGAAAATCACAAAGAGTAGCGAGAACAATAGACAATGGAGGGTCCACTGTAGGGTCTGTCGCAAGGACGCGACGTGTTTCGAAATCTTCAGCTTACCGACCCTGTGAAATTTAAAAGGACCATAACAATTGTAGAAATGTAATGCAAACTTTTATATCAAAAGCAGTATATAGAATAACATCTTAAGACAAAAGAGCAGATTAATATTATCTTAAATCAGTATGTACGGGCTTACCCAATACTTCCAAGAAAGGGGAGTAATTTTCACAAGAGTTCAACGGAGTGATGCAATCCTAAAGCATAACAATTGAGAAATTGAACTAACATAAAATTATGAAGAGAAACCTAAAGATTCTCCTAAGAATAATGTTATGAAAAATGAGTAGGGTCTTACCCATATTATGGTATAATTGGAAATTCAAGGATGAAATCCATATGGAGTAAGGTGCCACTATGGGCTATCAAGTTGCACGTCTTTGGAATGATTGCATGTAACGCTTCTGTGTTAAAATACCCACAGCTGTGGGATGGGGGAAGTGCTGAGAAAGTTTTTAAAGTGAAGTCCTTTAAAGAAAGCAGGATAAATCAAATTCTGTGTTTAGACCACTAGGGGTCATGGTTTTGAATAGAAAGATGAAGCTTCTTTCTTGACAATTTAATATCTTTTTCACATATTGGACTTGATAGGCACGTGGTTGATATTGCCAAATAACAAAGAACTTGAGATCTTTATCAGTATGGCCTGAATTTATGAAGTGACTCACGACCAGCGCGTCCATAACTTTCGTTCTGATGTGCGTCCTATGCTCACCAATGCGCAACCAGATTTGGCGCATTGTACATCCAATGTACATTTTTGGCACCGGACATGAACAAAGGAGCGCGTAAACAACGCATGTGGACGCACAGTTGGAAAACTGTATGAGGGTGTACACGAATTTGTCATCCATAGCTGTGACCTGTTTTACTGGTAGGCTGAAGGGACAGGCAGCACAGCCATTGCATCTGTAGTGTCCTAAGGCTGAAATTCGAGATTTATCCGGCAAAGAATCAGTTTTTATGAGTTCGTCCCTTAATGAGGATGTTTTTCTTAGGCCCAAGAGAGGTGGGATGTTGCAGCCAGGTATATGTTCAATAACATGCCAATGGCGTAATAAGATCCTTTTTATGTCATAAGAAAGATGATTATAAGTGAAAGAAGCTGTCAGTCTGTGGGATTCCCTTTTGGATTTAGGACTAAGGAGGTCTGTGCGATTCTGAGAGATTACTCTAGAGTAAGCCAAGGATAATATAGAGTCAGGATAGGAATGTGCTCGAAGGTTCTCTGTAAGGGTTTTTGCAGCAGGAATGAAATCCTCAGGTGATGTGGAGTTGCGCATTAATCGCAAATATTGACTGTACGGAAGATTCCTTTTGAGATGTTGAGGATGATGGGAATTGAAATGCAATCCCCCACCCTTGTCCGTGGGTTTACGATACGGGGAAATAGTAATGATGTTGTCAGAGGATCTGGTTGTGACTACATCAAGGAAAGAAATTGCACGGTCATGTGAAGTTCCCGTGAACTTCAAATGGAGATTTAAAGTGTTAATCCATTCAGAAAGAGCTAGAAAAGATTCTTGGGACTTGCAAATAAAATATATATCATCAACAAATCTAAAGTAAAGGTGAACAAAATCATGAAAGATTGAGGATTCTGGAAAGAGGTGTTCTTTTTCAAAATTAGACATGTACAGATTTGCAATTGATGGTTCGCAAGAGGCGCCCATGGAGACACCTTTTATTTGTAAATAGAATTGACGTCCCTTAGAGAGCCCATGCCATCTCCTGAGAGAAGGCCCGGCGACTGGAGCGCCGCCACTGGTCCCTCCACTAAGGGCATGCGTAGAAGCTCCATGGCGTGAGGGGCCAGGGTGTAAAGCTTGGTAATGTTGCGGGGAAGAGTCCTGTTGCCCAGAGGCTTCTCCCACTCCAGGTTGAGTCGGTGCTCAAAATATTCTGGGAAGGGCACCACCTTGGTGGAGGGCTTTGTTCGGGGGGAAAACTCTTTGGGGCCCCTTGGTCTGCCCTTTCCCTTCTCCCCCTCATCAGGCTCTGGCACCTCGGTAAGGTCGAGGGCCATAATGGCTTTAGATAGGATGGACTGATAGTCCTCTCTGGAAAACAGACATGTCTGCTGCTCTTCCATTTTTAGGATGGTTTTGCTAGAGGCTATATTAGTCACCCTTCTGGGATTTAGCATCATGGGTACTTTCTGCTAAAAGGCAATGCCAGAGTGAGAACACATCTACTGAATTAGACAGATTGGCAAAAGAGTGAACTATGTAGAGGGATAGACCTTCCGCCTAAAGAAGCGGTCTGTCTCTGAGTAGCAGGAGCTAGACACGAACCACAAAAGATGGCCGATCATCTGGATAATTTCCTTTGTACATCAAATCTGTCAAGGTACTGTGAAAACAGGCCTATGGCTCTGTTTCAATACCATCATTTACTTTTTTAGCTTCGTGGATACACACAACCCCCTCACCACGTTAAGGTTTGTGTCCAGTCTAAAAGGATGTGGTCTTGTATATGCATGGAGCAGCTCAGCCATTTTAGGCATGTTTTCAAACTATATCTACACAGTGGAAGCGTAGCAAAACCTGTGGAGAGTGTGTGAGGATCGAAAGGATTGATGGACTGAGGACTTCTGGTCCTTCCGGTAGCTTTTGGGGAGTGCTTTTTTCTTATCCTTTGTTTCTATCAGGATAGACTCCAATTCCTCCCCAAAAAGTTTATTACCCTGTTAGGGAAAAGCCATAAGCTCCGTCTTAGAGTGGTGGTCGGCCTGCCAGGGACGTAGCCAGAGAGCCCTCCTGGCTGCCAGTTGGGTAGCCATTGCTCATGTAGAGAGGGACATAGTGTCCAGGGTGGCGTCAGCCAAGAAAGTAACTGCCTTTAGCACTCTAGACACACCTTTTGGGCGTTCCTGTCTCCTTCAGGAATCAACTGCTGCAGCTTTCAGGTCCAAACGATGGCTACGCGGGATACCAGGGCCGAAGTAATGGAGGCACTAGCCGCTAGAGCTGACGCCTCATGAGCCCTCTTAAGGGCTAACTCCGCTTTCCTATCTAGTGATCACGTATGGAGCCCATGCCGTCTCTAGCCACTAGATCAAACAAGTGAAGAGCGGTGACAGGGGCCTTGACTGATGGGACCTGTAGTAGTTTGGTGGAGGCGGGTGCTAGTGAGTAGAACTTTTTAACTCCAGCAGGCAGCTGTTTGTTGGCCGAGGGTTTCTCCCACTCAGATGCGATCATGGAGGAGAAATAATCAGGGACTGGGATGGCTCTAGTTGCCACTTTGTGCCTATGGAAAAATTCAACAGACCTTTGTCGCTTTGGCCTGGTCCTTCTCGTTGGACTGGCAACTTCTGTGGTGCTTGTTCCGAGGGGCCTTTCTCCTCCCAACAGCTGGCTGCTCTGAGATCCCAATGTTGGCACCTCTTTAAGGGTGCCAATCTGCAGAATCCTTGGGCTCCTCTTCTTGTGTTTCTGATGCTGTAGTATTGGCATGGGGATTAGCATCCCCAGTGGTTCTGGAGATGTCTTGGACATCTGGATAATTTCCTTTGTACAGCAAACCAAATCCAGCCTTCTCACTTCCAAAATTAATCAAATCTGTCAAAGTACTGCGAAACCAGGCCTATGGCTCCGTTTCAATACCATCATTTACTTTTTTAGCTTCATGGACACACACAAACCCCCTTACCACGTTAAGGTTTGCATCCAGGCTAAAAGGATGTGGTCTTGTATACGCATGAAGCAGCTCAGCCATTTTAGACATGTTTTCAAACTATCTCTACACAATGGAGGACTAGAATGTCTTTTTGATGAAAGGTGACATCCTCAAGATTTCATGTTATCACCAAAAAATGAAATCCTTGGGGTTAGTGTCTCGTACTATGACCTACATGGGGACATTTTTAGGATGGTTTTGCTAGAGGCCACATTAGTCACCCTTCTGGATTTAGCATCATGGGTACTTTCTGCTCGAAGACCATGCCAGAGTAAGAATACGCCTACTGAATTAGCCAGATTGGCAGAAGACCGAACTATGTAGAGGGCTAGAACTTCCGCATACAGAAGCTGTCTATCTCTGAGTAACAGGAGCTGGGCACGAACTACAAAAGAGGTCTGATCGTGTTGTGGCTGGCTCCTAAGCTTCCCTGAGAGAACTGGCAGGCTACTATTAGAATGTGGGACCAGTTCAGTCTGATGGCATTAAGAGGCACCTTACATTTCCCCCCATGCTATCTCTGTGTTTTGAGTCCCACAGTCCCTCTTTCTCGAACATTCCAGAACTTGCCTCTTTGGCTCGACTGGGTTAGCATGCGCCTCACTGTTTTCTCCCGCAGCCTCCACACTGTCCCAACTTCTGTGTAGGGGCCTAGGTTTCTTGTAATGGCTGGGCAGCAGTGAGCTTCAGTCGCGTGGTTCTCTTTCAGCTCTGTCGCTTTAGCCTGGTCCTTCTTGTTGGACTGGCAACGTCTGTGGTGCTTGTTCCGAGGGGCCTTCCTCCTCCCAACAGCGGGCTGCTCTGAGATCCCAATGTTGGCACCTCTTTAAGGATGCCAATCTGCAGAATCGTTGGGCTCCTCTTCTTGTGTTTCTGATGCTGTAGTATTGGCATGGGGATCAGCATCCCAGTGATTCTGGAGATTTCTCTTTCAGGATGCCAATCTTTACGTTTGGCTGGGAGGTGGAACCACAATTGCGCAGGTGAGCCCTTCCTTAGCGGGGAATAGGGACAATAAGGAAGGCCAAGGAATTCTGGGCACTACTTCTGTGAAGGAAATGGTTCCTTCGTAGTTTTACACTCAATATGGACCCTCAGTGGAAGACGCTTTCTATCCTCAGGTCTATACTCCATTCACTCATTTGGTGGTCAAGGGATGATAACCTCCTGGCTGGGATGCCCTTTGGAGCTCAATTGTTTGACACCTAGGTTTTCACAGATGCCTCCTTAGCATCTTACCACCTGGGGATGACCAACTCATCACAATGGCAAAACCCCTAAATGTGGCTTTCCGCTCAGTGGAACCAGAGCCAGTGGATGAAATCTCGGACACTTTACATTCACCGGACTGGTCGCTCTCCCAATGATTAAAAGCATCACTGACGTTATGTTAGCTAATTGGTGCAACCGGCATCGGGATGGCCAACTGCTAAGAAAGTGGATGGCCGACATAAAATCCAACAAGAGGGTTGTGAGTTCCTGCTGCATCACCCTGTAGCGAACTCAATGGTGGTGGAAGCACTACCAGGAAAGTTTAAGTCTAGCTCCCATTCTTCCCCTTCGGATAGAGAAGGCAGAAAGTTGGATACATTAGGGAGAAAAATTTATACCTCCAGCGCATTGGCCCTACGCATCTCTAACTTTTTAGCGACGATGGGCAGATATCAATACTTCCTGTGGGAGAGAATGTCCCAGTATATAGAGCTGCTGGATGAGGATAAAAGAATGTTAGCTGGGTCCTCCAAGCTGAAGGATTGAGTTTAGGTAGACAACAACTAGGTTATCACCTAGTTTTGCGTCCCGATGTAGATGGATCCATAGCCATGGAACCGACAAGCTCTAGTGCAGATACTGGCTCACGCCCGGCTGAAGAAGTCGAAGCTGGCGTCTTTAGCCCAACAAAGCCTTTTCATAGAGCCAAGACTTCAATTTGTCTGCTCTGGCATTTCTGGCTCTTGGTGTGAAAAGAACACAGATCGTACACGAGGCCATATTGTGGCCCTCACCCAGGCAATAAACACAATGAACATGATCGTCCGATTTTGGCATCTTAGCACCGCACTTCTGACACTTTTTGAAGACTGCGGCGTTTGAAGACGACATTTTGAAATTTTTTTGAAAATCAAATACAAAATACTTTACCACAATGAAGAAGAGAAGACTAGCGAAGCTAGAACGGTCCTTTCCCGAACGGCGGCAGAGAAAGAACTGGGGGAATACAGGGGCGCCGCCTCTAGAGGGCTCCGTTTCGGCGGGAAAACGGACGCGTGTGCAGACAGGGCGGCGCCCCCTATTCTAGCCTTTAGAAGCTATGGAATCTTCCCGGCGGCAGGCCTGCGCATGCGCAGTCCCCAATGTGTGCCTGCACAGAAGACCTTGGACGAACAACAGTTACAGGTAAGTGAAACACTGTTTTATGTCTGTTGAATAACGCCTCCACACTTAAGTTCCAAGTTTCTTTATTCCAGTCAGATAAGCAACTTAAAAACACATCCAAACTGCTGAACTCCTCTCCCACAATCTTTATACTCTTATATATAATTATCTTACACTTCTCTTAAAGAGACATACACATGCCTAGACCACAAACTAGCGGCAGCCAGGCATGTGGCTGACGCATCAAGTAAATCAATGGCTTCAGCCATTGTCCTGAGACACCACTCATGGCTGAGGGCATCTGCCCTTCCATATGACGCCAAAACTATAATCAAGGGTCTTCCCTTTGAGGGTATGAATCTGTTTAGCAAGCAGACCGACACGTTCCTTGATAGATTGAGGAAGCCTAAATCCTCATCCAAGTCTCTTGGGATTATCCCTCAACAGGTAGCAGATGGTCTACCTGTCCGGAGTTCCACCTCCCAGCCAAACATAAAGAATGGCATCCTCAAAGAGACATCTCCAGAATCGCTGGGCATGCTGATCCCCTTGGCAATACTACTGATTACTAATAAATTATTAGTAATTTATTACTAATACTGTGCGGTCAACTGAGTGGTAGCCATGGTAACAAAGCCACTTCCCCCCCCTGCTCCACCTGGAGCATAAAGCAGCTGAAAGATCCCATATTCTGTAGCGCTGTCATGTGGAGCCTTGCTAGTGGCACCACAGCGGTTGTAGAGGACAATGAGGCTTAACAGTTTTTGGATAGCAACTGCTGTCTGGTATCTGTTTTGCAGGGGAACACCGACTAGACGTTTGAGAGACTTAATCCTTTCTGGGGGGGGGGGAGAGCTTGCCCTCCCGGGAGTCTAAGATCGCACCAACAAATTGGATGCATTGTGTGGGTTGTAGCTGGGATTTCTTGAAATTAACGAGACCCAGAGAAGAAAGGAGATTAACAGTGGTGGAGACAGTGTGGTCCAATGATTGTGGAGTATGCGAAACCAGTAACCGATCGTCCAGATATGGAAAGATGGTGTGGTCCCTAGCGGTCAGGTAGCCCACCACTTCGCCGATACACTTAGAAAATACCCTTGGTGCTGTTGACAATCCAGAGGGGAGGACATTAAATTGGTAATGCTTACCCTGACAGGAGAAACGAAGAAACCTCCTACAGTCCTTACATATGGCGATATGAAAATAAGCGTCCTTGAGATCAAGGTCTGCGAAATGCACCCCTTGAGTGAGCAACAACCCAACGTCTGTAAGGGAAACCATCCTGAATGATTTGGTGTGGATATATTTATTCAGGGTGCGTAGATCTAGTATAGGGCACTTCCCACCATCTGTTTGCTCTACCAAGAAATACCTAGAGTAGAATCCTTGACTCAGAGTTGGTCCCAAGGGACCATCGAAATAGCCCCCTTCTGTAGTGACTCAGAAACCTCCTGAAGCAGTTCAGTGAATCAGTGACTCCTGGGCGCTTATCTCTTTGGTACTCATGCCTATTTCCAAAACATAGCTGGTGTGTGGATCCACAGTGGACTCATGGCTCAAGAGTTATATGTCCAGGCTATATATTGAAGAGCTGTTTTTAGGGTGGTTTTTGCTAAAGGCTAAAGTAGTCACCCTTCATGGGTACTGTCACCAAGAGGCTGAATGCAGGATGGGGCTATGCAGACCAGAGCAACCTTTACAAGGAGCAGACCTGCGAGGTTAAGGCTTTTTTTTTTAAAAAAATAGAAAATAATAATTATTTTTTTCTGATTATAAAATAAAATCACTCCATCACCAGTCAGGCATACATATCTCAAATCTTACAAAGTGCTGTTTTTAGACCGCCTCCATTAACCTGCTAAAATACGGAAATTCCCATTATAAAAATAGTGTTATACACCATTTTTAAATCCCATTACCCTATCTGGTAAATTATATATTTAGCCTTCTAATTTCGCTGCAACTGTACCTCTACTCTATCAGCCTATTTCATACTTATCACTATATTATACTAAAACTAGATTACCTGCTAAGTTGATCAATTTAAACATTGATAGTTACTGCTTTATTCACCACCCCTGAATCTACTAGATTACCATATTCTAATCTATATAATTATTTCATTTCTGAATATTAAAATTACAATTGAGCATATAGTTTAGGTTTGATTTGCAGCACAAGAGACAAAGCTGGGTTTGAGCACTGGAGGACCATTGCTTTGTCTAAAGAAATACTCTCCCTCCCTACCCCTGGATCACCCCTGCAGCCTGCAAATCAAGCTTTTAATGCTCATACCATATGGACTCTGGGAGACCAGAATTATATAAAGGAATCCAAAGGCAAATTATATAAAGGAATATAGGCATTAATTTTGCAGTTCTACAAGATTAATTAATCCAGGTTAAAAGGATATGGTCTTGTAAATGCATATGGACCAGCTCAGCCATTTTAGACATGTTTTCAAACTATATCTACACAGTGGAGGACTAGAATGTCTTTTAGATGAAAGGTGACATCCTCAAGATTTCATGTATCACCAAAAAAGAAAATCCTTAGGAATAGTGTTTGTTTAGATCTGTTTGACCTAAATGGGGCCATTTTTAGGATGGTTTTGCTAGAGGCTACATTAGTCACTCTTCTGGGATTTAGCATCATGGGTACTTTCTGCTCGAAGGCCATGCCAGAGTAAGAACACGCCTACTGAATTAGCCAGATTGGCAGAAGACCGAACTATGTAGAGGGCTAGAACCTCCGCATACAGAAGCTGTCTATCTCTGAGTAACAGGAGCTGGGCACGAACTACAAAAGAGGTCTGATCGTGTTGTGGCTGGCTCCTAAGCTTCCCTGAGAGAACTGACAGGCTACTATTAGAATGTGGGACCAGTTCAGTCTGATGGCATTAAGAGGCACCTTACATTTCCCCCCATGCTATCTCTGTGTTTTGAGTCCCACAGTCCCTCTTTCTCGAACATTCCAGAACTTGCCTCTTTGGCTCGACAGGGTTAGCATGCGCCTCACTGTTTTCTCCCGCAGCCTCCACACTGTCCCAACTTCTGTGTAGGGGCCTAGGTTTCTTGTAATGGCTGGGCAGCAGTGATCTTCAGTTGCATGGTTCTCTTTCAGCTCTGTCGCTTTAGCCTGGTCCTTCTTGTTGGACTGGCAACGTCTGTGGTGCTTGTTCCGAGGGGCCTTCCTCCTCCCAACAGCGGGCTGCTCTGAGATCCCAATGTTGGCACCTCTTTAAGGATGCCAATCTGCAGAATCGTTGGGCTCCTCTTCTTGTGTTTCTGATGCTGTAGTATTGGCATGGGGATCAGCATCCCAGTGATTCTGGAGATTTCTCTTTCAGGATGCCAATCTTTACGTTTGGCTGGGAGGTGGAACCACAATTGCGCAGGTGAGCCCTTCCTTAGCGGGAAATAGGGACAAAAAGGAAGGCCAAGGAATTCTGGGCACTGTACTTCTGTGAAGGAAACTGGTTCCTTCGTAGTTTTACACTCAATATGGACCCTCAGTGGAAGACGCTTTCTATCCTCAGGTCTATACTCCATTCACTCATTTGGTGGTCAAGGGATGATAACCTCCTGGCTGGGATGCCCTTTGGAGCTCAATTGTTTGACACCTAGGTTTTCACAGATGCCTCCTTAGCATCTCACCACCTGGGGATGACCAACTCATCACAATGGCAAAACCCCTAAATGTGGCTTTCTGCTCAGTGGAACCAGAGCCAGTGGATGAAATCTCGGACACTTTACATTCACCGGACCGGTCGCTCTCCCAATGATTAAAAGCATCACTGACGTTATGTTAGCTAATTGGTGCAACCGGCGTCAGGACCACCAACTGCTAAGAAAGTGGATGGCCGACATAAAATCCAACAAGAGGGTTGTGAGTTCCTGCTTCATCACCCTATAGCGAACTCAATGGTGGTGGAAGCACTACCAGGAAAGTTTAAGTCTAGCTCCCATTATTAGACCCATTAAAACTGTGATAGTGGGATTCTTGCTCTCTGACTGAAGTACTTTTCCAAGAAATTAACAAATTTAAGCATTTTGGAAATGGTTTGAGCTTCATAACCAAGCAATTAAAATTAGTGAAATCCAAGGCAGGATTTCTTAGGAGTGAGACTGACTGTTCAGCAGGACACCCCCACCCCCACCAAAATCACAGCTAACTTATTGTGACCCTGTAGGGTTTTCAAGGCAAGAGCCTTTCAGAGGTGGCTTCCAATTGCTTGCCTCTATGTAGCAACCATAGCCTTCCTTGGTGGTCTTCCATCCAAGTACTAAACAAGGCCGACCACACTTAGCTTATGAGATCCGGTTAGCCTGGAGTAAGGAGTAGAGCTTGCTCCTAAGTAAATGGGCTTTGTATTAAATATGTTGTAGCAACAAGGAATTTTTATGTATGTGTGGATAATACACGAGGCTGGAGACGGAGTTCCAACAACAACCGCTTTATTCACGAACTGCACTGGAACTCAACCTGAACTCTAGACGGAACAGTGCAACACCCCGACTTATATGCCAGTCCCTACCACCTGGAGCCACACACCCCCAAGTCTGTGATTGGGCGACTTTAGCCCATAGTCCAATAAGAAACACAGGCAAACGAGCCTGGAGGAAACGTCAGGCTCAGCGTGAGCCTTGCTTCCAACCTCATAAGTTACAGGTATAATGCCCAGATAATGCCTGCAACAGAATATAGTCCCCCTGGAACTATATTATATATTTTAGGTGGATGTATTGGAAAGTAGGTGGATGTATTTAGTACAGGGGATGTACTAAAACCAATGACAGGAATGTCCATTGGAAACAATGGGAGAGTCCTGAAAGTACAGTAAAATCCATATTCAAAGTGCATTGAAAGGAAGGTCAGCCTAGGCTGCTCAGGTCTCTCTTGCGTCGAACTACAATAGTGGAAGAAAAAAAGGAGAGGAATAAAACCCAACCTAAAAACAGAAGCTGGGTACCCAAGGTTGGCTGAAAAGAAAATATATATAAGTCTATGTATAAATACTGAAAGTATAATTTAGTATTTAAAATTTAAAATTATTTAAAAGCATTAAAATAGCACAATGGCATTTCCTGAGGCTGGTAACTGTAACCACATACAAAACGTGTTTCGGCCTATGGGGCCTTCATCCTCCCCACACCGCCCGCTATTAAGCCCCCCCCGGCTCGGTCCAAGCTCCCCCGCACCCTCAACCACGCACCCTCTTCGTCAAAATTCTTGCGCTTCTTGGGTCAATGCGCCGCAACGGTCAACGTTCCACCTGTCTGTTGGTGGTGGGGTGGAACAGAGCTTGCGTGGCATATCAAGTTCTTGGCCAGGAATTCCTTGAACTCGGAGGACGTAAATTGGGCCCCGTTGTTGGAGACCACGGTGTCCGGCAAGCCGTGGGTTGCGAAGACCTTGCGCAGCTCCCGGATGACCGTACGCGAGGTCATAGAGCCGACGACCACCTCTAGCCATTTAGAGTAGGAGTCTACGATAATCAAAAAAGTTTTACCCTGGAAGGGTCCCACAAAGTCAATGTGGATGCGGGACCAGGGTGTGTGTGTGGACTCCCAGTGCTGGGTCGGGGCGCGCGGCATCTCTGGGCGAGACTCCTGGCAAGATCGACAACAGCTCACCCACTCCTCGACAGCAGCTTCGATGCCTGGCCACCACACATAGCTCCTAGCCAGGGCCTTCATGCGCACGATTCCCACTCTTGATGTCGAAACTACCAGCAACTGTGTGATCCGTGAGGGACTGAAAGCTGGGTGAAGCTACACATTCGGACGTAAAAGTGCTGATTCTGCAATCAGACATGAAGGCTGGTGAGAGAAAAGCACAAGCCTGCCCAATCAAAACTAAGACGAACCACGTGCCCTGGCCTGTAAGGTTTAAGAAAAATGTACACAAATTCTCCCTTTCCCTTGTATTCTGCTGTTGCAGACAAGCGCCAGGCACATTATATCTGAACAAAACCTTCAAATACATGTGTGCACATGCACACACCACCTGTCAGCGAGGGCATCCAGTCGGGCTACGGATAAGCAAGCCCCGTCTCCTTCCCACCCCCATTCTCATTCCTTTGCTCACTAGGCATTAGCGTTTCAATAGAGATCCGCTGTGAGATCTCTGGTCCCGCGGAACAATGCCTGGGAGCCTGAGAGATCGCCCGGTCGTTTGCTAGTCAATTTCACCAGGAGGTTTAGTAGTGGGCAATCACCTGCGAACACTTAACAGAGTTGCACTTACCTGTAACTTCTGTTCGTCGAGTTGTCTTCTGTGCAGGCACACATTGGGACTGCGCATGCGCAGGCCAGCCACCGGAACGATTTATCATAGCTTCTATATTACGGATAGGGGGCGCCGTCCTCTCCACGCATGTGTCAGCTTTCCCGCCCAAGCGACGTGGCGTTGAAGGGAGACGCCCCCTTTCCCTCAGTTCTTTAGTCTGCCAGCCGCTATAAAACTCTAAAAAGAAAACACAGGCACCATAAAGAGCTCATAGCGGGGCAGGAGGGAGGGATGTGTGCCTGCACAGAAGACAACTCGACGAACAGAAGTTACAGGTAAGTGCAACTCTGTTTTCGTCTTCGGTCTTCTGTGCAGTCCCACATTGGGAGATTAAGTAGCTACTCACCCTGGAGGTGGGTATAGAGCTCTTAGTCAAACAATGAATGTAAGACTGCTCTCCCAACTTCTGTGTCCTGTCTAGATGCTGCATCCACTGCATAATGATGTATGAAGGTATCCGGAGAGGACCAAGTTGCCGCTCTGCAGATGTCCAGTAATGGCACTCCCCGACGCAATGCAGCAGAAGTGGAATGAGCTCGGATAGACTCCGGGCAACGCACACCAGCCTGAACATAGCACAACCTGATGGTATGAACAATCCATCTAGAAATAGACTGAGAGGATAAGGCAAGACCCAATCTGGGTCCAGCAAAACAAATAAACAGAGAAGTACATTTTCTTATATGAGCAGTCCTTTGTAAATAATAAAGTAATGCCCTTTTAAAGTCTAATGAATGAAGTGCTCTCTCCGCTCCAGTCTGGGGATTGGGAAAGAAAACAGGCAAGGAAACTGCTTGTGACAGATTAAATTTGGACACAACTTTAGGCAAAAACTTAAGACTAGGCTTCAAAACCACTTTATTGGAAAAAATTGCAAAAAGGGGGGCACAGAGCATAATGCAGCCAACTCTCCCACTCGTCTGGCTGATGTCACAGCTACCAGCAAACACACCTTATATGACAGGTGAGCTAAGGAGGCTTTATGTAAAGGTTCAAAAGGCGGTAACATTAACTGGGAAAGAACCAGCGATAAAGACCACTGTGAAATGGGTTTATGAACAGTGGGATATAATCTAGCTAAACCTTTCATGAACATTTTAGAAGTATGGTGGGAAAAAACAGAAACTCCATCCACCCAAACATGGAACGCCGATAGCGCTGCTAAGTGCACCTTAATAGAGGATACACTAAGATCTTCCTCGTATAAAGATATAAGGTATTCTAACAAGCTGGGTAAAGGGCAATATTGAGGCACAAAACCCCTATGTAACGCCCATCTAGAAAAACGCTCCCATTTAGAAGAATAAGAAGCCCTGGTTGATTGCTTTCTACTATTAAGCATAACTGTAAGGACCTTATCAGAAAAACCTACTCTGGAGGATTCAATAACCATGCTGCAAGGCGTAACTTGCCCGGGTCCTGATGGAACACATTGTCTACTCTCAATAGGTCCGGAGCTACAGGAAAACTGATAACCCTGTTGCCTGCCATCCTTAACAGGAGGGAAAACCACACTTGCCTTGGCCAATAGGGGGCAATTAAAATGCAGTGAGTTTGGGACAGGAGGATCCTGTCTAGAACCTGTGTCATTAATGGGAGTGGCGGGAAGGCATAATGGAGGCCCTCGCCCCAAGGGACTAGGAACGCATCCCCTATCGAATTTGGGTCGTGACCTGCCCTGGAGCAAAATGAGGGGGCCTTGGCATTGGTTGACGTGGCGAACAAGTCCAGCACAGGAAATCCCCAAGCCTGAAACACTGGAAGGAGATACTCCCATTTGATTGACCATTCGTGTCGCTGTAAAAACTCCCTGCTTAACTAGTTGGCTAGAGTGTTCTTCACCCCGGATATGTGAATGGCGTGTAGGGACACTTTGTTGCTGATCGCCCATTTCCAAATCCTGGGTGATTCTTGGCAGAGAGACACCGAAACGGTTCCTCCCTGCTTGTTTAAGTAGTGCATCGCAGTTGTATTGTCTGTTTGTATCAGAACACTTCTGCTGCGTAACACATCTGTAAATGAAATGAGAGCATAACGAATTGCTCGTAGCTCTAACAAATTTATATGAAACGAACATTCAGAAACAGACCATAAACCTTGTGTGGAATAACCCTGGCAATGCGCTCCCCAACCCATATTAGAGGCATCAGTAGTCACCACCACTGAATGGGAAAATATACCAAATGAAACTCCCAGAGACAGGTTAGAGTCAGACCTCCACCAAGAAAGCGACTTCAAAACTGATCTAGGTATAGATAATTTCTTAGAGTGGTGCTCAGTGATAGGATTGTACGCCCTAACGAACCAATTCTGTAAAGGTTGCATATTGAGGCGAGCAAACTGGACCACTGCTGTAGTGGAGGACATCTGACCCAACAAAACTTGAATGAATCTAGCTGAGCGGAAGCGCATAGCTTGGGCCGCCGCCGCCAGCTGCTTAATGTGAGACTTACGGTCAGCAGGTAAAAAGGCTTTACCTAATGTGGCATCCAATAACATCCCCACAAATTGAACTGAAGGTGAGGGATTTAACACTGACTTTTGGAAATTAAGCAAAAAACCCAATTTCTGTAGTAACGTTATTGTAAGGTCCCTTTGTCTCACCAACTCCTCCGGGGAGGGTGCCGTTAACAACCAGTCATCAAGATATGGGAACACAGTGCAGCCTTAAGTCCGCAGGTAAGCTACTACTACAGCTAAACACTTAGTAAAGACCCTAGGGGCTGTAGCTAACCCGAAAGGGAGAACCTGGTACTGATAAAGGATGCCCCCCGCTTCAAAGCGAAGGAATCTCCGATGCTCCTGGGAAATAGATAAATGAAAATAAGCATCCTTAAGATCAAGCACCACGTACCACCAACCAGGCTTTAATAAATTCACGACATTTTGCAGTGTAACCATACGGAACTTTTGAACATACAGAAACTTGTTCAATTGACGAAGATCCAAGATGGGTCTAAGCCCACCATCCGTCTTAGGAAAAGCAAACAATCTTGAATAGAAACCAGGGACCAATGAACTTGGAGAAAGTGTCTCAACTGCACCTTTGGCAACTAGCTCAGATAAGGAACTCATCAAACTAGGTACTGGGGGGGAAACATTGAATGGAGGAGGACTGGTAGGAGGGGTATGCAGGAACCTATAACCGTTACTGATAATAGAAATGACCCATGAATCAGTAGTGATCTCTTGCCAAGCTTGTACAAAAGGAACTAAGTGATCACCAAACAACATTCCCCCCTATGCCAATGTCCCCTAGTCAGAAGGCTGGTTTAACCCCCTGCTTCTGAGGAGATTGAGAGCGATGTTGTGTGGATCGGCTCTTATATGGCTTCCTCCTATTGGAGGGCTGAAAGGCTTGATAGGGGTGCTGTTGTTGGTGCTGCTGCCCATAAGAAGTAGAGGGCCCTTGCTTCTGGAACCGAGGTTGTTGGTATCAATCTTTGTAAGGAAAACGATTCCTATAATAAGGCACTGAAGGGGGGGCTGTGACACCCATGTACCTCGCTGTCTGCTTCTGCTTTCGTAGCAGCTCCAAGGTCTCGTCAGTAGAGGCGGCCCTCTCAGCTGGGCAGCGGGGCTACAGCTGGTGTGCAGCGGCACGCCGCCGCGTCTCTGCAGCCCAGCTCCTTCTGGCTGTCGGTCGGCCAGTTCCTCACCTCTCTGCTTGGGGTCTTCCCTGCCCTAGCAGATGGATCAGGGTTACAGGGTGTCTGGGTGAGTCCTGGACAGCCCGGGATGGGGGCTGTCCCAGGACAGTGGCGGCGACCCCCCAGAAAACACTTCGCGACCCCCTTGGGGGTCCCGACCCCCAGGTTGAGAACCACTGGCCTAGAGGCTTCAAGAAGCTTGAAAAAAATTCCTCTGTGGCCAGCCTGTGCCTGTGCAGTCCCCCATGGGGGACTGGACAGAAGACACGAGCTGCAGAGTCAAGTGACCGTTGGACTGGTAAAATAACAGCATCAGCCTGGGGGGGAGAGGAGCGCTCAGCAGAGCTGATCCTTGTAAAGCTAGACAATCTTCTCCTGTGGCTGGCCTGTGCGTGGGACTGCACAGAAGCCACACTGGTGTAAAAATGGGTTTCCAGTCATTATAACCGGGGCACATTCTAATTTAATGACTTTTTGATGTCCATCCCATATGTTTAGTGATAAGATGGACCAATTAAGGAAATTATTTCCATAACATTCAGCTTGATATTTTAGATGGACAACTGGCGATATTAAAGGTGCAAATAAACTTGAGATGTATAGAGGCTTCTCAATATATATGGGTTGAGTCCTTGCTGAAAGGAGTTATTGCCTAGTAATCACTTTTCTTTTAGGCTTGCGTCTTTATCACATAATGAATTGCTTTTCTCTGTGTGCTTCAGTGTGTGTTATGAAGGGGGTTTACACAACTTTCCTCCACTGATACCATGAGGCAATAAGATGCCAGGTGACTTCATGGCAGTGGTTGACTGGCTGGTTACCTGAGCTCACTTGGCTTAACAGTTTCTTTATAGGTTTGCTCCTGTGCCTTCTGATTGGACTAATAGTCTGTGAAACAAGGATATAATAGCAAAACCTTGTATGGACAGTTTGCATTGTTTGGACATAGGTATTTTGAATATTGTAAGTGTACATTTGGAATTATAAATCACCTTTTTGAAATTATATAATTGATCACCTTCAGGTGTACAGTAGTATTTTTTCCCTGTATATATGTGTTTTGGGTACCACTCCCCTATTGGTATATTCTAGCCCGACCTGGCGACTTGGATGGCTTTGCCGCAGGCCAGGGGCCACTGGATGAGCGGCGGAGCACAAGTGTGCCAAAGAGCCAACCTGCCCCCTTCCCCCCAAAAAAGAGACGGGTTTCTTCACCTTGTTGTTGTTATAGATGAAGCCACCTTCTGCACTGTCCCTTCCTGGACTCATCCAACCCAAGATGCTTCATGCAGCACCAGTAGGATGTCCAGCAGGGGCCATGCCCAAACTCCTGCATCTGGAGGCTGACCTAGAGATGGCAGGGGTTGATCTCAAGGCTTGCCCCCTGCAAAGCAGGTAACACACTTAGTGGAGCCCCCCTCCCACCTTCAGGAATTCCTGCAGCACTTCTGAAAGCCTGGGGGACAGAATTCTAAGCACCCCTGCCCACTGACACCAGACATGCGTATAGCTTTGAACAGATTTTATTGCACCCTTGATGGGCTCGCACGCAGTATACAGCACTTGCTCTCCTCCTCTTCATTTCCCTCTCCCACTAAGCTTTCGTTCAGTCCACGCAAATGGGCACATTCATCCCAGGAGTCATGAAGGTTCACAAGGAAATGTTCTTCAGGCCGCATGCTTGGTCCACCAGCAGCCATTTCTGCACTGCTGAAATTGGGGTGACATTACTTTAACTCACGTATTAGAAGAGTTGGTTTTAATATGCCGACTTTCTCTACCACTTAAGAATAAAACCAGTTTTCAATCACCTTCCCTTCGCCCAACAGAGACCCTGTGAGGTAGGTGGGGTTGAGAGAGTTTGGAGAGAACTGCGACTGGCCCAAGGTCACCCAGCTGGCTTTATGTTTAAAAGTGGGAAAACAAATCCAGTCTACCAGATTAGCATCCGCTGCTCATGTGGAGGAGTGGGGGAATCAAACCCGGTTCTCCAGATCAGAGTCCATCACTCCAAACCACTGCTCTTAACCACTACACAATTCTGGCAGCCACAGCCCCCAATGGCAGGTGGGAAGCACAGGCTGGCTGCCCCTGCCACAAAGCACGCCTATCCCCTTAGCACCATGACTTCACAGCCAACATAGCAAAGTATTCTGGCTCCAAGTTAGTACAGCTGCTTCCCCACAGCTGTGCCCACCTAGTCTCTGTATTGGCAATCCTGACTAGAAGCCCCTCAAAGGTCCCAGGCACCTCTCTGCCAAGTCAAGCTGGGACCATTGGAATGTGTTCAGAAAAGCCACCTGGTTCCTGCTTGCTGCCATGACACCTGGTGTGTGTTCAGAAAAACCAACTGGTTCCCGCGTGCTGCCTACCCTACCCTCGTTGCTGCCACCCAAAAGCTTGGATCCACAACCGGAATTGATGCCCCCCAGCCCAGCCCTGCAGCAGCAGAGAAGAAGAGCTGGTTTTTATATGCCGACTTTCTACCACTTAAGGGAGAATCAAACCGGCGTACAATCACCTTCCCTTCCCCTCCCCACATCAGATGAGGTCGGTGGGGCTGAGAGCGCTCTAAGAGAACTGTGACTAGCCCAAGGTCACCCAGATGGCTTCATGTGTAGGAGTGGGGAAACCAACCCCAGTTCACTGGGTTAGCGTCTGCTGCTCATGCGGAGGAGCAGGGAATCAAACCTGGTACTCCAGATTAAGAGTCCACCGCTCTTAACCACCACACCAGGGAGGTCCAGGCAGCTACTCTGCTGGGATCGGTGTGTTGCAGTTGCCATGGTAGATCCTGACGTGGCCGTCGCACTGGTAGTAGTGGTCAAAGACCTCACTGTAGCCGTGGTCCCGCCACCAAGAGCAGAGCTGCCGGTTCCAGGTGCAGTCCAGAATGTGGAACAGTTCGGGGTGCTCCATGCCAGCCAGCGTGAAAAAGTCCTGGTCTCCGAGGTGACCCTTGAAACGGAACTTCTCCGCCAAGTGCCGCACCGCCTCCGGCTCCAGCAGGCGGTTGTAGAGCGCGGACTGGCGCATGGCATCCAAGTTCAGCAGCAGCACACCACTGTTGAAACCGGGCAGTCCATCTGGAGGGGGCTCCCCCACTTTGGTCCCGGGGTGCTCTTGGCGGTACTGCCAAAAGATATGCCTGGCGAGGGAAGAGCAGAGAAAGAGAGAGAGATGGTGAACTGAGAAGAGGGGAAGACATCGTTGCCTGCCAGCTCCACCCATACCCTTCCTGCCAGCCACAGGTATGCCCCTTACTGGCCAGTGAAAGGATGCCACCTCTGGGCACCTCAACAGCGAGGCTGTTTCCAAGGCCTAGCCCTGTTCCTGCAAAGGAAATAATTGTGTGCCACGAGAACCGATAGAGCCAGGGGTGGGAAGCACTTGCGTTCTTGACACACCTGACTGCTGAGCCCAGTTCTCCTCTGCCTGGGACACTGGCTAGCCAGGAAGCCCTGCCTGCTGCTCTTGAGGGGGCTGGGCAGAAGGTGGCACGATGGCAACAGAAACAGCCCCACGGCTGTGCCTGTGGTGGTAGGGCCTCCGGAAGGCCAACTCAGCCTCAGAGGAGACATAGAGAACAGCAGAGCATGTTCCACACACCCTCTCCATGCCATCACTTCAGTAGGGACTCCATCTCCACCTGCAGACCTTCGGGCTTTGTTCCTCAAAGTGTTTCATAACTCCTTCATTAACAAAGAATTTCTACTAACTGACCAGGAACTGATATTAGGTCAGCTCACCCATCATTTCCTGGTTCCTCTGGTCCTCTTTTTCAAAACTGGACCAGTCTTGCAATTTAGAGGCAAATTTTAGCAACAAATCACATCTACTGGTTAGCTGACCGATAATTTCGTATTTGAGTTCTCAATAACCTCAAGACCAGGCCCTACAAGGAAAAACTGAGGGAGCTGGATGAGGTTGAGGGTGGACATGAACACACATGAAGCTGCCTTATACTGAATCAGGCCCTGGGTCCATCAAAGTCAGTATTGTCCACTCAGACCGGCGGTGGCTCTCCAGGGTCTCAGGCAGATGTGTTACACATTACCTACTTGCCTAGTCCGTTTAACTGGAGATGCCGGGGATTGAACCTAGGACCTTCTGCATGCCAAGCAGATGCTCTACCACTGAGCCGAAGGGCTAGGAGCTGTTCCTGTTGGCAGCAGGGGATAGGACTTGCAAGAATGAGTGTAAATTATGGGCAAGAAAGTACTGGCTGGACATTCGAAAAAATTTACAGTAAGAGGAATCAGCCACCTAGGGAAGGTGGTGAGCTCCTCCTCACTGGCTGTCTAAGCAGAGGCTGGACAAGCACTTGTCAGGGATGCTCTAGGCCAGGGGTGTCCAAACTTTTTTCAAAGAGAGCCAGATTTGATGAAGTGAACATGCGTGAGGGCCGACCATTTTGCCTGACATTCTTAATTAAATTAATTAAATGCAAATTAACTATTTTATGCAATGTTTATTGCAAATGGCATACTTATTATGCCCATAACCACAGACTGCACCACAAAAACCATGGCTACATTCCTTCCTTTCCCCAAAACCCCTTTAAGCTCACCGGACGCAACCCCAGCTTCTAAATCTCCAACCTTCCTTCTGTAGGGAGGGAGCAGGAACTCTTCCTCCCCCCCCCCCCCCGCTCATGTGCCTCTCTGGGACTGTTGACTCTCCCCCTTCAACCATTCTGGGGGTATTCTGTCCTCCCCTCATCTGAGCCAGGAAATAAACTGGTTTTCATTCTCATGGAGTCCAAGATTCAAACACTCTGACATCTCCCGTGCAGGGAGGAATGTGGAGTTTTTCTCCCCATGAGAGCCAGTGTGGTGTAGTGGTTAAGAGCGGTGGTTTGGAGCAGTGGAGTCTGATCTGGAGACCTGGGTTTGATTCCCCACTCCTCTACCTGAGCGGCGGAGGCTAATCTGGTGAACTGGATTTGTTTCTCCTGCTCCTACACACGAAGCCAGCTGGGTGACCTTGGGCTAGTCACAGCTCTCTTAGCCTTACCTACCTCACAGGGTATCTGTTGTGGGGAGGGGAAGGGGAGGGTGATTGTAAGCCACCCTTAAGTGGTAAAGAAAGTGGGCATATAAAAACCAACCCTTCTCTTCTTCTTTCCTTCTGACCTCTTTGCTCGGGGCTTTGACCTCCGGAATGAACACAGGTGTCCTCTGCAGACTCGGCCCCGTCTGAACACGCCTCGTTTCCAAACACGATACATGCCAGGAGTCATTTATTTCCCCCACCGCATCCCTTCTTTCGAAGCAGCCACTTGCCTTGGAGAGAACCTGCTGGGGGGGGGGGTCTGACTCCAAACACTTCCTTCCCCCAAATCCAGCCCCCTCTCCCCCCTGCCTTTCCTTGACTCACAATCCCCCCACTCAAGACCCATCCAGTCTCTCCCCTCCCTCCCACCCACCCTGCAAATCTGGATCCCTCGTGAGGCCTCCGCAATGCATCTCCCCCCCACCCCAGCCTTCTGCAGAAAGGAAGGAGGAAAAAGGAGAGCCAGACGGAGGAGCCCCCCCCTCCCAGGCTTTTCGGTGTTTGTGTGTGTGTGTGTGTGTGTGGGGTCTTTCCTCTCCCGGATTGGGGCCAGCCTCTGACCTCCCTTGCATTTCCCTTCCCCCCCCCCCGCCACCTTTCCCACCCTCAAGTCCCCCCCAACCCATCCTCAGGATCCCCCTTGACCCACTCAGGAGGAGCTGCTGCTGCTTTTCCATGCGTCAGAACAACAAAGGCCACTCCCCCCCCCCCCCCGCGGGCTCTGGGTAAGAAGGAAGTGGCCTCTCTAGGGTTTCAGACTCGCTGGCCTTCATTCCGGGGTGGGGGTGGGGCTGAGACAGCCAATCAAGGCGGCCCTCCGCCCAAGCGCAGCCCCCACGCGCCCCCTTTTCTCTCTCTGCAAAACAGGCTGGGGGGCCATATTAAACCCGAAATAGAAGATTGGAAAGAAAAATTGTTGGACTATGCCAGTATGGCCAAAATGACTTATGTTAAATCCAAACTTTAACGAACATATAGAACAATTTGATGAAAAGTGGGAATCATTTTACACTTACATGACCTCCAGTTAATCAAATGAATGACACATACTGACTAGTACGAAAACGAATAACAGGCAATGCTCCATTTAACATGTCTAATATGTTTCAGCTGCTTGCTAAGTAAATGCTGGGCTTTAATATGCTATATTTTTAATGTCTCAGAATTAGATAGTTTGAATGATTTTTATACTTTTATAATTACTTTTTTAGATATATTATATCGCATTCGATCAGTATTTAGGCTTGTTATATGTTACTGTAATTGACCAATGTTTATCTCTCAAATGAAATTGCCATATTGTTTTTGTATATCAAATGGTTTACCTTTCCCTTTTTTCCTTTTTGTATCCCCTTAATTATAAAATTAAAAAAATTTTTTTTTTTAAAGTAATTGCTTTGCTAAACATAAAAAAGAGAAGGGATCCCCTGAGCAAAAGGCACCCTTCAACTATTCTTGAGGTCTGTCTCTTGCTTTTACATGGGGGAGGGAGGAGAGAGCACCCTGCCTGGTGTGGCAGGCAGAACTTACGCCGTTGTTTTTTAGAGGCCACCCCAGAGGCTACAATGTCAATTTGGCCCCACCTCCTTCCCCACCTTCCTGGGAGGAAACGTACCGGTAGACAGGCTGCATCTCCTGAGCGATGCCAATCACAGCTCCTTCTGGGAAGTTGTCAAATTCTTCAAACAGTTCCCTGATATTGGTCCTGTACTCCACGTCCAGGTCCACCTGGATGATCCGCGAAATCTCTGGAAGACAAAAGAAGGGGCTGTGATACTCCCGGCATCTCCCAGCCCTCCCAAGCCCGGGGCTTTGGCCCACACCGAGCCAATCAGATGCGGAGGGCACTGAAGACACTGAATGCATTGCTGCCCACTTGCAAGCTCTGCTGCTGCAGAGATCCACTCACCTCTGGGCATGACCCTGTGCATGGCAACCGAGAGGAAAAAGATGGAGTCACTGTAGTAGGTGCCGGTGCCTGCGCTGAACAGCTTCTGCATGGCCTCCACGATGGGCAGCAGCTTTTCAGTCAGAACGTTCACATCATGGAAGATCACCTGGAGGGGGGGGGGGAGAAGAACATGAGAAAAGCCCTGCTGGATCAGACCCAGGCCCAACAAGTCCAGCAGTCTGTTCACAGAGTGGCCAACCAGGTGCCTCTAGGAAGCCCACCAGCAAGATGGCTGCAGCAACATTATCCTGCCTGCGTTAAGAACATGAGAACCTAAGAAAGGCCCTGCTGGATCAGACCCAGGCCCATCAAGTCCGGCAGCCTGTTCACACAGCGGCCAACCAGGTGCCTCTAGGAAGCCCACAAACAAGACGACTGCAGAAGCACCATCCTGCCTGTGTTCCCCAGCACCTGATAGAATAGGCATGCTCCTCTGATACTAGAGAAAATAGGAATGCTTTATGGCACATTCATAGCCCTCTCCTCCATAAACATGTTCACTCCCCCCCTAAAGCCTTCCAAGTTGGATGGGCAAATTCATAAGAACATCAGAAAGGCCCTGCTGGATGAGACCCAGGCCCATCAAGTCCGGCAGTCTGGTCACGCAGTAGCCAACCAGGTGCCTCCAAACAAGACGACTGCAGCAGCACCATCCTGCCTGTGTTCCCCAGCACCTAATATTAGAAGTGAGCTCCCGTGATCCTGGATAGGCATGCATCATGATTTGTTGTCATTTTGACTAGGATAGCCCTCTCCTCCATGAACATGCCCACTCCCCTCTTAAAGCCTTCCAAGTTGGCAGCCATCACCACATCCTGGGGCAGGGAGTTCCACAATGAGAACATCAGAAAGGCCCTGCTGGATCAGACCCAGGCCCATCGAGCCCAGCAGCCTGTTCACACAGTGGCCAACCAGGCGCCTCTAGGAAGCCCACAAGCAAGACGATTGCAGCATTATCCTGCCTGTGTTCCACAGCACCTAATCTAATGGGCCTGCTCCTCTGATCCTGGAGAGAATAGGGATGCATCATGATTAGTATTCATTTTGACTAGTAGCCATGGATAGCCCTCTCCTCCATGAACATGCCCACTCCCCTCTTCAAGCCTTCCAAGTTGGCAGCCTGGGGCAGGGAGTTGCACAATGAGCACCTCAGAAAGGCCCTGCTGGCTCAGACCCAGGCCCCTCGAGCCCAGCAGCCTGTTCACACAGCGGCCAAGCAGGGGCCTCCAGGAAGCCCCCAGCCAGCTGCAGCAGCAGCAGCAGCACCACCTGTGTCCCACCCCCCCGCGCCCAACCGAACAGGCCGGGTCTGGGCTGCTCTGGAGCGGCCCCCGCAGGCAGCTCAGGCCCCGCAGTCTGGCGGGTGCGGCGGTGGCCCCCTCCCTCTCCTGCAGGGAGAGCGTCGCGCGGGCCGCCCACCTTGTACTTGAAGGGGGCGTCGCGCAGGGCGCGGCGGAGCAGGTCCTTGGCCAGGGGCGTGCTGGGCGCGTCGCTGAGCAGGTGGAGGGCCAGCGCCTGGCGGGGCCCCAGCTTGGCCAGGCGCGCCAGGGAGCGCAGCGCCGCCTCCGCCTTGGCGCGCAGCGCCGCGTTGCGCTCCGCCTTGGCCAGCACCAGCAGCAGGGGCAGCTCCTCGCCCGACGCCTCCGACGCCGCCTCCTCCACGCCGCCGGCCAGCCGCCGCTCGGCCTCCTTGGCCTTGCCCGCCGCCAGCCCCGGGGCCGGAGGGGCTTCGGGGGGCTGCCCGACGCGCGTCTCCTGCAGCCGCCGCGGGGCGCCGGACCCGCTCTCGCCGCCCGGGCCGGCGTAGTAGAAGGCGCACACGGCCAGCGCCGCCGCCGCAGCCAGGGCGCACGGAGGAGCGCGCCCCATCGCCGCCCAGCGAGCCATCATGGCCCCCGAAGCCCCCGCCCCTGCTTGGCCCGGCCCTCCCCTCTCCTCGGCAGGCGTCTCCGGACCGCCTGGCCCCTGCGCGCAAGGGATGGAGGCGGCTCCCGGGCCGGGGCCGCCCTCCTTGCAGCGGCTGGCGCAGGCGGCCGAGGGGATGGGGACGCCGCTGCGCTCCGATGCTCGGCCCCTTGCTCCGGGCGGGGTTTTGCAAACGCCGGCCTTAAGGGGCGGGGTGCAAGGGGGGGGAAGAGGGCATTCCCTGGGCAGGGCCTGGGCGCTGGCAGCCAAAGGGAGGCGAGCGCTTTTCTCTTGGGCTGGGGAGAGGAGCAATGAAGGAGCCGCTCGCTCTGCCCCGGAACACCGGGCGGGCGGACGGAGCCAATGGAAGCAGGGGCCGCCTACGGAGCAGCCGGCTCAGCCGCAAAAGCCAGGGCTCGCTGGCACAAGACGGTTTCGCGGGTGTAGAAAAGTCCTGTAGCACCTTGAAGACGAACACAAATCTTTTCTGGCGGGGTGTGAGCTTTCGTGAGCCGCAGCTCGCTTCTTCAGATAAGCTGTAAGCAAAGTTGGTATCTGAAGAAGTGAGCTGCGGCTCACGAAAGCTCACACCCGGCCAGAAAAGATTTTTGTTCGTCTTCAAGGTGCTACTGGACTCTTGCTCTTTTCTACTACTGCAGACACACACAGTTACCCACTGTGAATTATCTTGTGTGTGTTAAGTGCAGTCAAGTCGCATCCGACTCATGGCGACCCTATGAATCAATGGCCTCCAAAATGTCCTCTTTGACAGCCTTGCTCAGGTCTTGCAAATTGGGGGCCGTGGCTTCCTGTAGTGTATAGAGTCCATCTATCTCTTGTTGGGTCTTCCTCTTTTCCTGCTGCTCTCAACTTTTCCTAGCAGGATTGTCTTTTCCAGTGACTCTTGTCTTCTCATCATGTGATCAAAATACGATAGCCTCCATTCGGTTATCTTAGCTTTTAGAGTCAGTTCAGGCTTGATTTGATCTAGAGCCCGCTGATTTGTGTGTTTTTTTGGCAGTCCAGGGTATCCGTAACACTCCTCCAACACCACATTTCAAAAGAATCTAACCTTTTTTAGACTCCTGTTCACATCCACACTTTGCTTACATCATTCTCCTCACCTCCATTTTATCCTCAGAGCAACCCTGCGAGTTAGGTCAGGTGAAGAGGGTGACTGATAGGGATGGCAGCCTCCAGGTCGGACCCTGGGAACCCCCCAGAATTACAGCTCATCTCCAGACTACAGAGATCAGTTCCTCTGGAGAAAATGGATGCTTCGGAGGGTGGACTCTATGGCATTGTGCCCCACTGAGGTCCCTTTCCTCCCAAGGCTCCACCCCAAAATCTCCAGGAGTTTCCCAACCTGGATCTGGCAACCCATCCCCCACTAGTGGCTCTTGGGGACCTGGCAAAGCTTCTCAGGCACAGCAGGCATTCGAACATGGACCTTCCAGCTACACCATGTGGTGTTCAAGATGCATTCAGAAATGGAAGAGAACGTTTCTTGATGAGTAATGACACTTCTGTGGGTAAGAGCTATGCATTTCTTTGGACCCCCACCACTGGGGGGGCGAGTCTGTCTTGACTAGCGGCAATAGCCCTGGCCCTTCGCTGGATCTCCCACCCTAGTGTGGTCCAAATAACGTTGAAGAGTTGCAATCAAAGGACGTACGCTTAGTGTCTTTACGTCAACCCAAGCTGGACCTTGTTTTTCTCCTGGCCAAATAACATGCTTGAGGACTGAGTTTGTCCCCCCCCCCCGCCCCAACTATACGAGTCCGTGTAGAACACATTCCAACACAACCTCATGGGTGTCTTTGCAATGCAAGGAATCCTTGCAACCAAAAATGTCAGGGTGCTGCCAAACAGCATCACCATCTCAAATCTGCCATCTCGTGCAGCCTGTCAGGCAGGCTTCTGCCACAATCCCCCAAGGCATCCCATCCTCATAAAAGTTTGGACGAGGATTTTCTTCTGGTTTTTAAAATATAAACCACGGTGCTGCCCGCTCACAAAAAGAAGGGTTGGTTTTTATACCCCGCTTTCTCTACCAAAAGGAGACTCAAAGCGGCTTATGATCTCCTTCCTCTCCCTACAACAGACACCTTGTGCGGTAGGTGGGGCTGAGAGAGTTCAGAGAGAACTGTGACTGGCCCAAGGTCACCCAGCTGGCTTCATGTGGAGCAGCGGGGAATTGAACCCGGTTCTCCATAGTAGAGTCTTCCGCTCTTGACTATACACCACGCTGGTATTGTGGCTGCCCAGAAATTGAGCCTCCACAGTCACTGCAGCTGATTTTGCTGGGCAAAAGGAGACCCTGGACGTTTCAGTTGATTGACCTCTCAAGATGACATCCGCCTACTGCAATGACACGCCTTCAAGTAGTTGCAGACTAGGATTACCACTTAACCACTACAACATTCCCTCCAGCCATTGCTCTAGATCCCTTTCCCAACCCTGGCCCAATCCAGCAGAGAAGCAAACCTGAAATGCGTGTGTGTGTATGGCTAGCACCTGGCCAAAATCGCATTTGTTTACATGAGTGGTAACTAACGAGAGCCAAACCCACCCCCCGTGATGCACAGGGGCCAGGAGGCACGTGGCCCCTGCTCCATTACTATAATCGGGAAGAATGAAAATGCAGGAGGTGGGGGAGTGGACAATTCATTGCCCACTTGGAGGCAGAGCAAAGTCAACGGCATGTTGTTCCCCCCCCCCCACACACGCAAAATTAAACAGGAGTCCAGGGGCAGCTTAAAGACTTGACAAAATTTATTTTATTATTCTACTTGAAGAGGGGCTATGACTCACAACAGTTCATACTGAACTAGATGTTAAGTCTTTATGGTGCTGCTGGACTTTGTTTGTTTTGCTATAGCACACTATACCATGGCTACCCCTTTGTAGCCCCCCCCCTTTGCACCTACACTATCATTCCAATGCATGTGCCCTCTGGTCTCTACGAAATGCACCGTGTAATGTGCCCAGTCAGCAGTGTGGGCAACAGGAGGGTACAAGCTCTGTCAGGGACAAGGTCCTGCCGAAAGCCTAATGGAGAGCTTCAGCCCCATGGAGGAAACTGTCCAGGGAGGCACCGGTTTGCACCATGCTACAGAGTCACCTGCTGCAGATGAGGTCAGGACCAGGCGAGAGGCGATTCAGCCCAAGGCAGGGGGAACTGCCTAGCTGCCAAGTCCAGGCTGGGTAGAGCAAAGCCTTCAGCCGTCGGCCGGGCCTCCTCAGACTACGTGCTCCAATGACCTAGGGAGGCACCCGCAGGGCCCTCGAAGCGCTCTAGGAAAGGGGCAGCCATGGCCACGCTCCTGGGATCTTCCACTGCCCACGACGGCTTGGCCCAAGAGTTGCAGCAGCTGGGGTCTTGGAACAGCCCCAATTCTCACCTGGGAGAGCTGCGGAAACTCAGGGCCTCGTCCGCATCCTGCTGGCAACACAACCAGTCAGGGAAGGAGGTGCATGGAATACAGGAATAGGGGAGGATTTGGGGCAGCAAGAGTGTCGCAGACGCAAAGGGGACCCACCAGTTTAGAGGATACCCCTCCTTCTCAAAAATTGTCTCTGGCTACACCAGCCGCACTTCTCGGACAATGGAACTGCCAGCAAGACAAACATGTAACCAAAGCCTTTTTATGTATAAAAAAGAGAAAGGGGTGGGGGGAGAAGTACAGCTCTGCATGGGGGGGGGGAGCATCAGGGTCACTGCTTGCTCTTGTCTGCCTTTCAGGGCTTCCCTGCGTCCGGCGGCTGAAAGCGTTTCAGCTTCTCGGGATTGTTGGATGCCATTTGCGAAAAGTCACGAAATATGTCCTGGTAGGTTTCGTCTCCTGTGGAAGGAGGAACAAGCTTAGGAAAGGCAGATTCCAGCAGCCGAGAGGGAACTCTGCGCCCCACTACGCCCACACAGGCTTCTGATCAGCCTAGCAAAACGGATCCCGTTTTCAATGGTGAAAATCTTTTTTCCTACGCATTCTTTCCCCCAATGGAATTGTGCACTTGCACACAGAATCTAAACGCTCTTCCCTAACACATAGCATTTCTGTTGGGGGGGGGGAAAGCCTGCTGTATTCCCCCACAGCCTCAAAAAAAGCAGCACTTTGTTGCTGGGAAATGAACCCCAACCCCCAACCCCAGCTAGACCCTCCATGTGCAACAGGACTTGCTCCTTGAAATGGCCGCGGGTAGCGTCTTCTGGGCAGGACAGGCACCAACATGACAAGACACATGTTATCCCCCACACACAGCCCACTGCCTTTTTAAAGAAGAGTTGGTTTTTATATGCCAACTTTCTCTACCACGTAAGGGAGACTCAAACTGGCTTACAATCACCTTCCCTTCCCCACAACAGACACCCTGTGAGGTAGGCGGGGCTGAGAGAGCTCTAAGAGAACAGTGATTAGCCCAAGATCACCAAGCTGGCTTCATGTGGAGGAGTGGGGAATCGAACCTGGTTCTCCACATTAGAGTCCGCCGCTCTTAACCACTGCACCAGCCCTTGGATACTGGCAGCTTCTCCCTCTGTGATGCAGGTCTCCTCCCTGCCCCATGCCCAAATATAAAACCCTAGTGATAAAAGGAAGGTGTGGGGCTCTCCATCAAGGGAGTCCTGCTGCCAGGCCTGGCCCCAGTGGCCCACACCTAAACACATGGCACACATTTTCTTTGCAATCCAGAGGCCGCCTGGGCAGCATGCATACATCGGGGAAAACAAAGCAGAGCCAGACTCTACCTGAAGAGAGGACCTCGAGCGCAGCCACAGAGGGGAAAGCTCAGAGTTAGAAACAGATGGCAGAATGGCAAGAGCAAGAGCGAAGACGTGGTTATCAAGACGCAATGGGCAGGAGGGTGGGGAGGAGAGAGCAAGAGGAGGCTTTGGGGGCTGAAGGAATGTGGGGGAGGAGAGACCGGCCTGCACTCCCAGCTCACAGGTCGAGCCCCTCCTGGGTACCACTGCCAATTCCTGGAGCCCCCCCCCCAGGTTTCCAGGGGGCTGCTGGAGCCCTCCAAAGGTCAGGCATGTGGCCACTGTCTCTTCTGCAATTGAGAGGAGAGACAGAATAGAACAGAATCACAGAATCAGAGCTGGAAGGGGCCGTACAGACCATCTAGTCCAATGCTCTAGACCAGATGCTGCCGTCTCTTTTCAGCATTTGTGCTATGTTTTATTAGAAGGAAGAGAGTTCCCAGAAGCAGCAAATCAATTAATGGGGCATAAGTAGGGCCCAAAGCTGAAATCTCCAAAGCTGTCCCCACGGCCGCATTTTCTTTCTCTCTCACACACACAAAGTTAGTCTCTTATCTCTGTGATTATTATCAAGTAAACCAGGATGAGGCTGTGAGCTGCCATTCACCTTCTATGTAAAGGGGGGAGAAGCATGTCTTTGGGCCGTTCAAGGTATTAAGCAGAATCCCTACAAAGAGAAGGGAGTCAAAGAAAGCGGCTCTCCAGCTCCACACTGCAAACCCAACATTAGAGGCGTGCAATGCTTCACGTACCGGCTTGGATCAGAGTCTCCGCTTTCCTTCCAAACCAAATTTTGGTGCCTTCCCTTCCCACAAACTGAAAAGGCTCCCAAGCAAAATAACACAGCAGAAAAAAAAGAAGTCAAGAGAGCCTTGCAGATCACCAAGAGAAGGAAGTTCTTGGGCCAGTTTGGATTCATTTGGAACCCGCTGGGAAGTATTAGAGGAAGGGCGGGCCAGTGGCTGCCTTTCGAACACAGACCCCCTTAGGGACTCCTCCTCATGAATTTCCAAGGAGAAACGTAGCACGCTCCCCACACCCTCTCCAGCCCGGCTTACGCCTGACACGTAACGCAGCACTCCCCAGATCTCACTTTTTAGATCTGGGGGTCCCCAACCTTTCTGCACCTGTGGGCACCTTTGGGATTCTGACATGGCGTGGTGGGCGCAGACACAAAACGGGTGCCAGCTGAAGGAGGCGGGGCCAGCCACAAGATGGCTGCCACAGTGAAGATCCTTGTGCTGTGGTAGCAGCTGCCGCCAAAGCAACATTTTTAAAAAAATATGCAAAGGAATTCTAATCTCCAGTGGCCAATCAGAAGCCTAAATTGGCAAAAAACCCATCTGGCCCTGCCCACTTTCTAAAAACACTTGATGGGCATCACCACATTGGGGACCCCTGTTTTGGATCAATCCCTCAGCTGAGGATCCAGGAGAAGCTTTGTCTGTCTGCCCAGCAACACAACGGAGCTGTTAATGGGGCCACAACCCGCCCCCCCTGACAAGAGGGCCCACTGTGGCAGCCCCAGCCTGTTACCGAGGTTCTTTTAGCAAGAGCCCTCAACGGACGTGCCGCTCTCTGCTTAAACCATCCATGTGGAGAGCAGTTTGAGGTAGGAGGAGTGGACGACTCCATTCCTCTTTGCCTGGAAGACTGATTCTTTTTCTGTCTTGGACCGGAAGCACCGATCCAGCTCTTCAACGCTCAGCTGAGGCACGCTGAGAGCACCGCCGTTTCTACTAGTGATGATCTCAGAGGGAGGACCAGGAGGCCCCAGAAAAGAAGCCCCTTGCCGGCACCTCTGGCAACACCAGAAGACGAAGCCTTCGAAGCAGCCTGCGTGTGTGGTGTGGAAGTGCAGTATGATTTGCACGGGAGGCGGGACTCCCAGTGCAAATGCAGAAAAGTTATGCAAAGGGACTTATTTGCCTAATTTAACCAGCATTTCTGAGCGTTTTTTGGAAGTGCAGAACGCACGTTCCACTGCTAACCCTCCCCAGAAGAAGTGGCAGCTCTCCCAGTGGTATTCCCACACAGACCTCGGGACGACGTTACTGTTTGAACACACTGAACCAGCATCTGGGGCCCCACATTTGTGCTGCAAGGCCCAGCAGAGAACAGCAACCTGGCGGGGCCCCGGGGGAGGACCTGCAGAAGGGGGCACACCTGTCCGCCCCACTGCCTCTGCAGAGGTCACTCCTTGGGGGATGGGGTGGGCTAGGGGACCCAGCCCTTCCTGGGTGGCTGCCCAGTGCTCCTACCCACACCGGCCTCCTGGACCTGCCCTCGGTCAGTCCCAAACGGCCCCCGCAGCCTGCCCGCAGTAAGGAGAGGTCCCCTGCGGCTCAAAGGACTACGCCTCATCTAGCTGCAAGCTGATGAACTCCTGAATGCATTTCCTATACTGCATCTCAGTGTGGTTGTCAGTGGAGGGTTGACCTGGCTGGCCGTAGAGTCCTTCTGATTCCCGCATCTCTTCGTTCATCCTCGCTAAACGCAACCTGTGAGTGGAAGGTTGGAAAGAAGAGGAAAATCAAAGGCAGGATCCAAAGACTTGCAGAGCCGACAGGGTGGCTTCAAATCCCCGTGACCCCCAGCTCCATGCAACATCTGTTTCCCAAGCCCATTCCCAAGCCCATCTCAGCTCCTCAGCAAAGGCCCAGGTCTAGGCAGCCTGGCCATCTGCCTTCTATTAATTTATTTCATTTATTATTTACACTTATATTTCACCCTCCCCCTCCATAGCAGGGCTCAGGGCAGCTGACAACATAAATATAATACAAGTAATTTAAAACTGTTAAAAATGAGAACTATAAATATACTTAATTACATCTAAATTATCATCACATTTAATAAAACAACACAACAGCTGCCGTCCCCCCAAGATTAAATCTCAAGTAAAATAAAAATCATACAGAATCAGGGGGTGTATAACTGCCAACCGTTAGGACAGGCTGGGGGCATCTCTACTGAGACGGGACTAGCTTGCGCTTGGGCTATTTCATTGCATCAGACAAGAAATTCTCAGTCTTTGGGGGTTTGTTTCAGCCATATGAATTAAGTTATGCTAAGAATAAGGGGAAGAAGAGTTGGCTTTTATATGCCGATTTTCTCTACCTTTTTTTAAAGGAGAACCAAAATGGCTTACAATCTCATTCCCTTCCTCTTCCCACAACAGACACCCTGTGAGGTAGGTGGGGCCGAGAAAGCTCTGAAAGAACTGTGACTAGCTCAAGGTCACCCCAGCAGGCTTCATGGGGAGGAGTGGGGAATCAAACCCGGTTCTCCAGATTAGAGTCTGCCGCTCTTAACCACTCCACCATGCTGGCTCTCTACGTGTGCGTGTGTGTAGGGGTGGGGAGGTCGCGACTAGAAACACAAGACAGCAGACGCGGTCTCTGTATCAAAGTTATGCTGAAGGCCTGGAACACGAACTCGCAAGATCTAGACCAGAACACCTTGAGAAGGAGGGGTCCCTGCCGCCCACAGAACGTGGCCCTGAAACCACACAAGACCAAGCATGGCACTTACAGCGTCACAATATCTGCGCTGGCTGCTTCTAATGCGACACTCAGGGGGTCTTTCCCTTCCTCGTCAGTGGCATGCTGATTGGCACCTCGTTTCAGGAAGAGGCACACTTGCCTGTCCAAGAGAAAGTGCCCAGCTACAGCATTTCCAGCACAGATGCAACAGGGCCTGGCCCCTCACCCCCACCGCAGAGGCAGCGGCAGCAAGGAGAGGAGCTGGCCACAGAAGGAAGAAGAGTTGTTGTTTTTTATGCCGACTTTCTCTGCCATTTAAGGAAGAATCAAACCGCCTTACAATCACCTGCCCTTCTTCTCCCCACAACCGACCCCTCTCCCCACTTTCTCTTCCCACAACCGACCCCTGTGAGGCTGAGAGAGCTCAAAGAGAGCTGCGACCGGCCCAAGGTCACCCAGTAGGCTTCGTGTGCATGAGCGGGGAAACCAACCCAGTCCTCCAGATTAGAGTCCGCCGCTCACGTGGAGGAGCGGGGAATCAAACCCGGTTCTCCAGATCAGAGTCCACTGTTCATAATCACTACACCTCACTTACTCTGGAAAGGTGTCTTCAAGGAAAAGGCACTTTCTGAGAAAAAGCCTCCCCCCCATAGGCAGTTTAGCACTTGTTCAGATGAGCAAGGATAAAGGCTCTTCGGAAACCCGGGACTGTTAAATTACTGAAACATGGTAGAGTTCGCAGAGGAGGAAGGATACCTAAGAACTGAGTAGAGCTTACTCATCGAGCACGCGTTATAGAGCTGGAATAATCCAATTTTTTTGTATAGCTCTTAATAATTGATATAGATTTCCTTCCCCCACCCCTTAAGGCCGGCATTTGTAAAACCCGCCTGAAGCAGGGGGCCAAACGACCGCCAAGCGGAGCGGGAGGCGTCTTCAAGGGAAAGGCACTTTCCAAGGAAAAGCCTCCCCTGGCAGTTTGGGGCAATTTAAGCCTCTACTGGCAAGGATCCAAAGGGAAGAGGCGGGAGAGGAACTCAGCAGCCTTAGAGCAGCTTCCCCTTTGGGGAAGCTAGAATTTATTCATCCAGGAAAAGAAATGTATTCTGCCTCCAGATTAGAGTCTGTCACTCTTAACCTCTACGCCATGCTGGCTTCCCCAAGAAAGGCAAGTATGAGGTCACCTACCCTGTGTGCCCCAGAACCGTGGCATGGTGCAGAGGCCCTCTGCCTTGGGCATCCCTGAGGTTCACGTTGGCGCCATTCTGGAGCAGGAACTCGCAGCTGACCAGAGAGCCCTGTGAAACGGAGACACAAGACCACCCCGGGGGGGGGGGCTTTTCAGCAACGTTGCTGGGCTCAGGCAGCCCCCCCCATCCCAAGCCAGCAGAGCCATGAGGGGGGGAGTTGCCGGGTCCCGACCCCTGCAGCAGCACTCACCCCACGGACTGCCTGGATCAGAGGCGTGGATCTGCCCTCTGCCTCATTGACCCAGTTCACTGCTGCCCCGTGGGCCAGGGCCTCCGCCATCTGAGGGAGGTTCTTCTCGTAGGAGGCCTGGTAGAGCCACAGCCCTGTGGCGGACTCTCTGGAGTGACCAGCCGTGACGGCTTCCTGCTTCTCACCTTCTGAAAGCGGAGAGATGGTCAGACGAGCTCTGCTGGAACCAGCCAAAGATGACCCATCTTGGCTCCCGTAATGGTTGACCCAACTTCCCTGAAAGCCCATGGAGGCCAAATCCTCCCCCTGGCCACTGGCATTTGCAGGTATACTGCCTCTGCACATGGAGGTCCCACACAGCTACTGTGGTTGCAGCCCTCAATGGGCTTTCTAGGAGGCAAAAAGAAAGGGGGGCCCACCAAAAGAAAACGGAGACAAAAAGCAACAAATGGTGCAAGGCAATTAAAATGTAATAAATAAAGTACCCCTACGCGTTTTGCATGAGCTTCCTGAGGGGGATCTTCCTCTGCTCAAGCATCTCATGCAAGCAATAAAACAATTGCATGGGACGCCTGAGCAGAGAAAGATCATCCTGAAAAAGCTCGTGCGAAACGCGCAGGGGTACTTTATTTATTACATTTTAATTGCTTTGCAACGTTCGCTGCTTTTTTGACTCCGCTTTCTAGGAGGCAGCAAATTCCCGTAAATCCTACTCTCGGCACAGGCCGGCTCCAGCATCTCCAGAAGTGCTAACGTTATGAGGCCCTGTTTCCTTTGGGAGAGGGGGCTAGAGCAAGAGATCCACCTAGTCCTGCATCCCGTGGACAGACAAAAATGGTTGATCTTCTAACCTATATATGTAACTTGTCGATAAAACTGCTGTCTGTACTGAAGGACTGGGGGGGATTTTGGGTGCTGTCAACTCACAGTTGACTTATGGCGACCCCGTAGTGATTTCAAGGCAAGAAACGTTTGGAAGTGGTTTGCCATGGCCTGCCTCCGTGTCACGACTCTGGTGTTCCTTGGTGGTCTCCCATCCAAATACTAACCAGGGCCGACCCTGCTTCGCTTCTGAGATCTGATGAGATCAGGCTAGCTTGGGGCTATCCAGGTCAGGGCAGTTCTTCCCAGTCAGGGCCACCAAGGCAGTGAACCATTAAAAAGAGAACGTTATAAAGCACATTTAAAAACCAACTAAAGCACAAGAAAGATACACCAGAAGCAACCCAGGGAATTACAGGCCAGGTAGAAGAAGTAGTAGTGTTGGTTTTTATATGCAGATTGTCTCTACCTTTTAAGGAGTCTCAAGGCACCTTAGAATCTCCTTCCCTTCCTCTGCCCACAACAAGCACCCTGTGAGGTAGGTGGGGCTGAGAGAGCTCTAAGAGAACCATGACTAGCCCAAGGTCACCCAGCTGGCTTCATGTGGAGGAGTGGGGAATTGAACCCGGTTCTCCAGATTAGAGCCCGCCACTCTTAACCACTACACCACGCTGGTAGACTAATTTCTGTCCCAGGCAAATTAGTAGAAACTGTAATCAAAGATAGAAAGAAGAAGAGTTGCTTTTTCTAAGCCGACTTTCTCTACCACTTAAGAATCAAACCGGCTTACAATCACCTTCCCTTCCCCACAACAGACACCCGGTGAGGTAGGTGAGGCTGAGAGAACTGAGACTTGCCCAAGGTCACCCAGCTGGCTTCATGTGTAGGGAGTGAGGAAACCAACCCAGTTCATCAGATTAGCCTCCACCGCTCATGAGGAGTGGGGAATCAAACCCGGTTTTCCAGATCAGAGTCCACCGCTCCAAACCACCGCTCTTAACCACTACACCACGCTGGTGTCCCAATGTGTATCACCTGGCTGAAATTCTCTTAGATCGCTATTCTCTCATCGGTCTCCTCACCCAAGTAAGGCAGTTTCCCCCCATGTTTCCTCACAGAGGGATTCCCCCCGCCCAGCTCCCAGGAGAACTTACCTGCCTCTACCTCGTACAAGGTATTTGCGGATACAGTGGAGGCCAAATGCTCCCTGCTTTCCTCTGCGCTGTGCTGGAATCCGCTGTCGTTGCTTCGCACTGTTGGAATAAAGAGCTACTGTGGGGAAAGGAAGCGAGGAGAAGCAGCCCGATTCCCTGACGGGCCAGGAGGCCGCTGAAACCAAGCTAAACTCCGTCACTTTGGCTTCGAAACCGCTGAGAATGAAACAGTCATCACCGAGAACAGCCCCGAGCGCCCTCCCCCCGCCCCAAGCAAGGCAAGCAATTGAAGGAAAGGAGACGCAAGAACCTCTTATTCCCTCACAGAAGCACGCGGTGGCGGATGAGAAGGGGGGGGGATCAGAGAGGGCCGCCCTGCGTGTGGCGAGTCACGAGAACCGCTTGGAGAAGGGTACTTACTACTACGCAGTTTTGAGGAGGTATCAAAGTAGGAGAAGAGCGAGTCTAGCTCATCGGGACAGAAGAGAGACTCCCGCTTGGCCTCGTCGCTACTAACACCGGCCACTGGGGAACATGCGAGTTAGCAAAGCAGAGGGCGGGCAGAAGGGGCGGAGGTGGGGAGAAGAGGAGGCCGTGGGGAGGAAACAGGCTGGTTAGTACCCCGCAGAAGGCTCGCGTTCACACACACACGCACTTCCAACCCTGACAGAATTATGATGGTCTGAGGGCTTCCCCAGACAGAGGGGTCTCTCCAAGCATCGCCCCAACCGTGTGGATCTCCCTGGGAAATGGAGCCTTGACCGTCTCCCCACTGCATGGCAGAGCTTTTCCTCTCCCATTAGCACAAGGCCTTCCACCCCCCAGCTTCCGCTTCCCGCTGCTCTGGCATTCGCTTCCTTTCCCCCTGCCATGCCCGCCAAAGGGGCCCCCGGCCAACCACCCTCTACAACAAATCCCAGCCAGCCAGTGCAGCCCCTTCCCGCCCTCAGTCGGGCCTTCCGCTGCACTCCCCTCTTGCCTTGGACTGGAGGGCGGCCGGTGCTGACAGCGGCACCCCTGGGCCTGTCTGGGCACGGCCAGGAGGACAAGTGGAGCCCCAATTCGGTAGGAGCCCTCCCTCCTCCCTCTCCCCAGGCCGAGGGGGGGGGAGCCGTTCAGTTTTCTTGTTCTGAGCCCTTGCGCCCCCCCCCCCACTCACATGGATGCGTCAAGAAACTGGTACCTTTAGGAGACTCAGCCAGAGTCTCATTGGCCCCTGGGGGCTTTTCGGGGCCGCTGTGCCGTTTCACTTCTTGGCTCGGAGGAGGAGCTTTCACTGCCGGACTTTCCGAGGAGGAGGGGCCTCTTTCCACAAACCTCCGGTCCACGTACTTTGCCCGGACGTAGGCTTCCTTCTCCTGCCTGCACGGAGGAAACAAGCCGAGTAGCCCTCAGCTTTGCTTGTGTGATCCGCCCCCCACATAAGAACATAAGAAATGCCCTGCTGGGTCAGACCCAGGCCCATCAAGTCCAGCAGTCATAGAATCATAGAGTGGGAAGGGACCACCAGGGTCATCTTGTCCGACCCCCTGCACAATGCAGGAAATTCACAAGTACACCCCCAATGACCCCTGCTCCAGGCCCAGAAGATGTGGGGGACGGACTTTCCGGGATCCTTGGCCCATCTGGCCTGGAAGAGAATTGCTTCTTGATCCCTAAGTGGCAATCAGCTTTACCCTAGGCGTGTAAGAAAGGGCCACAAGAGCTGGACACTTACGCAACCCTTCCTGCCCTCCCTCTCATGATCTGCCTAAGTTCACAGGATCAGCATTGCTGACAGTCTGTTCACTCAGTGGCCAGCCAGGGGTCTCCAGGAAGCCCACAAACAAGACGACTGCAGCAGCACCATCCTGCCTGTGTTCCACAGCACCCAATACAACAGGCCTGCTCCTCTGACTGCTAGTCCTAAACGCTCTTCAGCCAAAGATGCAGCTTCCAGACCAAAACAAGAGAACAGCTGCATTCCCGCCCCCTCCATACACCTCTTAAATATTTCACGTCTTTCTCCCCCTCCAAAGGAATAAGGCGAGGGTCATTTTCTGCCCAGCAGCTCATTGTTGTGGTCTGGTCCAGTACCCATTTTTTTTGTGTTCGTTCGCAAGAAAGCAAAGACCGTTTGTACCTCTGGCTTCCAGGGTGGGGCTTCTTCACTCCCATTTTTTCATTCCGTGCTTCGTACACCCTGTTTATGACGTCATTCCCCAATTCACACATGAGCTGCAAGAAAAATGGCAACGAGTTTACCAAACAGCCGGGTCTAATAAGGTTCATCTTCATGTCTTCTGTGCAGTCCCACATGGGAACTGCGCAGGCGCAGGCCAACCACGGGGATATTAAAAGCTTCTATAAAGCCTCAGCTCTTCAGAGCGCTCCCCTCCCCCCAGCTGTTAGAGTGACCCAACAGGTCACCATAAAGAACAGGCAAGACCCCCCCCCAAGCCATGACAGCCCTCCAGCTATGGTCACCAGGTACCCCTTGGCCAACGACGGGGGATGGGGGGGTAGGGTTACCAGATCCAGGTTGGGAAATGCTTGGAGATTTTGGGGATGGAGCCTGGGGAGGACAGGGACCTCAGTGGGGTACAGTGCCATAGAGTCCACCTTCCAAAGCAACCATTTTCTCCAAGATCTCTGTAGTCTGGAGAGGAGCCATAATTTCGGGGGGTTCCCAGGCCCCACCCGGAGTTTGGCATCCCTAAATCCAGCCCATCTGAACAGAAGTTGCTTCCTCACGGCACTGGGAATACCAGCCAGACTTCAGCAGAGGGAAAGGGAACTGTTACCCCCATGAACGCATATGCACACCGGAATGGGTGTCAACAATCCTGGCACCTTCTGCATCTACACCCTGGTGCCAGTGGCTATGAGGGGCTTCCCCAACACTGCTATTTGGCCAGCCCCGAGGAAGAGACGCCCCCCCACCTGGGACATGGAACCAGGCCAATCGCTATCCGCTTCTAGATGTGGCCCCCACAGTCAGAAGCAGGACGGGGCATCAGCACTGGCAGCTGTTTCTCCTGAACATGCTTTGAAGCGCCAGCCCTGCCCACGCACAGGAAACCGTCAGTGGCCAGCACCCGATGCCCCCCCCCACTCCATTCCCTATGGCCAGTACCTTGAGAAGCTCCGGCTCCCACGAATCGAGGGTTAAGGACCGGACTTTGGAAAAATGGACCCCCAGGCTCCTAAGCGGAAAGAAATAGTCATGAAAACAGGGGAGGATGGAGGGTCCTCTTAAGAACATAAGAAACACCCCACTGGATCAGACCAGGGTCCATCAAGTCGAGCAGTCTGTTCACAGAGTGGCCAACCAGGGGCCTCTAGGAAGCCCACAAACAAGGCAACTGCAGCAGCATTATCCTGCCTGTGTTCCATGGCACCTAATATATTCGGCATGCTCCTCTGATCCTGGAGAGAATAGGCATGCATCATGTCTAGTATCCATTTTGTCTTGTAGCCATGGATAGCCCCATCCTCCATAAGAAAATAAGAAAGGCCATGCTGGATCAGACCCAGGCCCATCAAGTCCAGCAGTCTGTTCACACAGCGGCCAACCAGGTGCCTCTAGGAAGCCCACAAGCAAGATAACTGAAGCATTATCCTGCCTGTGTTTCACAGCACCTAATAATGTAGCCATGCTCCTCTGGTATTGGAGAGAATAGACATGAATGTAAGAACGTAAGGAAGGCCCTGCTGGATCAGACCAAGGTCCATCAAGCCCAGCAGTCCCAACATAATTGAGAAAGTGGCAAAATACCTTCAGAGTGTCATAAAAGTACGACAGGACAAAACTCAGGGATGAATATTGTTTATGTTTGTAACATTATTCGAGCCATATGTAATACTTTATTGTATAACTTAAGGTTTCTTTTTTATGCCATTAAAGGTTTTGGTATTGGACTGCAGCAGCACCATCCTGCCTGTGTTCCACAGCACCCAATATAATAGGCATGCTCCTCTGATATTAGAGAGAATAGGTATGCAGCATGACTAGTATCCAGTCTAACTAATAGCCATGAATACCCTTTCCTCCATGAATATGTCCACTCCCCTCTTAAAGCCTTAACATAAGAAACATAAGAAAGGCCCTGCTGGATCAGACCAAGGCCCATCGAGTCCAGCAGTCTGTTCACACAGTGGCCAACCAGGTGCCTCTAGGAAGCCCACAAACAAAACGACTGCAGCAGCACCATCCTGCCTGTGTTCCATGGCACCTAATATATTCGGCATGCTCCTCTGATCCTGGAGAGAATAGGTATGCATAATGACTAGTATTCCATTTTGAGGGGGCCTGGGGGGCTCAGAAAGGGAATAAGGACCCCCCCGGCCTCTGCCCACCTGTGAATGCCCGAGCACTCGATGCACAAGGTGATGCCCAGGTTGATGCTGGCCCACCGCGGGTCTGCTAGGCCACAGTCACAGCAGACAGCGTTGCCGGCGATGCTCTGGACCCTCTGGAGGGAGCTCTCCCCTTTCAGCAACTTCTCTCTGGTCTCGGCGCCAAATTCAGGGCTCCCCGCCGACGGGGCTGGCTTTCGCTCCACCTTGTGGAAGACGCACATGAAGTCAAGAGGTTCCCCCCGCACAACTTTACCTTCCCCCCCCCCCCACGGCTTGGCCCACCGGGAAGTCTTTGCCAAGGTAGCCCCTTTCTGCAGTGTGCCTGGTTGGAGAGTGGCACGCGTCCGAATGGGGGGCTGATGGGAAAGGCAGCCGCATGAACGGCAGCACAAAACACAGCCTGCCTTCATAAAAACATAGGAAAAGCCCTGCTGGATCAGACCAAGGCCCATTAAGTCCAGCAGTCTGTTCACACAGCAGCCAACCAGATGCCTCAAGGAAGCCCCCAAGCAAGATGACAGCAGCAGCATTGTCCTGCCTGTGCTCTCCTGCAAGGGAGCTTGGCTTTGACCAGCCAAGGAAACTCACTTTCGTGCTCAATTCAACTCCTGCCTGCAGAGTTCATTTGAATGAAACCTGTCCAGTAGAAGGAAAGGTCTCCAGTTGTGGACCGTCCAGCAGAAAGAAGGGTCACCAGTAGTGCTCCGCTGCCTCCCTACGTTCCTCCCCTTCTCCAGTTGTGCCGACTAAAGCTGGGCCCAGCTGCCCCCCACACACAACTGTCCTGCGGCCACCTCTGGGAGAGCTCTTCTTTTTTGTCTCCTCCTCCTCCGCTGCCAAAAGACCCTTCTGGCCCTCTGCACCCTTCCCCGAAGTAGTCAGAGCTGAGTTAGTTCTACTTGCTTCGGACTCGTCCCCCTTCTCCCGGTAGGCGGTGGCGATGCTGGCCTGCACCGCCTGAATCCACGCCTGCCGCAGCTTTTCCGAATCAGCCTGCAGGATGCAGCTTCTGCAAGAGAAAGCGGCAGGGGCTTGCATCTGCCGGCTGGATTTCCCAGCAGCAACCAGCCCTGCCGCCGCTCCCCACACCTCCCAGGCTGCCCCCTCCAATGCAGTCAGGACCCAGCACAATCCGGGTAAAAGGCCGGAGGAGAGGAGGAATGGAAAGTGCCGACCACCAAGGCTTGTTGCCAGAGACCACATGACCCCCCCCTCCCTCCCAGAGATGACATATTTCTGCCTTGAGACAAGCCAACCCAATAACTTATCTGCAGCTCCATCAGAATAACTGAAGCCAACAAAATAAAGCCCCTGGCAGAGTTCACTCTCATTTTATAGGCTTGAGCTCCAGAAGAAGAAAACCTGGTTTTTATACCCCGCTTTTCTCTACCTTTAAGGAGTCTCAAAGTGGCTTACAATCTCCTTCCTCTCCTCACAACGGACACTTTATGAGGAAGGTGGGGCTGAGAGAGTTCTCAGAGAACTGTGACTAGCCCAAGGTCACCCAGCAGGCTTCATGTGGAGGAGCGAGGAATCGAACCCGGTTCGAACCCGAGGAATAGAGTCCGCCACTCGTGGAGGAGTAGGAAATCAAACCCAGTTCTCCAGATTAGAGTCCTCTGCTCTTAACCACTGCGCCACGCTGGCTCCCTAATACTCATGCTGGCTCTCCAATGACAGCATCACAGAATCATAGAGTTGGAAAGGGCTAGAGGCCATCTAGTCCAACCCCCTGCTCAACGCAGGATTATCCTAAAAGTATCCCTGACGAGTGTTCGTCCAGCCACGGCTTGAAGACTGCCAGTGAGGGGGAGCTCACCACCTCCTTAGGACAGCCGATTCAGTGGCAGAGAGCATGCCTCAGACACGTTCCAACTTTCCTCAAGGAAGCCGGACATTCTGCAAGTGTCTGTTCTTGGCGCCAGCTGCCAGCACCGGCACAAATGCCAAATGGGAGTGAGCAGGGAGCTGAAATAGGGGGGGAAAGGAGGATTTAGTCCCTCCTCTTCCCCCAAAGGGGTTTTTTAGGAGGGGAGGAGGGGTAGAAGGGGCTTGTGGATCAAGCGTCCCCTCTCTCTTAGACTTAAGACAGTGCTTCATTTCTACTGTAAACGTCATTGCCGCTGCTGACCTCCAAATGTCTTGCCCTAACATTAGAAATTGGATAATTTTCACCCCCTACAGACCAGTGCAGAGTTTCCTTCTAGATTTCTGCTTTGTTTCAGATTTCTGCAAGTCCTAATCCTATCGTCTCACTTATGAGATCGCCCATCCTGTAGATATTACTGACTTACATTGTGAAATTCCACCTTGAATCTCAGTGAGAAAGGTGGACTATAAATCAGGCAAATAAAAATAAAACAATAAATACATTCTGTTCTCATAGCTTCACTGTGAGGGAGGCCAGGTGGGGCACTGTGAGGTTCATGGCTCAGCAGGAATTTGAAGAAGGGGAGTTGATTTTTTATAAGCCAATTTTCTCTACCACTTAAGGGAGAATCAAACCGGCTTACAATCACCTTCCCTTCCCCACAACAGACACCCTGTGAGGTAGGTGGGGCTGAGAGAATTCGGAGAGAACTGTGACTAGCCCAAGGTCACCCAGCAGGCTGCATGGGTAGGAGTGGAGAAACCAACCTGGTTCACCAGAATAGTCTGCTGCTCATGTGAAGGAGCGGAGAATTTAACCCAGTTCTCCGGATTAGAATCCACCGCTCCTAACCGCTACACCCCAGGTCCGAGTCTAGCAACCTACATTCCCAAAGCGCTAGAGAGAATCTTTCAGCAGTGCTTGAGCTCTGCGGGCCAAACACCAGCATTCCTACAACTGAGCTCTCAGAGGACTTCTCCTTACTTTGTCGGAGAGACCACCTCGAAACAGAAGCGCCTCTCGATGTCCTCGCAGGGCTTCACTGTGCAGAGCCGCAGATCTTCGACAACTACGGTGGGGTTATCCTAAAGAGGGAGGATGAGAAAGGTGATCAGATCCCATCTGCTTGCTGCTGCCGCCGGTCCCCCCGCCCCCGATACATGCTTAACTAGAATGCATGGACCACCCTAAAAGACCCCTAAGTGGCCATTCTCAGGAGGAGGAAATGGAATTTCAGTACCCTGTCCCCACAGTGGACGATCTGCTGGTTTGGGCTGGTGCGGTGCACACACTGCTAACCCAGTTCCTAGCAGGGGACAGTGTGTTTGAAAGGGGCCTAGGTACATTCACAGAGGACAGGCCCATCCGTGGATATTAGCCGTAAGTGTCTAAAGGAAACCTCCATGACCACAGACAGAGAAACTCTGAATGCCGGCACTAGCGGATAACATTGCGGGAAGGTCTTGGCCACTATGCTGTATTGTTGGCCCTCTGAAACAGCTGGGTGGCCGCAGTGTGAGATGGGATGCTGGACCGGCTGGACACCTGGTCTAGCAGGGCTCTTCTTACATTCTGATGTTCTTATGAAGGCCTCAGCCTCTATGCCCTGTAGTCGGCCCCTCCCTCCAGAGGAACTGGCTGGGCACTGTGTGAGACGTGATGCTGGACTAGATGGACCCCTGGTCTGATCCAGCAGGGCTCTTCTGATGTTCTTATCAGTAGGGCTCCTTATCAGGGAAAAGGCCTCAGCTGCTATGCCCTGTTTTTGGACCTCCAGAGGAACTGGTTGGCCACCGTCTGAGAAAGGATGCTGGACTAGACCGACCACCGGTCTGATCCAGCAGGGCTCTGCTCCATTTAGAGAACGCACGGGACTCACCTTAAACTTCTTCTGGTACACCAGCTGATTATTCTGTATAGAGAACCAGCGCCTACAAAAGGGAAGCAAAGAACATCACTCTTCTTGCTGTAAGAAACCAAACAGCGAGAGGAGTGTGGCCTCCCAAACAGCATCAGGAACTCTGTCACTAACCAGGCTCCACTCGATTCATCAGTATGGCAATGAAAGCTTTGAGCAGAGATTAAAAGTTGAGAATCATAGAATCATGGTTGGAAGGGACCACTAGGGTCATCTAGTCCAACCCCCTGCACAATGCAGGAAATTCACAACAACCTCCCCCACACACCCCCAGTGACCCCTACTCCGTGCCCAGAAGATGCCCTCCCTCTCATGATCTGACTGAGGTCATAGAATCAGCACTGCTGACAGATGGCCATCTAGCCTTTTAAAAACCTCCAGGGAAGGAAAGCTTACTACCTCCCGAGGAAGCCTGTTCCACTGAGGAAACGCTCTTAACTGTTAGAAAGTTCTTCCTAATGTCTAGACGGAAACTCTTTTGATTTAATTTCAACCCGTTGGCTCTGGTCCGACCTAGGGCAACAGAAAAAGACTCGGCACCCTCCTCTCTATGACAGCCCTTCAAGTACTTGAAGATGGTTATCAGATCCCCTCTCAGTCTTCTCCTCTCCAGGCTAAACATACCCAGCTCTTTCAACCTTTCCTCATAGGACTTGGTCTCCAGACCCCTCACCATCTTGGCTCCCCTCCTCTGGACACATTCCAGCTTGTTTACATCCTTCTTAAATCTGAATGGCCTGGGGGGTGGTAGGGAGCCGGGGGAAGCTCTAGGAGAGATGGGACCGAACACCGAGGATTCCTTACGAGCTCTCTGGCGACTCACTCTCAGCCTCACTTTGCCAGGTGAAAAAACGGGGATGACGCTGGCCCACCTCGCAGGGCTGCTGAGCATGCCCCAGAAAGCAAAAGCAGCCCAAATGATCTGCAAAGTCAAACTGCTGAAGAGGTCAGGAGTAAGTCACTCTTCCTCCCCCAGTTCAGCTCACTCGGAGGGGCCGAGAAGAAGCCATCCCTGGGGGGCGGGGTGCTCTTGGAAAGCCCGCACTAGAGGAGTGTTGCCCAGGCACACTGAAAAAAGGGAGGGGAGAGCATTTCCTTGGAGGCCTGCCCCTTCCTTCCCAGAAGAGCACCTGCCGGTCAAGGGGACACCAGGATGGGATCTGTTGCCTCTTCACGCCCTAAGCAAGAGACAACTCCGTTCTGACCAAGATGCAGAGGCACTGACCAGCATCAGCAAAGAAGGAATCCCCCGTTCAGCACAACACAACCGGCACTCATTGCAAAGGGATGCTAGGCTTTGTCAGTCCAAAGCAGCAGCTTCACTCAAGAAGTTAAATCGACACACAGCCAACTCGATCAGACCCAACTTTACACTGTTAAAAAGCATCCTGTGACTGCGGGGCATTGAGCAGACAGCTAATCAGGCCAGGGTGCAGATTTCTAGAACCCACAACAGGAAAAGGAGGAAGAAGAGTTGGTTTTTATACCCTGCTTTTCTCTACCTTAAGGAGTCTTAAAGTGGCCTACAACTGCCTTCCCTTCCTGCCCACCCCCCCACAACAGACACCTTGTGAAATAGGTGAGGCTGAGACAGTATGGAGAGAACTGTGACTAGCCCAAGGTCACACAGCTGGCTTCATGCGGAGGAGTGGGGAAACTAACCCAGTTCACAGATTAAAGGAAAAGTAGGGGTACTTGACTAAGAAGAAGAGTTGTTTTTTATATGCCGACTTTTTCTACCACTTAAAGAAGAATCAAACGGGCTTACAATCACTTTCCCTTCCCCTCCCCACAACAGAGACCCTGTCAGGTAGGTGCAGCTGAGAGTGTGACTAGCCCAAGGTCACCCAGCTGGCTTCATGTGGAGGAGTGGGGAATCAAACCTGGTTCTCCAGATCAGAGTCCACCGCTCCAAACCACCACTCTTAACCACTACACCATGCTGGCTTGCTACACGTTTCACAATTTGCTTTGTCAGGGGATCTTCTATAGAAACTTTTCAGCTCCCTTGAGAGCTAAGAAATTTCTGCAGAAGATCCGCTGACGAAGCAAATTGTGAAAACGCGTAGGGATCAAGAAGAGCTAAATAAACCCTCAAGTCTTGCACCTTGCTGTCCTGTCTTCTGAAAAAAAAAGGAGCGCATGAAATAGGAGAAAAATCACGAATTTGGGAAGGTTGGGGCTTTGCAAAGGGGATCGTTCTGAGCACGCTTGAGGGGGGCCTCAACCAGGAAGAGCCCAATCCCCCCAGTCAGTTTCCAAACACACGCACACACACACTCCAAAACGGCCATGTTCCCAGGGCCATGAGCGAGGGTAACCTTCATGCACATGTGCAGAAGGCGTCTGCCTCTCCCCACACCACATCCCGCCGGTGACCCAGAAGCCGTCAAACCTGTTTCAGCCAGTGAGGTGGTGGGCAGCAAGGGCCCTTCCCGAGTGGGACGGAGACACTTCCTTTTATCCATGGCAAGTCACACCTGAGTGGAAAGCGAGGGCTACATGCAGAGCTTGCATGCAGGGCCAAAGAACAGGGGGGAGGGGGAAGGGATGCGAGAAGCTGGCTGGTACCTGATGCGATCGGGCCTTTTCCTGTCGTGTGGAAAAAACGGGGCAGGGTTAAACATAAGAGGGGAGGAGGAGAAGACGAAAAGAACGCAGAGAACACCCCAGCAAAACAACCGCAGAAGCAGCAAGATGTGAGGATGCAGCGGGGGTTAAGGCGACAGAGGGAAGGCGCCCTCCTCAGCTAAGCAAACCGATGGCGGGATGCAACTTTTAATCCCCCCTGCATGTGTACCGTCTAAGGCAGGAAGAAGAGTTGGTTTTTATAAGCCAACTTTCTCTACCACTTAAGGGAGAATCAAACCGGCTTACAATCACCTTCCCTTCCCCTCCCCACAACAGACACCCTGTGATGGAGGTGGGGCATAGAGAACTGTGACTAGCCCAAGGTCGCCCAACTAGCTTCTTGCGGAGGAGCGGGGAAACAAATCCAGTTCACCAGATTAGCCTCCGCCGTTCATGTGGAGGAGTGGAGAATCAAACCCGGTTCTCCAGATCAGAGTCCACCGCCCCGAACCACCGCTCTTAACCACCACACCACGCTGGAAAGACCCTCTGAGAAACACCATTAGGAAGGCCTCCACAGCACTGCTGTGGGTCCAGCCGCACGTGCTGATCGAAGGCGTTGAGAGAGGGCCCTGGTGTGTCAAGCGTCACAAGCACAGCAGCTGCGTCGCTCAGTGTCACTCCTAAGCGCCACAGCCCGCACAATCCGCCGCACATTGTCCTGGGATGGGAAGTGGTACAACCCACATGCAAAGCAGCCCTTGAGCGCGCCAAAGGGCCCCTCAGCAGAAGAAGGACTGCGCTGTTGCTGAGTCTTCAAGGGCGGGGCCCAGAGCTGGGAAACGAGGGGAAGCCAGTTTGCAGAAGCCTGAATCTGTTACATCTTCATTCCTGGAGCAGGGGAAAGGCTTCTCACATTGTAGAACAGGAAGAAGAGGAGCTGGTTTTTAAATGCCAACTTTCTCTACCACTTAACGGAGAATCAAACCGGCTTACAATCTCTTAACCACCACGCTGGCACAAGGGGCAGCCCGTTGATTAGCAATGGTTTAGACTCCATGCTCCTGCACACACAAACACACACACAGTCAGAGCGAAGGGGAAAGGCGACAAATATGGAACGCGCCCACAGCAGCCGCCTTCCCCAGAACGTGTCCTGCTCAGAGGATGTGCTGGATGGAGCAGGCACCTCGGCCTGTGTGTCCCCGTGAAGGAGGTGTTGGGCTGCCCAGCCAATCTGCATGAATTGGCATCCAGGGGAACGCCATCTCCTACCCTGTGCCCCCTCAGCCTGCCACTCCTGATACCTGCTTTTAGGGTCAAAGGGCAGTGAATTGAAGCCAAAGCAAACAGCCTCCAGGGGCAGCTTTCAAAGATGTGACATCCCAGATGTGACTGACAGACGAGACTCAGCCTCTGAAAATTTCACCCTCGTGGTTTCCAGGGGTCCCAGGAGCACCTACCTAGGGTCTAGGCAACTGGTCAGCAGCAACCAATCACTGACCAGGCTAGGAAAAAAGGGATTCTGCCACAGATCTTAGGGAGATCATGAGAGGGAAGGCATCTTGGCCATCTTCTGGGCATGGAGTAGGGGTCACTGGGGGTGTGGGGGGGAGGTAGTTGTGAATTTTCTGCATTGTGCAAGGGGTTGGACTAGATGACCCTGGTGGTCCCTTCCAACTCTATGATTCTATGGGTCACTGGGGGTGTTAGGGGGAGGTAGTTGTGAGTTTCCTGCATTGTGCAGAGGGTTGGACTAGATGACCCTGGCGGTCCCTTCCAACTCTGATTCTATTCACAGCAGAGGAGTGCTTTAAAACGCCAAGCTGGAGGAAACGTGAAGCGTCCTCCGGACTCCCAGCCGGACGGTCCCTGGGCTCGCAGACACATCCGGAATAGGAGGGGGAGAGGTGGCAGGAGCCGTTCACAAAAAGCACACACGGCAAAGCCCAGGCGGAGAGGGAAAGGGAAGCGGGAGAACACGTCACCTGTTCCAGGTCTTGAAGGCGTTGCTGGCTCGTTTGAAGAGGTATCCTTCCATGACAATACCATTGGCCGCGTCGACGTTGTATTCAAGCTTCGTCTCATCGTTGGAGAAATCCTAGTGGGGAAACAAAGTCCTACTTCGACAAAGTGCCACGTGGGCCAGAATCCAGCAGATCCTTGGGAAAGCCTCCAAAAGGCTCTGCCAGGCACAGCCAAGACTGCGGGTGAAGAGTGTGAGCGAGGGGGACTCGCCAGGCTGTGGCACTCTGAAGAAGAAGAGTTGATTTTTATACTCCGTTTTTCTCTATTTTTGAGGAGTCTCAAACCGGCTTAAAATCACCTCCTCTTCCCCTCCCCACGACAGGTACCTTGTGAGGTAGGTGGGGCTGAGAGAGTTCGGAGAGAGCTGTGACTGGCCCAAGGTCACCTAGCAAGCATCACGTGGAGGAGTGGGGAATCAAACCCGGTTCTCCAGATTACAGTCCGCCGCTCATGAGGAGTGGGGGATCGAACCTAGTTCTCCAGAATGTCAGGCCTTTGTTGTTAGCAGGAGTAAAGGCTCTTTACATGAGTAGGCCAGGTTCTGGCTACACGTCAGGTCCTTGGTTCTCATGCCTGTAAACTCTGTGTACAGTTTCGCTCGTCCTGTTTTCCACAGCTGTGCTCTGATGTTTAGTCTTCCTTCCTGGGAATCGCTTATCTCGGGGTTGCTTAGCCATGTTTACCTTCACAGCCTGTAGTGCTTTTAAACATGTAACCTATGTTTCGCCATTACCAGCCTCACCTGCCTGTAGGCAGTCAGTCCTTTAATCTGTCTTTTTGCTCCTAATAAAGTATTACTGCTTCAGAGCTACCTGCCTGGATGAGTTTGTTTAAGGGATGCTAGGGACGGACGCCTGATCCTGACAGATTAGAGTCCGCCTCTCTTAGCCAATACACCACGATCCTGCTCATACTCACAAGAGGGGCCACTGCCACATGGCAGACTGGGCAACTGCAGCAGCCAGAGAGGGGGGTGGGTGTGGGACCTGGAATTGGGAACGTCCAGCTGGACCGTGGGGGCTCCTGAGCCGCTGAAAGGCACCGTCTAAGATATCTTCCTCTGCCTCTCCCACAGAAGGCATCAGGAGGACAGCTTCTCTTCCCTTTAAAGCGCTCAGAATGTGAAAGCGAGCTGGCCGTGCGTTCCCACTGCCCAAGCACTCTCCCAGTACTGGGACTCTGTGGTGGCAAACCACCTGGGAAGGGGCTGCAAGGGCAGACACACAGACAACCCCGCCTGGAGGACAGCCAGAGAGACCCAGCGCCCAAGCCCCCCCCTGACCAGACAGGCTTCCATTCTACACCCATTTGGGAGCAGGACGCATCCGGCCACCTTTCAGGCTGGGTCCTGGTGACACAAGCCTCTCCCAGAGTCACCGGCTGGGAGCCTCGCATGCCACGGAGAGCGCGGAAAAAGGCAGAGGTTGGTCCCCAGGAATATGGTGGAGGAAGTGAGACCCCTCCCCTGGGGACTACAAGCGGCTGGCCTTTGTCCCCACTCAGTGGCTCCAGCTTAGTGGAAGCCAATAACCCGGGAGGGCCACTGCGCCGCCTGATGGAGCAGGCCGAAGGGGGGAAGTCGCCTGGGGGCCCCAAGTGGCCTCTGCGTTTCCCCTCAAGAGACTTTTGCCTGAGACCCTGGAGAGCCGCTGCCGGTCTGAGTAGACAATACTGACTTTGATGGACCAAGGGTCCGATTCAGTATAAGGCAGCTTCATGTGTTCATGAGCACAGGCGACTCTGCTGAGAGCTACAGTTCCTGGCATTCCAAGACAGAGAGACAGTCTCCTTCGGAGCAAGGCGCTGCCTCCTCGGCTCTGCCTTCCCAAGCCTACACCGGCTGCTCCTGGAAGCTTGGCTTGGAAGAGATGATGCAAGAACCCCCCCCCCCCAAAAAGCAGGTTCTTGGGTCAAGCCAGCATCAATCCGTTATGCTTGTCAAAGGGACACATGACTACCCACTAGCCAGCCGGGGTGATTGCTTCTCTCCGTGTGGGGAGGTCATGTGAGGCACGCCATTGTGAGCCAGACTGTGAGACTACCAACGGTGTGCCCTGGGAATCACCCGCCTCCCACAGGGCAAGCGAGGCTCAAGGGGGCACCTCTCCACAGAGTCAGCAGGTGGCTCAAGGTCTCCTTCCGAACTGGCTTCCTCTCACTGGCTTGTCCAGAACTGCCGCCTGAGCGACCTCGGAGGCGCTCAAGCTCACCGCAGAAGGCACCCCCGCGCCCGCATCTCCTGAGTCTTCCTCAAGGATCTGTGCTCCACCTTGACACACGGGCTCAGGTCTCAGCTCCGACACCGGCTTCTGCTTGGGGAGAGTCGGTGTGGAAAGCGGACCCGGTTGTGGCTTCCTTCGCGCTCGGACAGACTATGGCCCCCTTTGGCCGGACAAGGCTACATTCAGCCAGTTCCGGCCCTCGTATCGCTCAGCCTCGCCTCCTCTGCCGGACGGTGGCTCTCCAGGGCCTCAGGCAGAGAATGTCCTTTGCTGCAGCTACCTGAGGACTCATAACTGGAGACACCAGGGACTGAGTGGGTGACTGTCTGCATGCAAAGCAGACGCACCAAGACAGAGCTACAGCCTCATATGGCCGAGGAACATCTATGCATCATGTCCCCACTGAAGGGCCAAGGCTGCGATCCACACAGCACCTCTGGAAATTCAGAAGAGTTCTCAAACGTACCCTTTCCTCCCATTCTTCCTGCCAGCAGCCATGCAGCAGGGCTCTGGAAACCACCTTTCAAACCCACTGCTGGGGTGGAAAAGCAGTTTGTGACGTGGCAGAGAGGTTCCTGTGTAAGGAGCAGAAAAGCAAGAGCCCTGCTGGGCACACAGGCCAGGCTCCAGAACTCTGCACCACCCGATGGGAGTCAGGCAGCGTCCTGCGTGTGACTGGGGCCCTGGACAGTCCACGTCTGGGCCTCCCTGTTGGTAGGTACCTTTTGCTGAATGGTGGAGTGCTTATGCTCCATCTCCCTCTTCTCCCTTGCAGAATCCGCTGCCAGACGGTCCAGCTGCAAAAAGGAAGAGAAAAAAGGGCACTTCAGGGGGAAAAACTGCTGGGAGCCACTTGGGGGACTTACGCGGGTGCCCCCCCGGAGAGGTACCTGGGCACCAGCGACCCCGCCTGCCCTCCCCCGCCCCCAGGAGCTTTCCTGACTACGGCTGGGCAAGAGACCTGTCCTGCCTCCTGCCTCCCCTTCCAAGGAGCTGGCAGCTTTCAAAAATAGCAGCGGTGCCAGGGACATGCGGCTGGTGCATCGCGCTGGAGAAAAAAGGATGACTCACGCCCGAGCAGCTTTAGCAGCCGGCTGGCCCTCCCCTCCCCTCCCTCCTTCTAGCAGCAGGAGCCCTGAGCCAGAAGCTGGAACGCCACCTCTCCCGCAGAAGCAGGGCAGAGGACCGAGCTCCCAGGCAAGAGCAGCATTCAGGCCCCTCAGGGTACAGCTAGACAGGATCTTCCTTTCCTTCCAAGCTCCCATGACCCACAGGTCTTGAGCAGTTAACAGGGAGGGATTTTTTTTCTATTTCTTTCAGGAAAATATGGTGGAGAGATTTTTGGCCACTGCCAATGTTATTCTTGCATCTGTGTCCACCTTTCCTTTCCTTTATCCCTTAGAAGCTCCTTGATCCATTGATCTTGAGCAGCGTGATTTTAGATCTAACGATTGAGGGATATAAGGACTGAAATAAAACTTGCCACTGACAATGTAGCCTTGGGATCCCTGTCACTTAATAAAAAAGCCATTATGTCAGACACAGAGGCATTGGATTTACATGTTAAAAGGGGAAAGATATAACGCGATCTAAGTTCCTCATAAAAGCGGCACTCCAAAAGGGCACGAGCTAATGAATCAACAGAGCCAGGAGACCAAGGACAGGTCCTGTCTGGGCATAGTATATTCAAAATTCTGCCCTGCATGACCATAGAGGGGTTAGCATTCAGTCTAGCTAAACAGAAGGCTCTAGAAAGACGAGGTAAAAAGGTAAAGGTCCCCTGTGCAAGCACCAGGTCATTCCTGACCCATGGGGTGATGTCACATCCAGACGTTTACTAGGCAGACTTTGTTTACGGGGTGGTTTGCCAGTGCCTTCCCCAGTCATCTTCCCTTTACCCCCAAGAAAGCTGGGTCCTCATTTTACCGAACTCGGAAGGATGGAAGGCTGAGTCAACCTTGAGCCGGCTACCTGAAACAAACTTCCGTCGGGATCGAACTCAGGTCGTGAGCACAGCATGGACTGCAGTACTGCAGCTTCCCACTCTGCGACGAGGGGTTGTCAAATAACAAGTATAAGCGGGCAAACTGTGTGGTGGTGGTATTCCGAAAAACTGAGATGAACAAACACGGCGATCTCTATCCACCGGCAAAGAGGGGACTATTTTATCATCTGTTATGGTGGCAGGTAATTTCGTTAAAATAGGAGTGATCCACTGGTCACGTTGGAGTTTAAAATGGGGACACTCCAGCATCATATGAGATAGCGTATCAATTTGCTTCATGTTACACGAGCAAAGTCTTTCAGGGTAGGGTAAATGTCCAAATCTTCCATTTAGCACTGCTGAAGGTGTAGCGTTCAGACGTGCAAACATAAAGGTTCTTCAGAAACCTGGGACTGTTAAATTACTGAAATATGGTGGAGTTCGCGGAGGAGGCAGGGTACGCAAGAACTGAGTAGAGCATACTCTCCGATCACGCATTGTAGAGCTGGAATAATCCAATTTTTTTGTATAGCTCTTAATAATCGACATAGATTTCCTTTTCCCCATGCTTAATAAAGTTACTAGACAGGATCTGGGATAGCCTTTCAAAGGTAAAGGGGTTGACCCCTTCCAGCCCCACCTGGTTTTGCCAACTGAAGCCACATCCTCAGCCCTTTCCAGGAAAAGAGGGGTAGCCTTTTTTTTAACCATTAAAGGATTATGGTTGAGGCCAGCTACAGTTCCCTATATATAAATGCTGGCCTCCCTAACCCCCACCGTGGTAGTATCTTTTCCTTGTCAATCTGGGATTTATTCCATCTGCTTGCCTAGTTGAAGTTTGTGTTTTGTGTTTTACACTCTAGAGGCACCTTAGGTAAACTAAGACAATGTTTTATACAGTTTTATATGGCTATTTTAAATGTTTTAATGCTCTTACTGATTTAATAGGATATCTATATTCTTGTAAGCCACTCTGAGCCCGGTTCTTGGAGAGCAGAGTAGTAAGTGGAAATAATAAATAAATACATCAGCATGGGGAGCCTGTTCTCAGTTTGGGAAAGGCAGGGTTGAACCCCCTCTCCACTCCCCATATGGTCTGGGCAGCTTCAACCAAGCTTAAAATGATACTGTGAAGATCTGGCCCCAGAGATCTCAGAGCTTTCGGCCCCCATGCTGTGTGGCGGGGGATTCTCTCCCAAGACGGGACGTACTTGGGGGGGGGGGGGGACAGCAGCGTTGAGGCAGCTGTTTGCATGGCCAGCCTCAGCTCCTGCTGTGTTAAGTGCTGTCAAGTCGCTTCCGACTCACGGCGACCCGATGAATCAGTTTCCTCCAAAAAGTCCTATCCTTAACAGCCTTGCTCAGATCTTGCAAACTGAGGGCCGTGGTTTCCTTTATAGAGTCAATCCATCACTTGTTGGATCTTCCTCTTTTCCTGCTACCCACAACTTTTCCTAGCATGATTGTCTTTTCCGGTGACTCTTGTCTTCTCATAATGTGACCAAAATACGACAGCCTGTTTAGTCATTTGAGCTTCTAGAGCCAGTTCAGGCCTGATTTGATCTAGAACCCACTGATTTGTTTTTTGGGGCAGTCCACTGTATCCGTAACACCCTCCTTCAACACCACTATCCGGCTTCTGCTATAATAATAATACACTTTCATTTCTATCCCACCCTCCCCTGGCAATGCCAGGCTCAGGGCGGCTTGCATCATGATAAAAATACACTACAATTAAAAAAAACACATCGTACAATATGATAAAAAATGCATCTACTTTTAACAACGCTAAATTAAAAAGAAGAAAAAAAACCTAGCTCCCAAGGAAGAACTGGTCCTTTCAACCCAGGAAGACCGAAGCCCCTCTGCCAGGGAACACGACTGCAGACGGCTTCTTGCAACCAAAAGGAAACGGAAGGGTCCAAATCTCACAAATCTTGGTCTCCCTAACCTCCCTGCTGCGGTAATATCTTTTAATTCATTCTGTATTTATTCCATCTGCTCGCCTTGCTGAAGTTTGTGTTTTGTGTTACGCTCTAGAGGCGCCTCAGGTTAAATTATATTATTTATATGATTTTATAGGGCTATTTTAAAATGTTTTAATGCTTTTACTGATTTAAGGGGACATTTATATTTTGTATGCCGCTCTGAGCCTGGTTTTGGCCGGGGAGAGCGGGGTAATAAGTGGAAATAATAACTAAATAAATATTACCTGGAGAGGAGGTGTTGGAAAGACCCTTCTCAGAGTGGGACTGAACAGACAGTTCTCTTAGTATGAGGCAGCTTCATCTGCTTCAAATCAATGATTTCACCGCTGAGATGAGGTCTCCCTTCCCCTGGGACCACCTTAGGCCCTAACACGTAAGCCACAGGAATCAGTGCTGGCCTCCTAGAGGGTCTGTGTGCCCTCCTAGTCCACTGGGCCGTCAGGCCCTCCTGACACATGCACGCCCTGCTCAGATGCCCTCAGCGTTCCTTACCTGAGCTCCAAGGTCTTTCATGTAGGGCCCCAGTTCGCTGAAAAGGTCATAACCTTGATGAAAGAAGGCCAGGTGGGCATACATGAAGGACAACATCTAAGCGTACAGAAAAGACGGATCTCAGAGGCATCCCACATCACAAAACGCGCATTATTTATTTTATTTTATTTTTCAAATTTATAGCCCACCCTCATCCCCAGCAAACCAAGCTCAGGGCGGGTAACAACCATTAAAATGCATAAAACAACCAAACATCAATAAAAGAAGAAGAGTTGGTTTTTATATGCCGACTTTCTCTACCACTTAAGGAAGAATCAAACTAGCTTACAATCACCTTCCCCACAACAGACACCCTGTGAGGTAGGTGGGGCTGAGAGAGCTCTTAACAGAGCTGTCACTAGCCCCAGGTCCCCCAGCTGGCTTTATGTGGAGGAGTGGGGAAAACAAATTCAGTTCACCAGATTAGCCTTCACCGCTCATGTGGAGGAGAGGGGAATCAAACCCGGCTCTCCAGATTAGTTCTCCAGATTCACAACTACCTCCCCCCCACACCCCCAGTGACCCCTCCTCCATGCCCAGAAGATGGCCAAGATGTCCTCCCGCTCATGATCTGCCTAAAGTCAAAGAATCAGCACATTTCACATCACCTACCGCCTGATCTTCTGAACTGGAGATGCCAGGGACTGAACCTGCAGCCATCTGCGTGCCAAGTAGATGCTATATCACTGAGTCCTGGCCCCTCCCCTGAATCCTGTGCCATGCTAGCCCAGATGATATACCTTCGTCAGCCAGAGCCCACTTCACGGAAAGCATGAAGCAGATGGGCACATACCCCATGAACACGCAGACTTTAAGAGGTCAATGCCAGGCTGATGAGCAGTCAGCAGTGGGCATTGCATGCTTCCCTGCTGGCAGTCACATTGCTGTAGTCACAGGAATACCACAAACACCCCCTTCAAAAGGAATAACTGCTTCCTGTGGTGAGCTAACCACACCCGGTCTCTACCGGGCCCAAGTGCCACAGGGTCAAACTTGCTAACGAATTCCCAACTTGAAAGGCTGTCACATAGGGGAGGGTGCCGAGTTGTTTTGTGTCGGACCAGAACCGATGAGTTGAAATTAAATCAGAAGAGTTTCCGTCTAGACATTAGGAAGAATTTTCTAACAGTTAGAGCGGTTCCTCAGTGGAACAGGTTTCCTCAGGAGGTGGTCAGCTCTCCTTCCCTGGAGGTTTTTAAGAAGAGGCTAGATGGCCATCTGTCAGCAATGCTGATTCTATGACCTTGGGCAGATCATGGGAGGGAGGGCATCTTGGCCAACTTCTGGGCATAGATGACCCTGGTGGTCCCTTTCAACTCTTATGATTCTAACTCAGTAGCTCCATTAAAGAACAAAACAAAGCTGCATGTAGAAACTTACTGATTTTAGGATCTCGGATCTCCTCTTCGACTGAAGAACGTTGATCTAAGAAAAACAAAAATGTTGGGTTCATTGTGCCAGCCATGGCGGCTGAGAGGTTTCCACAGCGAGCAACGGGACCTGCCAGATGGGCAGCTCAGCCAGGTTAAAGCCGAGCCTGCCCAGGACGGCAGAGACACAGAGCCGGGCGCCATGTCAGTCACCAGCTTTGCCTGCAGAGACAGAGCGCCCGGACACCTGGCAAAATCCACAGTCTTTGGAGGCAACCACCCAAACTCATCTGTAAGCCAGCTCCCCCTCAGACCAGGTTTGCCACGCCATGTTGCTAAACAGCTTGACCTTGCTTGCCTTTCCAGTACCTGCTATGGCCCAAAAAGTCCTTTGTTCCCCTCCTCCACACACACACACAGGAACTCTGCAGGCCAACGCAAGGCTGCAGAATCTTCTTGGTGCTCCTTTAGGAGGGGCTTCTCTTTGCAAGGTTTTGCCAAGAGCAGAAGTCAATACAGGGGGCAGAACCACAGATCCAAACGGTCCACAGAAAAAAAAGGGGGGGACACACAGACTGAATGTCTTGAAACCCACAGAGGGCCTGAGAGCTCTCTCGACAAAGAGTCCTGCAGCCCACTGCTTCACAAGGAAACGGCCCTCACAGCCAACATCCCCCCAGCAGCTGTCCTGCCCTGTCTACCTCCAGCGGAACAGGATTCCTAGAACCTGATATCGGGCAAGGCTGCGGTGGCACTCCCTGGCCACCCGAGCGTTGCCCAAGGAGCCAGCTTTTGGGTACAGAAGCAGAGAAGAAGAAGAGAAGAGTTGGTTTTTATTCTCTCTATCTTAAGAAGTCTCAAAGCGGCTTACGATCGCCTTCCCTTCCTCTCCCCACAACGGACACCTTGTGAGGTAGGTGGGGCTGAGAGAGTTTGGAGAGAACTGTGACTAGCCCAAGGTCACCCAGAAGGCTTCATGTGGAGGAGCGGAGAACCAAAACCAGCTCTCTTGATTAGAATCCACCTGCTCATGTGGAGGAGCGGGAAAACAAACCCGGTTCTCCAGATTAAAGTCCACTGTTCATGTGGAGGAGCAGGAAAACAAACCCGCTTCTCCAGATTAGAATCTGCCGCTGATGTGGAGGAGTGGGGAATCAAACCCTGTTTTCTAGATTACAGCCCACCTCTCTTAACCACTACACCATGCCGGCTCTTAAGAACATAAGAACGTAAGAAAGGCCCTGCTGGATCAGACCAAGGCCCATCAAGTCCAGCAGTCTGTTCACACAGTGGCCAACCAGGTGCCTCTAGGAAGCCCACAAACAAGACGATGGATGGGGCTCTTAGGCAGTCTCTGGATCTCTTTACTCCCTCACACTTCCCATGGGAGGGGGAAGGAGGACAGCAAAGGCTGAGACCAGATCAGACTGCATGGAGAATTCCCAAGTCACTGGGACCACCCTGTTGGCAAACACTCAGGCCTACCCCTTACGTTCATGCTTTGCTTGGCGCCTTCAGATCCACCTTCCTCTGCATTCTCCTCCGGGCAAGCAACAGCTCTGCCCGAAGAGTGTTCCAAGAGGCCGCTGTCTGACAGCTCTGCGGTGGCCCCTTCCCAGCCCTGACCCAAGTCCACATCCAGGGCTCTCCTTTGCCTGAGAACCTCCACGCTGAGCCCAATATATAAACACAAATGTTTCCGAAAGGCTGCTTCCGAGAGCCTCCCGCTCACCTGAAGAACGTAGTCGAGGGCAATGTGGCGGAAGCACTTCCGGGTGGCAGTCAGAATATGGGTGGCTTCCTCGACTTCGTGCTGCTTGGTTCGAGGGACCTGTGCGTTCTTGGCTAGCGCGTTCTCTTTCTCCTCACTGACTTTCTCAAACTGCTTCTTCGCGTCTTTAAACTTTCTAATATCTCTGGAACGCAAAGGAAAGGGGCAGCCGCCTTTGGTCACAGAGCAGCACTTTCCAAGCGCAGCAGAAGAGGGGAATCCGTCTCTCGGGGGTTCTGCCACCATCAGGAGGAGGGGAGGGACAGACACAGCGCATGGATTTCCATTACAAGGTAGGGCAGAAGAGGGACATGAAGGACCTGAGCTGGAAAACTTAAATTCTGACTCCTGCTGGAGACATTTGTATTTACCCCTTTAATACATTTTCCACTAGCACCCCCCCATTACTCTCCGTTTCCAACTCCCCACAATCAAATAAAAGCCAAGAGAAGCAAAAATACCATTTAAAACATCTTAACCTACACTTTACTCAGCACGTATCTCTGCAAAAGAAAACCGACAGTGGACTTACTCTTTAACGAATGTTTGAAGCTGCATTTTAATTGATCTTTGCGTTTGGTCAAACAGGATCTGAAATGTAAAAATAATGCCGGTTGAAGCACAGATATGAGAAAGGAGTGTGCTGAACATAATAGAGCACACTATCCATCCAAATTCCCGGCTATATGCACAACATCCACTGTCCTCCCCATATTGGTAGCATCTCACCCCACAATTCAAACAAAACAGAACAAGAAGAAGAGTTGGTTTTTATACCCCACTTTGTTCTACCTTTAAGGAGGCTCAAAGCTGCTTACAATTGCCTTCCCATCTCTTCCCCACAACAGACACCTTGTGAGGTAGGTGGGACTGAGAGACTTTGGAGAGAACTGTAACTAGCCCAAGGTCACCCAGCAGGCTTCATGTGGAGGAGTGGGGAAACCAACCCTGTTTTCCAGATTAGCCTCCGCTGCTCATGTGGAGGAGTGGGGACTCAAACCCGGTTCTCCAGATTAGAGTCCACCGCTCTTAACCACTACACCACACTGGCTTTCACAACCAAACTCCCACGAATCCACTGTCAAGCTGTGGCAAAAGTAGGGCTTCACTAATACTTCTTCAGGGGATAAATTGAAGCATCCCACACAGCCCTCCCGTGTAGCCTTTGCTGCACATTCTCAACTCAGCAGACACCTCAGTCCGGCCTTCCACTCTGTCTCCAAAGATATGGTGAAGAAGAACAAGAAGAGTTGTTTTTTATATGCCAACTTTCTCTACCACTTAAGGGAGCCTCACACTGGCTTACAATCACCTCCCCACCCCCACAACAGGCACCCTGTGAAGTAGGTGGGGCTGAGAGAGATAACTATGACTAGCCCAAGGTCACCCAGCTGGCTTCATGTGCAGGAGCAGGGAAACAAATCCAGTTCACCAGATTAGCCTCCGCCGCTCACGTGGAGGAGTGGGGAATCGAACCTGGCTCTCCAGATCAGAGTCCATTGCTCCACACCACTGCTGTTAATCACTACACCACGAGGCGGAAATATTCAGAACAGACTTTTTTTTCAGCACAAGGACCTGAAAGAAACTAGAAATTATGGGGTGCGCTGGAAAACCCCCAAAGAAATATAGCCTATGGAGTGAGTGAAATGCTTCAAGACAAATCTTCCTAATTCAACATGCGTACCACAAGGATTTTTATGGAAGACTATTGACAGCATTAGAAAACAATAACTCCCATGTATACTACACATGCAGCATCTTTCCAATGTTAATTTTTTTGTTTAGATGTGACTAATCTTTGCACAATTAATATGGCATAACGATAATGTGCTCGAGTTAATTGCTTTCAGTGCTATGAAGTTTAACTCTGTGACAGGACTCCGGCTGTGACGGCGTCACACTGCAGCTGTCCAAACAACACACTCTCTTCTGGGTTCTGTTACAAAATGTGTTGTCTATTCTCAACTTTCCCTAAGAACCATGTGCTCAGGAAGCGGATGGTGCCGGAGTTGGCAACACTTTCCCCCTCGAGTACCGGCTCTATTGCTTGCAGAAAACTGCAAGCAATAGGTGTTTATACTTTAAAGCAGTCAAATTTTATGTGCTATGTTAACACGCTACACTCTTTATGGGTTAGATCTAGCGATCCATTCACATCAGGACAACAGTTCTTCCCTGCCTTACAACCCTGGAAAAGCTACACCAGGCAACAAAACCTGCATGGTGCGGTGGTTAAGAGCGGCAGAGTCTAATCTGGTGAACCGAGTTGGTTTCTCCACTCCTCCGCATGAAGCCAGCTGGGTGACCTGGACTAGTCACAGTTTTCTCTGAACTCGCTCAGCCCCACCTACCTCAAAAAGGTGTCTGTTGTGGGGAGAGGAAAAGAAGTGGAGAGAGGAAGGGAAGGAAAGATTGTAAGCCGGTTTGAGACTCCTTAAAGGTAGGGAAAATTGGGGTATAAAAACCAACTCTTCTCCCTCTACCAAAGGAGGTGGTGCCTTCTGTCTTCGGATGCCACGCAAGGCAAGCGGCCATGTTTGCTGACAAACACAACCTTCCTGGCACAAGGCCAGCCTTTGAAGGATGGAGCCCAGGGATGAGATGCAGACTTGCAAGGAAGGGGAAATCTCTCCTTCCCAACCCCCAAGAGACAGTGAGGGCCTGGGGGGAGGATAAGAAAAGTCAGGGGTAAAAATGTTTTCCTGCCTGTTTTTTCAAAGGACTGGATTTACTTATTTTTGAAAAATCTGAACACTGACAAGGCACTCCTATGAAATACATTTTCTTTTAGAATGAGTAAAGTTCTTCTTGAGGCAAGATTTTTTCACACTGAAAATGCATTGGATGAAAAAGTCGGAGGACTCTCCCAGTTTTTTTCCCAATGGAAAAAACTGGGTGATCTGAGGTAGCACTGAAGAAAACCTCCTGTTAAATACTTTTTTTGCTTTTAGAGTAAGAAAAAGGTTTCTTACAAAGCATTCAACTTATTCCAAATGTCCAGCATGAAAACAAATCTGAGCACTTTTGGGCGGGGACAGTCAAGAGTCGACAGAATGGAGCAACCTGGACCGGTGGTCACATTCTGCACCCGGCCGACATCCTTCTAAGCTAATCCCCCCATTCATCTGTTTGCAGAACAAGCCCAGTGCCACGCACCTCCTACAAAGGGGCACCGCGAGGCAGCAATTTGCTCAAAGCATCCCAGGAAATTCACAGTCAAGCTGGGATTTGAAGCCCAGTTAAACTCAGTGTGTGGGATCCCAGCTGCAGGAAAGCCCTGGGGGTGTGGAGATGGGGGCTCTTCCTCTCTCCCGGTTCGTCTTTCATCCTTCTTCCTCTGCACATCTCGCTCTCAGGAAAACCGCTGACCCGCTCTCTCTCTCCCTCACACACACACACACACACACACACACACACACACTCACACTCCCCACTTTGCAAGGGTTGCTGATAGACGCCCAGCGAACACTTCCTCTTTCCCTGCGCTCAACATCATCTGCCACATAGACAGAAAAATGGCTACAAAGCCCAGCTAGATGTGATGAGGAAGACTCAATCTCAGGCAAAACCTCCACATTTAGAAGTCTGGAAACTTAAAAAAAAAGGGTGGGGGAGGAAGAAACCTACAAATTCTGCCTTCACATTCACCCTGTTGCCCACAAGGCTGGTAAAGGAGGGAGGGTGAGAGTGGCAGGCATCACACCGCTGAGTTTCCAGAGAAACATCCAAGGCTGCAGAGAGCGTGCCAAAAAGCCAGCATTCCCGGAAGCCCAGAAGAAAGTGACACACAAGCTCCCCCCAAGAACTCAGCATCTCAAAAAATGAAATCTGTAACAAAAGGAGCAACCTAGAGATAATAAAGGAGAAAGCAGAAGCCAGTACTGAAGAAGGGCCCGTTGCAGCCGGGTGATTTCCTCGGAACTTACGGTATGATAATTGACCATCTCGTGAAGGCTGTCGGAGAACTTCGTCAGGCTGGTCTGAAAGGGAAGAGAGAAGAGGGGGGAATCACAGAGTTGGAAGGGACCACCAGGGTCATCTAATCCAACCCCCTGCACAATGCAGGAAATTCACAACCATCTTCCCCTCACACACACCCAGTGGCCCATACTCCATGCCCAGAAGATGGCCAAAAAAACAACAACTCTTAATAATTTCCCCCCTAATGTCCAGCTGGTACCTTTCCGCCTGCAATTTAAACTAATTACTGCGAGTCCTATCCTCTGCCGCCAACAGGAACAGCTCCCTACTCTCCTCTTAAGTTACAGCCTTCGAAAGCAATCATGTCCGTGACACCAAAGAGTCACCACTTTCTTGAGCACAATAGCCTTTTCAATGCTAAGGACATCACCCAATGTCTGCACACCTCAAAGGTAACTGGCCAAGCCCAAGGTCAGCGAGGGTTAAGGAAGACACTTGCAAACTCTGGTTTCCTTCTGAGAACCGCTGCTGCACTCCACCGGCTTCTTCTCCCTGCTTTGCCGTCTCCTCACTCTGCTACTCAGACCTCCGCTGCTCTCCAGAATTCGAGCCTCGGATTTAAGGTTGTACACCCCTTCCCAATTTCCTCCCTTCTCCCTCTAATAAGGTGACCCTCTTGTTGGCGTATGCGTGTTTAGGGAATCAGTTCTCAGGTGCTCAGTATAGGTTCTTTATATTTTGATTTTTTTTCATTATTCTATTTCCTATACAATAAAGTTATTTACGATCACTCTCTCTTTCCTTGCAATTCTAGCTAATGCCCCCCAGCCCAGTTCAGGTAACAACTCCACCCCTCACACCTTCATGGGTTTTTTTTTTTTTTTAGGATGCTCATTGGATCATAAATACTTTGCACACTTGTGGTCTTTGTCATAGCTGTCCCTACCCACCTCCCCATCTGTGCCAAAGCACCCAAGAAAGCCTTTCTGGAGGAAAAAAAAAAACATTTTCTGCCCAGAGGAAAGACACGACAAAAAGGGTTTGTCTCTTAAGAGAGCAGATCTTCAAAGCCAGAAGCCTTCCTGACTTGGTTCTGGATTGGCCAAGAAAGCGTTGGCCGATTTCGTCTTCCGTGCGCCAGAGTAAGCAGCCTAGCAAACTAAGGGCGCCCTGGCTTTCCCATTTGTGGAAGTGGGTACCTTCCAGAACACAGAACGAAGAGAAAGGAAAGGCTTCTGGCTGTGGAGAGCCAGGAAAAGGATGGAATGGGAGGAACACCACCCACCCCCCCCAAGGCGAGGGCACTGAAGTGGCCCACATCACAAGAACTGAGTGTGTGTGTGTGGGGGGGAGGATCAGCAGCTACCTCTCCCCCGGCTGCCCTGCTAAATGCCGAACTGCTCGCAGGACCACTCCGTTTGAGTTGCAAACAAATCCCCCGAGGAGCTCGAGGGGAAACTGCGCCCAAACTTACCTCCACCAGAGCATCTTGACTAGAATACTGGGCAAGGTCTTGGATGCCGTTCATAAACTGCTTGTTCGCCACACAGAAGGCTTTTCCCGTGTCAATCATTGCAATGCAGAGCTTCACCAGCTGGAAAAAGAAAAGGACCTGGTGAAGGGCCCAGCCCTCTCGACTCTGAGCTCACGCAACGGGATGCTGAGGACCTGCTCCGGGGCATGGCAAGGATGCAACAACACATTTTGCTGGCCTCTCCCAGAAGCAGACCTTCCTTGGCCTGGCGCAGAAAGCTTTCCAGAAGACGAACCTGATGGCTTCCTGCTAAAGACACACCAAGAACGTGGCCAGGGGGACGCCTCAGTCCCCAAGATGTCCAAACGCACCCCAACAAAAAGGAAACAAGAGGAGAAGCAAGCCAAGGCCCTGGTGTGGGGTAAGCTCCACAGTGTGACGTTCACACAAGCAGGAGGCATTTGGTTTTCATCCATCAGGAAACAGAGGCAAGGGAAACTGGGGCACCTTCGGGTGGAGGAGAACGCAGGGAGAGTAGCAAGCTGGCTGTGGGGAGTAAAAAGAAAAGCCCACCAGAACACCATTTCCTCCCCTTACACTGTCTGGGACCTTCGTATCTGCGGGACCGCCTCTTCTGGTATGAGGACCCTTCGCCCAGCTAATACCAATCCTTTGGTGGTCCCCAGCCTGCGGAGTGTCCGGCTGGCCTCGACCGGGGCCTTTTCTGCCCTGGCCCCTGCCTGGTGGAATATCCTCTCTTGTGAGACCAGGGCCCTGCGGGACCTCACAGAGTTCCGCAGGGCCTGTAAGACAGAGCTAATCTGCCAGGCCTATGGTTGAGACCAGCTACGGTTCCCTTATATATAAATGCTGGCCTCCCTAACACCTCCCCTCCCCGTGGTTATATCTCCCTTATTCAATGCGGGGTTTTCCATCTACTCCCCTAGTTGATGTTCTGAGTTTGTTCTTTTACACTCTAGAGGTGCCTTAGGTAAACTAGAACAACGTCTAGAATAACGCAAACTAGAACAACGTTTATACAATTTTAATAGGGCTATTTAAATGTTGCTTTAATGTTCTTACTGGTTTATTGATCATATTTTTGTAAGCCGCTCTGAGCCCGGTTTTGGCTGGGGAGAGCAAGGTTAGAAAGTGGACCCAATAAATAAATGACAAATATTTCTTCAGGGCAGCCTCGGCAAGCTCCCTTTTTTGCCTGAGCGGCGGCGCCTCACCCTGAGGAACGGGAAGGCAGAGAGGGAAGGCCTTTCCCCTCACTCCAGGCACACAAGAGCTGGCTAAGGCTCAACAGTGGTGGGGAGAGACAACTCTACACGCTTGAAGGTACTCTGGTATAGTTGTACATTTAATATTAATAGCTACGTTGACATTATCCAGCTGTCCTCAACCAGGTAAAGGTCCCCTGTGCAAGCACCAGGTCGTTCCTGACCCATGGAGTGACGTCACATCCCAACATTTACTAGGCAGACTTTGTTTACGGGGTGGTTTGCCAGTGCCTTCCCCAGTCATCTTCCCTTTACCCCTGGCAAGCTGGGTGCTCATTTCACCGACCTCGGAAGGATGGAAGGCTGAGTCAACCTTGAACCAGCTACCTGAAACCAACTTCCGTCAGGATTGAACTCAGGTTGTGAGCAGAGCTTGGACTGCAGTACCTCAGATTGCCACTCTGCACCACGGGGCTCCTCGTCCTCAACCAGGGCTAGGGCTTTTTCGGCTCTGGCCCCGGCCAGCGTGGTGTAGTGGTTAAGAGCAGTGGTTTGGAGTGGTGGTGTCTGATCTGGAGAACTGGGTTTGATTCCCCACTTCTACACATGAAGCCAGCTGGGTGACCTTGGGCTAGTCACACTCTTTCAGCCCCACCTACCTCACAGGGTGTCTGTTGTGGGGAGGGGAAGGGAAGGTAATTGTAAGCCGGTTTGATTCTGCCTTAAGTGGAAGAGAAAGTCAGCATATAAAAAGCCAACTCTTCTTCTTCATCAAATGAGACCTGGGCCCTGTGGGACCTGGCTCATGTTCCGCCAGGCCTGTGGTTGAGGGCAGCGACAGTTTAGACATAAGATGGCCTTCCCTGTGGACCTACCAATAAAACACGGTCCCTGGCTATTTGTTTTTGGGTCTCCCATCTTCACCCCTCCTATCTGGACACCACACTGTAGGTGCCATATTGTCACAAAGAGGTAGAATAAAAATGCTGACTTTAATTGGAAGCAATTTTAACAATTAGAGGAGCTTTGTTAGAACTGTTGCTAGAATGGTTTTGTGAATGGCTGACTGTGATTTGTTGGAAGAAGAATCATAGAATCATAGAATTGGAAGGGACCACCAGGGCCATCAAGTCCAACCCCCTGCACAATGCAGGAAATTCACAACCCCTCTCCACACCCCTAGTGACCAGAAGATGGCCAAGATGCCCTCCCTCTCATCATCTGCCTAAGGTCACAGAATCAGCATTGCTAACAGATGGCCATCTAACCTCTTCTTAAGAACCTCCCGAGGAAGCCTGTTCCACTGAGGAAATGCTCTGTTAGAAAATTCTTCCTAATATCTAGACGGAAACTCTTTTGATTTAATTTCAACCCGTTGGTTCTGGTCCGACCTTCTTGAGCAACAGAAAACAACTCGGCACCCTCCTCTCTATGACAGCCCTTCAAGTACTTGAACATGGTTATCATATCCCCTCTCAGTCTTCTCTTCAGGCTAAACATACCCAGCTCCTTCAACCTTTCCTCATAGGACTTGGTGTCCAGACTCCTCACCATCTTTGTTGCCCTTCTCTGGACACGTTCCAGCTTGTCTACATCTTTCTTAAATTGTGGTGCCCAAAACTGAACACAGTACTCTAGAAGAAGAGTTGGTTTTTGTATGCTGACTTTCTCTACCACTTAAGGGAGAATCAAACCGGGTTACAATCCCCTTCCCTTCCCCTCCCCACAACAGACACCGTGTGAGGGAGGTGGGGCTGAGAGAGCTCTTAATAGAGCTGTGACTAGCCCCAAGTCACCCAGCTGGCTTTGTGTGTAGGAGCGGGGAAACAAATCCAGTTCACCAGATTAGCCTCCACTGCTCATGTGGAGGAACGGGAAATCGAACCCCGTTCTCCAGATTAGAGTCCACCGCTGCAAACCACTGCTCTTAACCACTACACCATGCTGGCTTTCTTCAGGGAAGCTGCTCTGAAATTGAATTAAATAAATTAAATATATTTCATATTATTATACACGCGTGCGTGATGAGATGGAACAGGGCAGACAGCAGTCACTTGGATCTTTTGGCTGATGGTATTTGAGACTGTGGCTCGGTGCAGATGAAGTACCGTGGGTTTCAGATATATCATATCTGATGCGTTTTGGGGTTTTTTGCATTGCTTCTAATTTTTGCAACCCGACCGTAACATTGTTTGCTAGATGACTCATGCCTTTTTCTCCACTGTGTAATCTGCTGAGTTTTAGCGAGACAGGCAGGTTATAAGGGAAATAAAGGGCCCAAGGCACACTTCACATCTCGATACTTGTTTTCACCCCAGACTCTGCTGCAGGGTTCCTCGCGCCCACGGTGCCCGTGGACGCCGTGGCACTCGCAGGCATTTTCCCCTGGTGCCCACCATGCGCTCCAGGAAAGTAGAGAGGGCTGCTATGAAGGCGGAAACAGTGGCTTCGTTAAACACGGGGGCTTTGCACTGGGACCGTCCCCACTGCTCACCGGAGAAGGACTCAGGATCCTGGAAACAAGACCTGTAGATCAGCTGGTAGGCAGGGGGGGCCAGGCACCAGCTGAACAGCGGAGGTGGCACCCAGGTCAGCTGTCCAGCAGGGGGAAGAGAGAGCGTGCGGGGCAGCAGCAGCGCCTCCATCAGCCACCTGAGCACTGCAGTAGGAAGTCCAAGACTTTTCCTCCATGCTGGGGCAGGAAGTAAAGCAGAGAAGTGCTCACTTCCTGTTGCTCCCAGGCAACTGCGGGGAGGGCGGGGGAGAGAGAGATGCTGGGACAGGGAGAAAAGCCCAATGCCTCCCCGCCTTGGCATCTCTCCCTCTCTGTCCCCAGCAGCCCAGAGGAGTCAGCAAAGCAAGTCCAGCACTTCTCCCATTCACACCTTGCCCGGCCTTGGAAAAGGAGCTTGAACATAAGAAAGGCCCTGCAGGATCAGACCAAGGCCCATCAAGTCCAGCAGTCTGTTCACACAGTGGCCAACCAGGTGCCTCTAGGAAGCCCACAAACAAGACGACTGCAGCAGCATTCTCCTGCCTGTGTTCCACCGCACCCAAACTAATAGGCAAGCTCCTCTGATACTAGGGAGAATAGGTATGCAGCATGACTAGTATCCATTCTAACTAACAGCCATGAATACCCCTCTCCTCCATGAACATGTCCACTCCCCTCTTAAAGCCCTCCAAGCTGGCAGCCATCACCACATCCTGGGGCAGGGAGTTCCACAACTTAACTATGCGTTGTGTGAAAAAATACTTCCTTTTATCTGTTTTGAATCTCTCACCCTCCAGCTTTAGCAGATGACCCCGTGTTCTAGTATTATGGGAGAAAAACTTCTCCCTGTCCACTCTCTCCAAACCATGCATAATTTTATAGACCTCTATCATGTCTCCCCTCAGCCGCCTTCTTTCCAAGCTAAACAGCCCTAAGCGTCTTAACCGCTCCCCATAGGACGGTTGCTCTAGTCCGCTAATCATTTTGGTTGCTCTTTTCTGCACCTTCTAGAGCTCTGTAATATCCTTTTTAGGTGTGGTGACCAGAACTGTACACAGTATTCCAAGTGTGGTTTCACCATAGATTTGTACAAGGGCAGTATGATATCAGCAATTTTATTCTCTATTCCTCATCTAATTATAGCCAGCATGGAATTTGCCTTTTTTACAGCAGCTTGATTTGCTCATGTTACATCCAGACAGCGACCAAGGAATTTAAAAAACTGTGATTTATCTCACACACACACCAATCCTTCTGCATGTGTTTTATCCTCCTTCCTGGTCATCATTTGTGTGTGTGCTTTATCCTCCCTTTTCCCCACCGGCGCGTGTGCACACTTGGCTCCACCTGCGGTGGAAGCCATTTTGTAGCTCTCAAAATTCCCACGGTGTTCTCTGGCTCCAAAATATTGAGGATCCCCGCATTGCTTTTGGCATTTCCAACACCACTAGGCCCGAATTTTTACAGCATATTTTCTCTTTGTATTTTTTTTTTAAACTTACAACTCCTTTAAAAAGACTCAACCTTTTCTAGGTAGGAGGGAAGAGAGACGGGTCAGTTTCATGACAAGAAGGACAAAGGGAAAGAACAAGCAGGCCGCCTGAATATTTACAGTGTTCTTGCCAGTTGTTTTTATTTTGTGAGAATATGCAGCACCAGATCCTAAATGATGCTCCACACAGCAGTCTCCCTCACACTTCCGTTAATGCACCAACTGACTTTTGACAGCAACCAGGTCCCTTCAGCTACCAGGCCACAGGCCATGCAAACTGGTACCAATCAGGTGGCTGGGCTCGTAGGATTCTGGACAGTAAACCAACTGCTTGGACTTGATGGGCCTTGGTCTGATCCAGCAGGGCCTTTCTTATGCTTTGTGCACACCTGGGAGCAGGGACTTCCTGAGATCACATCCAATTTTTCCCTAAGCCCAGGCAGCATCTGCCAGGATCCCCGGAGGCATCTGAACTTGAAGCCCCCACCCCCTTCAGCTCTCATGTCTGCACTACCCATTTAGAATCAGTAGCGTGCCCAGCGAGGCAGCCCTCCTCTTCAGCACGAAGAATCATACAATCCTAGAGTTGGAAGGGGCCAGGCAGGCCATCTAGTCCAACCCCCTGCTCAATGCAGGATCAGCCTAGAGCATCCCTGACGAGTGTTTGTCCAGCCTCTGCTTAAAGACTGCCCGTGAGGGGGAGCTCACCACCTCCCGAGGTAGCTGATTCCACTGTCAAACAACTCTTACTGTAAAATTTTTTTTCTAATATCCAGCCGGTACCTTTCCTCCTGCAATTTAAACCCATTATTGTGAGTCCTGTCCTCTGCTGCCCACAGGAACATCTCCCTGCCCTCCTCTAAGTGACAGCCCTTCAGATACTTCAAGAGAGCAACCATATCCCCTCCCCCACAACCTCCTCTTCTCTAGACTAAACATTCCCAACTCCCCCAACCTTTTCTCATGGGGCTTGGTCACCACTCTTAGTCCCAAAAGTAAGGAAAAAAAGAGTCTCCATTTCGGTCCTTTGCTTCCTGGCTGGGGATTCCAACTACCCAGTTGATGACAAACAAAACGAGCTTTTTGACACCCAAGAATCAAATACAGTTCCAGGCCGGCAAGACGACAGCTGACTGTGCAGGGGGTGGCATGTGGGAGTGAGACAAGAGCTCTTTCAGTCCCAGTGTTGCTCCCCAGTGGCTTGGGACTCTGAACGTTTCAAAGGGATGCCCCCCCCCCAAGCATGACCAGAGAAGTCGTTAAGTCAAGAACACTCACCTTCTCCAGCTTCAGCTCCAATTCTGTCACGTCTCCTTCTACCTCTTCCAGAGCAGCCCTACAAAACAAAAGTGCAGAGGACCATGAGGACTCACACAACAGACACGGCCCTCAGTGCAAAAGATGCAGGAACCATAAGGTCAGAACCACATTCTCAATTACCAGAGCAGGAAGGCTTATAATAGAGGGATCATGGCCTTACAGAATCTTAGAGTTGGAAGGGGCCATAGAGGCCAACATAAGAAACATAAGAAAAGCACCACTGGATCAGACCAAGGCCCACCAAGTCCAGCAGTCTGTTCACACAGTGGCCAGCCAGGTGCTTCTAGGAAGCCCCCAAACAAGACGACTGCAGCAGCACCATCCTGCCTGCGTTCCACAGCACCTCATATGACAGACATGCTCCTCTGATCCTGGACAGAATAGGTATGAATCATGTATCCATTTTGACTAGTAACCATGGATAGCCCTCTCCTCCATGAACACGTCCACTCCTCTCTTAAAACCTTAAGAACGTAAGAAAAGCCCTACTGGATCAGACCCAGGCCCACCAAGTCCAGCAGCCTGTTCACACAGTGGTCAACGAGGTGCCTCTGGGAAGCCCACAAACAAGATGACTGCAGCAGCATTATCCTGCCTGTGTTCCACAGCACCCAATATATTAGGCATGCTCCTCTGATCCTGGAGAGAATAGGGATAGCATCCATTTTTTTACTAATAGCCATGGATAGCCCTCTCCTCCATGAACATATCCACTCCCCTCTTAAAGCCTTCCAAGTTGGCAACCATCACCACATCCTGGGGCAGGGAGTTCCACAATTTAACTATGGGTTGTGTGAAGAAATACTTCCTTTTATCTGTTTTGAATCTCTCACCCTCCAGCTTCAGCAGATGACCCCGCGTTCTGGTATTATGAGAGAGGGAGAAAAGCTTCTCCCTGTCCAATCTCTCCGTACCACACAGGCCATCTAGTCCAACACCCTGCTCAATGCAGGATCGACCTAGAGCATCCCTGACAAGTGTCTGTCCAGCTACTGCTTGAAGACTGACAGAGAGGAGGTGCATACCACCTCCCTAGGCAGCTGATTCCACTGCTGAACTACTCCTACTGGGGGGGGAAATCCCTAATGTCCAGCCGGTACCCTTCCGCCTGTAATTTCAACCCATTATTGCAGGTCCTATCCTCTGCTGCCACACAGGAACAGCTCCCTGCCTTTTTCAAAGCTAGAGGCTTTCAAATACTTATCTCTACTCCTGCCTACAAAATCCACCTTCACCATGAAGTCCTTTTCCTTACCCCCCACCCCCATATGTCACTTTAATGAATACAGATTCTTCCGCTCTTCATTCCTGCCTTCGCCACCCTCCCTTCCCTTTGCCATCTCCCTTAGGTCAAACCTCACAATGCAAGCTCCTTGGGGCAGAGACTTGCTGCCTTATATTGACAGGCAGTCCTCTGTACTATCAAGGCCGGAAGAGATGGGGCTCCCAGAAGCAAGTCACCAATCAAGGATGGAAAGCCACAAAAATAAGCCAGAGCTGCTCACTGTAAAGTTTCCCTGATGCGTCACAACTGATAAGTATTGAATGTCCCTCCATCTGGGCTCTGGAGCTGGCAAGCCAGTGTTCAGATGGCTTTCCTGTCATGTGCACATGAATGCAAAGTGTCTTAACTGCATGCAGGCATCTGCACGGCATCATCTGCAAGCTAACCAGAGCCCCTGAGCAGGTGAAATGGGATATAAATACCATAAAATGTAGCAAAACAGATCAATGGTCGCTTAAAGCAAAATTAAAGATTACACCTCTTGACCGAGATCACATTATTAACGTTAGGCTGGGGCACCAACGATAGCCCTAAATTCTTCAGAAGTGTGTTCGGCTTTACTATTTCCTTGCAACATCTCCTAATTCTGCAACAGCCAAGAACCCCACCCAGGGCTGGGACCGCTTCTACACGAGAGGCTGCCCCCAGGGCCAAGTCCAGCCACTCGGCTGCCTGCAGACGCTTAGCTCTGGCATGGAGGAGGAGGAGGAGAAGGAGGAGAAGAAGAGTTGGTTTATATATGCCGACTTTCTCTACCACTTAAGGAAGAATCAAACCGGCTTACAATCACCTTCCCTTCCCCTCCCCACAACAGACACCCTGTGAGGTAGGTGGGACTGAGGGAGTGTGACTAGCTCAAGGTCACCCAGCTGGCTTCATATGGAGGGGAAACAAATCCAGCTCACCAGATTAGCCTGCGCCGCTCATGTGGAGGAGTGGGGAATCAAACCCGGTTCTTCAGATCAGAGCCCACCACTCCAAACCACCGCTCTTAACCGCTACACCACGCTGACTCAAACAAAAAGGATCAATCACTGAAGGCGAGGCTGGAGCTTTCAGGCCGTGCTTGTTTAACATCCGGATTCTATATTTGTGGACAGAGGATTTGTAACCTTATGCAACAGCTGTCCCAGATAGAGATGGAAAGGGCCAGGGGGGAAAAAACTGGAGAAGGGGGGGGGGGTTCTAGGCTTCCCTTCCATTTTTTCCCCTGAGGACTTTTTAGAGCCAGCGTGGTATAGTGGTTAAGGGCAGTGGTTTGTAGCGGTGGACTCTGATCTAGAGAACCGGGTTTTATTCCCCACTCCTCCACATGAACGGTGGACTCTGATCTGGAGAACCAGGTTTGATTCCCCTCTCCTCCACATGAAGCCAGCTGGGTGACCTTGGGCAAGTCACAGCTCTCTTAGAGCTCTCTCAGCCTCACCTACCTCATAGGGTGTCTGTTGTAGGGCGGGAAGGGAAGGCGACTGCAAGCCGGTTTGGTTCTTCCTTAAGTGGTAGAGAAAGTCGGCATCTAATAACCAACTCTTCTTCTTTATGGAATCATAGAGCTGGAAGGGACCACCAGGGTCATCTAGTCCAACCCCCTGCACAATGCAGGAAATTCACAGCTAACTCCCCCCCCCCCCATACTATGAGGGATGTTGTATAATACACCCTTCAATCACGCCATTTTGTACTTGTGCTTCTAAAGGATCTCATCACCACTAAGCATCCTGGGAAGGCAAAACATGTTTCCTGGGAAACCACTCAACAGTTATACGGCATTTGCCAAGCTGCTATTTCAAACGGACCAGATCCCTCTGTGGCAGTTTTTTCTTTCTTAAAGGGAGCCAGCATGACGCAGTGGTTAACAGCACCGGCGGACTCTAGTCTGGAGAACCAGATTTGATTTCCCACTCTTCCACATGGGTGACCTTGGGCTAGTCACAACTCTCTCAGCCCCACCTACCTCACAAGGTTTCTGATGTGGGGAACAGAAGGGAAGGCGGTTGTAAGCTAGTTAGAGATGCCTTAAAAGGTAGAGAAAACCAGCATATTAAAACCAACTCTTCTTCTTCTTCCCTAAAAATGTCTTTCTAGAATGCTGTGGTCGATGACAAAGGGCAGGCGGAGCATTTTACCAAACAGTCCTGAAGCCCCCTGCCTTACCTCCTGCAGGATAACGGTGCAGGTTAAACACCGTTATCCTGCTTTTTGCACAAGCAGGGCCAACCTGGTTACAGTCGGGGGGGGGGGGAGGAAGGAATTGCCAATACTTTGCCCTTTACTGAAGCCGAGACCATAGAATCATAGAGTTGGAAGGGACCACCAAGGTCATCTAGTCCAACACTCTGCACAAGGCAGGAAATTCACAACTACCTCCCCCACCAAACCTCCAGTGACCCCTACTCCATGCCCAGAAGATGGCCAAGACGCCCTCCCTCTCATCTGTCTAGGGTCACAGAATCAACATTATTGACAGATGGCCATCTAGCCTCTGCTTAAAAACCTCCAGGGAAGGAGAGCTCACCACCTCCCGAGGAAGCCTGTTCCACTGAGAAACAGCTCTAACTGATAGAAAATTCTTCCTAATGTCTGAATGGAAACTATTTTGATTTAATTTCGACCCGTTGGTTCTGGTCCGACCTTCTTGAGCAACAGAAAACAACTCGGCACCCTCCTCTCTATGACAGCCCTTCAAGTACTCGAAGATGGTTTATCCTATCCCCTCTCAGTCTTCCCCTCTTCAGGCTAAACGTACCCAGCTGCTTCAACCTTTCCTCAACCCACGTTGTGGTTGCCTGGCCTTCACAAGCCCAGTCCTACTCAGCACCCTTCCCTAGCGCAACTTCTTCATTTGATATCTGTCCTTTGCACAACCGGGAGAATCGGAGTCCAGTTTCCTTGTTTGGCTTCGCTGGCCTTTGCCAGGAGGAAGTAGGCGGCGGCGAAGGCGTTTAAGCACCGAGCAAAGCCCAGCGCTTGGTTTCTGCCAAGGGGTTAAAACCAGCCCTGGGAAGAGGCCCCAGGGACCAGAGTGGAGACTTCTATGACCCAGAGTTCTCAACACCCTGCAAACCTCTGACATACACCAAACACTGCCCATCTCAGAGGACTCCACACAGCCCTTCACCAGCTCATGGCTTTCCTCTTCACTTTCTGCCACATTTCCCATGAGCCTGGGAAGATAAGGCTGCTGCGGCAGCTCTATTCTATGACCTTAAGCAGATGGTGAGAGGGAGGGCATCTTGGCCATCTTCTGGGCATGGAGTAGGGGTCACTGGGGGTGGGGGTGGAGAGGTCGTTGTGAATTTCCTGCATTGTGCAGGGGGTTGGACTAGATGACCCTGTTGGTCCGTTCCAACTCTATCATTCTATAACAAGGAATGGACCAGAGTCCTCTTTGTGGCCACCGCTGGGGAGCACGGGCGGGAGGATGCTGTTGCGGTCATCCCGCTTGCGGGCTTCCTAGAGGCAGCTGGTCGGCCACCACGTGAACAAAATGGTGGACTGGACAGGCCTTTCGTCTGATCCGGCAGGGCTCTTCTGATGTTCTTATCATGCTGGAAAAGTCAAACGAGGACAAGAGGAGCGGAAACACCATTTTGAGGTCGAAAGCATTCCCACAACTGACACAGTTGCTTTCCAGAGGCGCCAGTCCAGCATTCCAGGGATTCTGACAAAGCCACTTCCGCAGCCTGACGTCCAGCAGCATAACGGCAGAAATGAGTAGCGGTGTGGTGAACACATGAACAACACACGAAGCCGCCTCATACTGACTCAGACCCTCGGTCCATCAAAGTCAGTATTGTCTACTTAGACTGGCAACGGCTCTCCAGGGTCTCAGTCAGGGCTCTTTCCCATCACCTCCTTGCCTGGTCCCTTTAACTGGAGATGCCGGGGATTGAACCTGGGTCCCTTCTGCATGCCCAGCAGAGGCTCTACCGCCGAGCCACAGCACTGACTACAAAGCGTAACTGGGACCTGGGAGGCTCAGAGCCAAATCATTGCCCTGCAATGAAACCTGCCTGGTGCCCTTGGGCAGCAAGCACGCTCTCAGCCTAACCTACCTCACAGGACCGTTGTGAAGATAAGATTTGGAACGGGAGAGATGTGCAAACGCCCCAGGGAAAGGGTGCCTACGGCCCACATCCGGAAGCCACACCGTGGGTGCCCGGAGAAGCGGTGGCCGCAGAGTTCTCCTCCACACCACCTGTGTCCTCTTCCCAAGCAGCCCTGGAGAAGCCAGCCTGGGTCAGGTTCGGAAGCAAAGGGTGCCAGCTGCGCATGCCAGGTCTCCGAAGGGCTTCCTGCACACCTCTCCAGAGCCCCGCCGGCACCTGTCATCCCCACACCAGGGAGGCGGGCAGCAGCCCAAAGGCCTCCACGGAGCGAGACCAGGCAGTCAGCAATCCAAGGGACCGGGGCCCTGTGGAACTCCCCGACACTGGAGACCTTTCGTGCCAGGGGGCGTGAGCACCTCGCCCACGGCCCCCCCAGCCTCAGCGAGCCTGCTTCAGACCCCCGCCCCCCCCGGGGGGGCTCAGGAGCACAGGCAAACCGGCAGGAGCCGACGCGTGTCGAGCAAGGCAGCCCTCCCAGCCCCGCCCTGCCCTCTCTGAGGTCCCTGCAACGGAGAAGGCCGAACCTGACCCGGGATACCCGGCTACCCGCGCACGGCTGCCGGGCGACACGCGTCGACCTGTTCCCACGAGACGTTGCGTGCAAGGAAAGGCCGGAGGCCCGGGAAAGGCCGGGGAGAGCCCGCTCTGCGGGCGGCCCTCAGCACGACGCCGGCCGGGCCGGGGAGAGCCGGGGACGGGCGGCGGGCTGCGAAAGGCCGGCCACCGGCCTACCTCGCAGGGAGGTTGGCAAGGGAAGGGGGGGCAGCCCGACCTGAAGCGGGGCGAGTCCTTGAGGCACTCCTCGAAGTCGACGGCCACCTTCATCGCGGCGCCTCCTTCGTCCCTCTGGCGGCGGCGGGGCGGGGCTTTCCGGGAGGGGGAGGAGCCACCGAGCGTCGCGCCTCAGCGTCCCTCGGCGATTGCCATTCCCGGCAGCCAATCGGGGGAAGGCGCCGTTGGCGTTCGTCTTCCGCGGACCGCCCCTCTTCCCAGCCAATGGTGGGCGGGAGCGGCGGACGCCTGCGCCAATCGCCGGTCTCCTTTCTCCACCAATCCAGGGGAAGGACGGATTCCCGTGGAGGCGCCCGGCTCGTCGATGAGGAGTCACGTGGTAACTCTCAGCCTATCCCGACGCATTTTGGCGGAGGCTTTCCGGGCTCAGGCCTCGCTGACGCGGCGGAGGCGTTAAAGAGGGCGCGGCCAGAAATCAGCCCCGCCTTCTCCTGAGCTTGGAGGCGTGCTTGTGCTCGACACGCTTGTGCACGTGTGAATGCGCTTAGTAGCGGGCTCGCGGAGCAAGGGCGGGGAAGCCCGCCTACACATGAACACATGAAGCTACCTTATACTGAATCAGACCCTCAGTCAATCAAAGTCAGTATTGTCTGCCCAGACCTGCAGCGGCTCTCCAGGGTCTCAGGCAGAGGTCTTTCACATCACCTGCTTGCCTGGTCCCTTTAACTGGAGATGCTGGAGATTGAACCTGGGACCTCCTGCATGCCAAGCAGAGGCTCCGCCACTGAGCCATAGCCCTTCCCCTCCAGAGCCTAGCTTCTGAAGGCCCCAACTTGGGCTGCCAACTTCAGAAATGGTCACTGATCTCCACACGGCAGCTCTTGAGTTCCCCAGGAGGAAGGAGAGTTGCCAACTCCAGGTTGGGAAATTCCTGGAGATTTGGTTGTGGGGGGCCTGGGAAGGGCAGGGTTTGGGGAGGGGCCTCAGGGATGGGATGCCCAAGAGTTAGGGTTGCCAACCTTCCTGTGGCACCAGATCTCCCGCTATGACAAATGATCTCCAGACAACCAAGATCACGCGAAGCGATGGTACCGTTTTGCTCTGGTCACCTGGAGTATTGTGTTCAGTTTTGGGCACCACAATTGAAGGATGTAGACAAGCTGGAACGTGTCCAGAGGGCAACAAAGATGGTGAGGGGTCTGGAGACCAAGTCCTACGAGGAAAGGTTGAAGAAGCTGGGGATGTTTAGCCTGAAGAGGGGAAGACTGAGAGGGGATAGGATAACCCTCAAGTACTTGAAATGCTGTCATTGTCTTTACTGAGCACCATCACACCAAGAGCAGTACAGAACCCAAATGCCAACCTCTGTCCAGACCACTCACAAGAGGAGACGTGTCCAGGAGGCAAGAGAGGAGAGCCCGCATGCCTGGAAAGGCAGCCGAGGCAGGCAGGGTTCAAGCCTGCTTCAGGTCACCAGGATGAGGACTCAATCAACAAGGACCATGCACTTTACTAGGTTTCGCTTTACTGGAAGAAAGCAGTGAGCTAGGGAAGTTAAGAAGAGGAGGAGTTGGTTTTTATACGCCAACTTTCTCTACCACTTAAGGAAGACTCAAACCGGCTTACAATCACCTTCCCCTCCCCACAACAGACACCCTGTGAGGTAGGTGGGGCTGAGAGAACTGTGACTAGCCCAAGGTCACCCAGCTGGCTTCATGTGGAGAAGTGGGGAAACCAACCCAGTTCACCAGATTAGCATCCACCAGTCATGTGGAGGAGTGGGGAATCAAACCCAGTTCTCCAGATCAGACTCCACCACTCCAAACCACCGCCCGTAACCACTACACCACGTTGGCTCTCTTTCCTTTGCTTGCACTCAAAGACTGTCTCCACAAAGCAAGACAGCTTCCTTGCTTGGTCCAATTTTCACTGACCGGATTGTTTGGGGAAAGGTTCAGCTTGGAGCAATAGTCATTTTACCCACTTTCAGTGAGCCCCTCGGTGCGAACTCCCCCCCTCTGCACCTGCCACCTACACAAAGCCCAGTAAAACTTTAAAATTAGTTTCAGTATTTTATTCAGACTTCACACACACACATGGCAGACAATAAGTTACCTTCAGTAAGATCCATAAAACCGTATGGAGATGGACAGACCAAATTTCAATCAAAATTAAGGAACGAAGAGCCAAAGCAGAGCTTTCTACACTTGGGAGTGTTTGTGTGTGTGCGCGTAACTAGAATGTGGTGAAACCAAACCCTCACCCACCCTCCCCAAATTGGACACCACTGCTTGGGGTCTGCAACAGAAGGACCTTCGACCTCTCCTCGCCCAAATCCTGCTTGCAGCTTCTTTAATAGGTGTGCATTTCCCAAGCCGGTTGGACTGGCCATGCGCGCATTCAATAGAGGGACAGAAGAGGCTGGCAGCTCTGAGGAACAGACAGGTACTCAGGATTATCTCAGCGTTTTCTTCAATGTGGATTGTCAGAGCTGGCTTCCCTCCGGAGGCTAGAGAGATGCTCGCCGATGTGGAAGGGCACACGTCCAAGGGATTCTTGAGTGGCGCGTGGTCTGGATGGAACAGCATGATGGAAAAGCCACAAACCAGGAGTCCAAACCCAAGCCCACCACAGACAGAACAGAGGAACAAATGCAACGCTGAATGCTGAAGTCTTCCCACCGTTTTCAGATTTGGGTTATCCCACACCAAGCAAGGGGGAGGGAGGGCCCAGGAACCATTGAGGGCCATGCAAAAACCATTCTTTTTTTTAGCCACAAACATGAATGCAGCCCCCTTCTCTACCTGAGCAGAACACCTTTAGGGCATAGTGGCTTGCTTGATTAATAAAACGAGGGGTGAGTGGGGGGAAGGGTGCTAGGAAATTCTACCAAAAAGGAGAACTACTCTACTAATCTAATCCCTTCTTTAGTAGATCTTGAAAACTGCCGAGAAGAAGTTCAAATACACGTGCAATTATGCTTGGCTGTACAGTTGGGCGCATCAATGCCGCCGGCCCTTCTGAGTCATGCAACCGCTTTAAAAACAGAACAGAACACCAGAGTGACTGTTTTGCGTGTTTCAAAACCAGAAAGAGGAGCGACATAGATGTTCCAAGGTCACCAACTCTGCACCACATTCTTCTGCAGGTGACGGACGACGCAGTCCTCTCTGTGAAGAGGCACAAGGAAAAACCAGCGTGGCAAAACTCCCACCTGCCCGACAGACAAGCCCCCAACAGTCCCCCACCATTCTTGGCAATGCAAAAGTCAGAACGGACATGCCCCTCAGTCCTTGAGAGCCATAACTGCAGAGAAGTCAAGCCGGGAATACAGACGTACGGCCCGAGGAGCAGTTATGAGTCCCCAGCAGACTTCTTCTCAGCTGCGTGGAGCGTTCTCGAGCGGATCGGTAGGCGCAGACACTGCAGAAAAGAGAAGAGCAGACATGGTTTCCCAGGAGGGAACGCTTGCTCGCATAACAAAACGGCGGCACCTCTTTGGGACACGGTAGCCGGGCCTGAAGCGGGTCCACCAGTCTCAACAGCTGGCAGGTGAACTTGTTGTTGGAACACAGTAGAAGGGGAGCCCAACGTTTGAAATGCTTGAAAAATAGGAGCATGGATCCTTGCTCCTCTCTGGGACCCAGATCTCCCAAGAATGAGCCTTGACTCAGGTGGAACCAAAGCCCAGGTCATTTATGCATGGGTACTTTCACTTACGTTCGCCCCCAGTCTGTCTCAGTTGTTCCTTGGGAGTTATGCATCCGTTAGAGATGACCTTGCTGCCAGCCCTCACAAATCCCGGGACTTCCCGTTCCTCTGTTACCCCGATTCTTCCCTCTCCCCTGAGCTCAGCCCAGGTGAAATCTCCATGCATTAGGCAAAGAACGTGACACAGAAGCTTGGTTTCTCTCACAGCCAATTACAAAGCAGCATGTCCAGAGGTGGGGATTTAAATGCTTCCTCCTTCCTGGGAGCTCTTTCTGAGCAGAAGAAAAGGCTTTTTAAAACCAAGGCTTGAATCCCCCCCACCGCTTCCTTTTAAAACTGAGGCTTGAATTTCTCCCTACCCCTTTCCAATTGCTCAAATGTTTGTTTTTTGTTCTTAAAATGCTTTTTTATGTGGCAATTGGGTTTTGTGGGACCCTTACTTCTCACAGTAAGGACTACAAAGTAAGCCAATTACAAAGCAGCATTTAAAGGGGCAGGGACTTGATCTGAGCTTGGAGATTGCTGGTGCAGAGATTCCCAACAGGAAAGTGTGGGTCCAGCGAGCAACGAACTTCAGGTAAAACTCCCATGCATAAACGACCCCAGTCTCCTCCTATACCTTTATCAACAAGTCCACAAAAGTTCTGAGCATCACTGAATTAAGACTTCTGGCTACACAGCAGCAGATCCAAGAAAGGGAACACATCAAACAGGAAGGGGTTTAGAGCTCCTCTTCCACTACCTTAACCTACAACATTTACATCATGCCCAAGGTCAAGGCCACTGACCGGTGGGGGACAGCAGGCAACGCAGCTGCCTCCCAGGCTCCTGAGAAACCGCTTGTGCCGCAGGTAAGGAGGCAACATCCAACGGCAGAGCTCTCCGCGCAATCAGACACAGAGGAACACCACCAGACATCTCCTTTGGCTTGCAAAAGGTGACATCTTTACACCAGCTGCTCTCCAGTTCTCACCAAAACTCCAACCCTGCTGCAAGAGCATAGAACTCCAGTGCTGAAACAACTGCACTGGCTCCAGTTGGAGCATCAGATCAGGTTCAAGGTGCCGGTTTTAACCTTTAAAGCCTTACACAGTCTGGGACCATCGTACCTACGGGACTGCCTCTCCTGGTACGCCCCCCCAGAGAGCTTTACACTCAGCAAATAACAACTTACTGGTGGCCCCCGGCCCGCGGAGTGTGTGGCTGTCCTCGACAAGGGCCAGGGCTTTTTTGGCCCTGGCCCTGTGGAACAGTCTTCTAAGTAACATCAGGGCCTGTAATCAGTGAGGCTTGTAGGGGGCAGCATTCTTGGTGGGCCTGTAAAACAGAACTCTTCCGCCAGGCCTACAACTGAGGGCAGCTTCCCAGAAGCCATGGCCTCCCTTCCCCAGCCCGGCATGAGGCCAGACTGAAAGGTGTTCGAGGAGGTGCTTAGCCCCCCGCCCCTTCTTCCAGCACCTAGCCAACGAAGGCGAAATCTGCTCAGCTTTCTTGGGAAAGGTTTGGTTATTGTCGAAGGCTTTCACGGTCAGAGTTCATCGGTTCTTGTAGGTTATCCGGGTTGTGTGACCGTGATCTTGTTATTTTCTTTCCTGACGTTTCGCCCACAGCTGTGGCAGGCATCTTCAGAGGAGTAACACTGAAGTTACACTGAGAGACACCATCCTTCAGTGTTACTCCTCTGAAGGTGCCTGCCACAGCTGTGGGCGAAACGTCAGGAAAGAAAATACCAAGACCACGGTCACACAACCTGGATAACCTACAAGAACCGGTTTGGTTATTGTTTCCTTTAGTTGGGTCAGGAAAGAGACCCTCCGTTAGAGCAGCGTCGATAAGCTGGTCACGGGGCACTCTCGCTTTCTCAAAAGGTGATGTCACCAGGAACCGGACGCAAGCTGCAAGGAGGGGCCCGCACAGCCCCTAGAGAATCTGAGCGATGCCGATCAGGGATCCCAACGCTGTCCAAATAACACAACGGTGCCTCAGGCTCCTCTGGTATACAACGAATCTGCATCCCAGCTGCTTTAGTTGAGGTTAAACTCCAAGAGATGGATTGGCTCTAGAAAGGAAGCCCCGGCCACCAGTTTGCAAGACCTGAGCAAGGCTGTTAAAGACAGGATGTTTTGGAGGACATTGATTCATAGGGTCACCGTGAGCTGGAAGGGACTTGACGGCACTTAACACACACACAAACTGACAACTTCCCCCCACAAACACACACATTGCTTGGAGACCGAATGGGGGCAAGTACCCGCATGCCCCCCCCCCAAGTCAACATTCCTCCCACCGCCATACCTCCATCTCCAGTGCAATACTCACTCTAATTGTTTAACCCAGCTGAAGCCTCGCAACCCTCCGAATAACCAAGGCCTGGCCTGGCCGATTGCTAGAAAGGGCTTCCCAGCCCCAGCCCCCCAGTCAGAAGGGTACGCAGTACCTCATTACGGTGGGCCTTTAGGTTAGCACTGCAAGCTCTGTGAAGGGGAGTTTTCTTATAGATGCCGTCAATACAGACTTACTCAGCATGAAGCCCTGCAAAGCTCATGAGGACCTCTGAGCCAGCTTGCTAAGGACTGCTCTGCTAGTGATGTATCTTTCCCCCACATGTCCAGAAAGCTGGACCCCGTGCTCTAGCTGAGATCCTGCCAAAGTAACCGGCAGGAAGCCCCATGGATTGAAGAAAAAGAAGAGTTTTTATATGTGGACTTTCTCTACCACTTAAGAAGTAATCAAACCGGCTTACAATCGCCTTCCTTTCCCCTCCCAACAGATACCCTGTGAGGTGGGTGGGGCTGAGAGAGCTCTAAGAGAGCTGTGACTAGCCCAAGGACACCAGCTGGCTTCATGTGGAGGTGGGAAACCCGGTTCTCCAGATCAGAGTCCGCTGATCCAAACGGCTGCTCTTAACCACACCATGCTGGCTCTACACCGTGCTCTTAACCAATACACCACACTGGTTGGTGCCTCTGCTAACACTGGCTGCCTATTGGTAATGCCCGGCAGATGCGGCAGACCTGCCCTCTCTCTGGCCAGGTGGAAACTCTCCGGCCCTCCCTACCAGCTGGTACTGGAAGGCTGCTGCTGCAGTACTTCACCATCACACTGATTTTCACAGACCCTTTAAAGGTTCCCAGTGCCTTCTCCAGCCCAGTTTCCCAATTTGGGTCCACTTGTGACAAACAAGATACCTCCCATTTCTAGGCTCGGGATACATAGGAACAAGTCCCAGGTGCACCTGAGAGGGAAGACGAGGGCGCTCCAGGCGTAGTAAAACACTGGAAAAATGCCAGCAATCCCAACGCTGCTGCTACTCCTGTATTCGCCGAGGAGCAGGGTTTGTGGGTGAGACTACCGAGCTGGTGCCTCTGTAGAGGCCGGACATAAAAACATAGAATCACAGAGTTGGAAGGGGGCATACAGGCCATCTAGTCCAATCCCCTGCTCAATGCAGGATCAGCCTAGAGCAGGGGTGTCAAACATGTGGCCCACGGGCCAGATCCAGCCATCTTGCCCAGTTCTGATTTGGGCTAGCGAGGAAGGCCCAGCCAAGTGACATTTGTCATGTCCGTCCCGTGTAAGAAATGAGTTTGACACCCCTGGCTTAAAGCATCCCTGGCAAGTGTTTGTCCAGCCACTGCTTGAAGACTGCCAGTGAGGGGAGCTCACCACCTCCCTAGGGCAGTCGATTCTACTGCTGAACTACTCCTACTGTAAAAAAATTTCTTCCTAATGTCCAGCCGTACCGTTCCGCCCATGACATGCACCCGTTATTACAAGTCCTATCCTCTGCTGCCAAAAGGAACAGCTCCCTGCCCTCCGTATTTTTATTCCACTGACATTCACCCATTGACTTCTCAAGAGAAAGTGCTCAGTTTATTCACGCCAACGAGGCTCCCAGCAGAGAATGAGAAAAGAAAGGGAGTCAAAGGACGGGGGCATGGAAGAGAAAGTTCTTTCCCTCTCCAAACGGCAGAGCTTAAGATAACAAGCGGACTCAATTAAAGGTGAAGCAGAAGGAGACATTCCGAGGGCGGGAGGCTGCATCTGGAACGTAAATACAAACGTGAATGGTGTGTTCAGAAGACAGACGCCAGCCAGTTCTGAGGCGCAAACTCGGTCTCTGAGTGGGAGGAGCATTCACGTGCTGACACGTGGGAAGCCTTGCCTCTCTGAGCTGGAAGGGGAAGCTTTGGAATTGACTGTCCTAGGGAGGTGGTGAGCTCCTCCTCGCTGGCAGTCTTCAAGCAGCGGCTGGACAAACGCTTGTCAGGGATGCTCTAGGCTGGGGGTGTCAAACTCTGAGTTGGAGGAGCAGGAATTCATGTGCGTCCTGCACAACTCCCCAAACCCCAGGCCCACCTCCCAGGGGAAAATCAGAATTGCTGTAATCTCTCAGCCGCCGTCTCCACAGCTTCCCCTTCCTGCTCAGAGAGATGAGGCTCCCTACAAACTGTCAGCTTGTTGGCACAGAAGCGGAGCTGGTCTGGAGACAACCAGGATGCCAACTCCTGGGCTGGCAGAACCAAGAGCACCGGCCGGACGCTTAGCAGCACAGACCGAGAGAGGGGTCTGGGCTGGAAGGATCCAGGGTACCCAAGGTTGGGTGGGATAAATAAAATATACAGATAGTGAAAATATAATTTAGGGCACTAAGATAAAAATTATTTTAAACAATTGTTAGAACAGCACAATGGCATCTCCTAGGGTTGATATACTATAACCACACACCAGACGCGTTGCGATCTATTTATATATATATATATATATATATATATATATATATATATATATATATATATATATATATATATATATATATATATATATATATATAATTATATAATTATACACACACACACACACAGCCCGGATAACCTACAAGAACCAATATTATATATATTGTCTGTACATGTTTATATATCTGCAAATATATGTGTATGTTTTACATGGGTTTCAATTGACCACTGAGGAAGGCCAAATAGGCCGAAACATGACTGGCATGTGGTTACAGTATCAACTTTAGGAAACGCCATTCTGCTGTTTTAACGATTTTTTAAATTTTTATCTTTAAAAAAATTATTCATTTTTATAAGGGGTACAGAAAAGAGAAGGGGACAAAACAAATAGGGGAAGTTTACACTTCATTTTATGTCCGTGCCCAGGATGACCCGTCTACATGTTCTTACCCCAGAGTAGAATCTCTGATAACAAATATAAAATCTAATATGATTCATAACTCTAGTACTTCATTTCTATTTTCTTCTATACTTCACTGATCATTGCTAAATAACTATTATAACTATGAACTTCTGCCCTTGTGGCAACAATTGTATTGAAATGGTTGCTCATGTCTTATTTTATTGTAGTTTCTACACAGAATCTCGCAACGAACTTTTAAGCCCCCTGTTGGTTAATAGAAAGAAAGTCTCAGATTCTTTTATCGTTTCCTATTTACTGAACAATTGTTTGCCCCATATATTGGAGACTGTGGCACAGTTTTTAAAGTTTGTTTTAAAAGCCCAACAAACGGTTAATTAGATGGCAGTATTAACAGACAGCGGTATTTGATGTTACTGTCTTTTAACTATTCCATAAAGGGCACTTTTTAATATCTCCATTCTTTTTGTACCCTTTTTGTATTATGTTTTTATGCCAATAAAGGAATGATGATGGGTGTGATGATGGGTGTGAACTATGAACTTAAACTAATAACTAATTCACAACTCCCTTTATAAGAAACTGGACCGATTATTAAAAAATAATTTTTATCTTGACATGGCGCCTTAAATAAATTATATTTTCATTATCAATATATTTTATTTATCCCACCCAACCTTGGGTACCCAACTTCTGTTTTCTAGGTTGGGTTTCATTCCCCTTTTCTCTTTTTTCTTCTGGGAGGATCCAGGCCAGGAGCTCGAAGACCTTACCCCGGCAACGAGCAGCATGGAAGTGACTCCCACCCGCCCTGGGCTCTCCCTGGCCGCTTGTGGATTTCAAGGGGCAGAAGCGAGAGGAAAATCCTCTCAAGTTCCTAACCGAGAGCGCTTGCTTCGAGAACCAAGAGCTCACCAATCTGTGGGCTCCTTTGTCCTGAGTTTGGCGCATCCACCATCTCTTCATCCTCCTCATCCTCCTCGTCCTCCTCGGCTGCGTCCCCCCGCAGTTCCTTCTCGATCAGCTGCCGCGCCAGCTTGATGTTCTGCGCTTCGTTGTAGTGCCGCTTCCGCTTCATTTCGAATTGCCTCTTTTTCTCTGCGGACACAAATATTCAGTCACGGCATTCTTCGCCTATTCAAAGTGCCCCCCACCCCAAACCACGGCTTCCACACTCCACGAGGTCTCACTCTCTTACACCTGGCTGCTGTCAAAAACAGGACACTGAGCATGAAGAAAGAGAGAGCTGCCATAGCAAAAGGCGGTAGCCCAGGGGGCGGGAAATGATTAGAGGAGACTAGAAGAAGAAGAGTTGGTTTTTTATAGGCCGACTTTCTCTGCCACTTAAGGGAGAATCAAACCGGCTTACAATCACCTTCTCTTCCCCTCCCCATTAGGATTACTCCTAATCAATGAGGCACAATTGGAGCATATGCATGATAGGACTGGGCCAAGTTCTTAAATAAGATTCTTATTTACTGCCGTAGACTAAGTAGCCAGTCAAGGATCCAAAGTAAACAGATCAGGAAAACAGATCCAAAGTAAACAGATCAGGAGTGGTGTAGGGTTAAAGACTTTCTCTGCCACTTAAGGAAGAATCAAACCGGCCTACAATCACCTTCCCTTCCCCTCCCCACAACAGACACCCTGGGAGGTAGCTGGGGCTGAGAGAACTGTGACTGGCCCAAGGTCACCCAGCAGGCTTCATTTGGAGGAGTGGGGGAAACAAATCCAGTTCACCTGATTAGCCTCCACCGCTCATGTGGAGGAGTGGGGAATCAAACCCGGTTCTCCAGATCAGAGTACACCGCTCCAAACCACCGCTCTTAACCACTACACCACGCTGACTACCGGTAGATGTGCCTCCATACCAGTATCCGTATGGATCATCTATTCCAAGGCTAAGGACAGACACAAAACACAGCCCAAAGCAAACTGCACAGATTACATTACCATTAAATCAAAATGAGAATCAAATTTCCATTTCCCTACTCTTTGCAGACTTTAATAATCCCCAAACCCGCACCAACAGGGAGGTTTTGCAAAGCGTCTGAAAAGGTACTCAGACCAGGGACTACGATCAGGGAGACGCAGGTTCAAATCCCCACTCTGCTACGTAGCTTGCTGGCCCATCACTCTCTCTCTCTCAGCCTAACCTATTATATTAGGTGCTGTGGAACATAGGCAGGATGGTGCTGCTGCAGCCGTCTTGTCTGTGGGCTTCCTAGAGGCACCTGGTGGGCCACTGTGTGGACAGACTGCTGGACTTGATGGGCCTGGGTCTGATCCAGAAGGGCTCTTGTGAGAAAACGAAGAGGGGAGAACCACCTACGCAGCTCTGAACTCTGTGGAAGAAAGGAGCCAGCGTGGTGTAGCGGTTAAGAGAGGCGGACTCTAATCTGGAGAACCAGGTTCAATTCCCCACTACTCCACATAAAGCCGCTGGGTGACCTTGGTGACCACTTTTCTCTACCTTTTGGAGTCTCAAAGTGGCCTACAATCACCTTCCCTTCCCCTCCCCACAACAGACACCCTGTGAGGTAGGTGGGGCTGAGAGAGCTCTAAGAGAGCTGTGACTTGCCCAAGGTCACCCAGTAGGCTTCATGTGGAACGGGAAATCAAACCTGGTTCTCCAGATCAAAGTCTGCTGCTCTTAACCACCATACCATTATACGCTGGGTTTAATCAACTAAACCTTCAAAACAGGGGTGTCAAAACATAAGGCCCGTGGGCTGGATCCGGCGCCTCGAGAGCTCTTATCTGGCTCGCGAGCCAGCCCCCCCCCCAAACTCTCGATCTGGACTGGCAAGGCATGGCCGGGCCTGACCAAGTGACGTTGATGTGATAGTCGGCCCTCTTAACAACTGAGTTCAACACCCTAACTTTAACTTTCCATATGAACAAAACATTTTGAAAAACACGCTCACGCACACAATGGCATCATGGCAAGCAACATCTCATCAGAGGAGAGGGAATGCCAAGGATGGAAGTTGTCGGCCAGGGGCTTTAAGCCAGCGTGAGCCAGCATGGTGTAGTGGTTAAGAGCAGTGGTTTGGAGTGGTGGACTCTGATCTGAAGAACCGGGTTTGATTCCCCTCTCCTCCACATGAGCAGAGGAGGCTAATCTGGTGAGCTGGATTTGTTTCCCCACTCCTACACAGGAAGCCATCTGGGTGACCTTGGGCTAGTCACAGCTCTCTCAGACCCACCTACCTCACAGGGATTATGGGGAGGGGAAGGTGATTGTAAGCCAGTTTGATTCTGCCTTAAGTGGTAGAGAAAGTCAGCATATAACAACCAACTCCTTCTTCTTCTTAAAAGTACTTCCCCTTAATGAAGAAGAAGAAGAGTTGGTTGTTATATGCTGACTTTCTCTACCACTTAAGGCAGAATCAAACTGGCTTACAATCACCTTCCCCTCCCCATAATCCCTGTGAGGTAGGTGGGTCTGAGAGAGCTGTGACTAGCCCAAGGTCACCCAGATGGCTTCAGGTGGAGGAGTGGGGAATCAAACCTGGTTCTCCAGATCAGACTGTACTGCTCCAAATCACCGCTCTTAACCACTACACCACACTGCCCAGGCAGCTGACTAGTCCAACCCCACCTCTGAACTTCATTTGATGGCCCCAGTGTACCCTCTGCCTCAATTTCTCATCTGAAAAAATGGGAATCATCATCGCGTTCCACAGCTGCTGTGAGGACGACCCAACAGAACTCTCTGGCTCTCGGCACTCTCTTAGTGCTCAACGACAACCTGCTTACTGTTTCCCGGCTGCTCTTGCATGGCGGCTAGCGACAAGACGTACCGAGCTCTTCCGGGGTTAGCTCTTCCTCATCATCCTCCTCTTCGGAACTGCTCTGATGCCGAGCGAGGACCTTTGGGCCCTTCCCTTCTGCTAACCTGCACAAACACATCACAAGAAGGAGCTACAACTCCTGACACAATACAGGCAAATGCGATCTTGGGCTGCATCAACAGAAGTATACTGTCCACATCACGCGAAGTGATGGTATCGCTTTACTCTGCTCTGGTTAGACCTCACCTAGAGTATTGTGTTCAGTTTTGGGCACCACAATTTAAGAAGGAGGTAGACAAGCTGGAACGGGTCCAGAGGAGGGCAACCAAGATGCTGAGGGGACTGGAGACCCAGTCCTATGAGGAAAAGTTGAAGGAGCTGGGTATGTTTAGCCTGGAGAGGAGAAGACTGAGAGGGGACATGATAATCATCTTCAAGTATTTGAAGGGCTGTCATACACAGGATGGTGCCGAGTTGTTTTCTGTTGCCCCAGAAGGTCGGACCAGAACCAACAGGTTGAAATTAAATCAAAAGAGTTTCCATCTAGACATCAGGAAAGATTTTCTGACAGTTAGAGCGGTTCCTCGGTGGAACAGGCTTCCTCGGGAAGTGGTGAGCTCTCCTTCCCTGGAGGTATGTAAGCAGAGGCCATCTGTCAGCAATGCTGATTCTATGACCGTAGGCTGTTCATGAGAGGGAGGGCATCTTGGCTATCCTCTGGGCATGGAGTAGGGATCACTGGAAGTGTGTGTGTAGGGTAGTTGTCAATTTCTTGCATTGAGCAGGAGGTTGGACTGGATGACCCTGGTGGACCCTTCCAGCTCTATGATTCTACAGAGCAGAGAAGGGGCAGGCAGTTCCAGGAGGACACCAGTCCCACCCAAGGGCCAAAGTAACGGTGAGTGGCTGCCAGCGGCAAACACAGCACTGCTGGGTGACCTGTGGCACAATGCAGGAAATTCACAATTACCTCCCCACTACACCCCCAGTGACCTCTACTCTGTGCCCAGAAGATCATCTACACCTCTCACCAGGTCTTGAACCCTGCTCAGAGCCAAGTCCAAGATCACTACACCTCTCGCTGGCTCTGTGACCGACTGTTGCAGTATCTGAAGAAGTGAGCTGTGACTCACGAAAGCTCTTACCCTACCAGGAACGTTGTTAAGCCTTTAACATGCTACCAGACCCTTGCTCTTTTCTGAAGTTGCACAGTCATTTATGAGGTCTAGCAATCTCATTTCTACAGCAGGATGAGCATGTGTTTACCGGGTCAATATGAAGGTAACTGAAATCACCCAGTATCACAACCTTATCTGCTTTAGCCACCTCCCTTATTTCCTTCTCCATATCGAGATAAGCCTCAAGGGTTTGATCAGGCGGGCGATAGTACACCTCCTTTTAGGCAACCCTTAGAGCCCAGTATTTCTACCCATATAGTTCTGTTGGGAAGCCATGACGTGGGTGGCCCAGGCAAGATCTCGGAAGCTAAGCAGGATCAGCCCTGGTTAGTATTTGGATGGGAGACCACCAAGGAAGACCAGGGTTCCTGTGCAGAGGAAGGCACTGGCAAACCACCTCTGTTTGTCTCTTGCCTTGAAAACCCCATAAGGGGTCGCCATAAGTCAGCTGCAACTTGACAGCACTTTACACACACACACACACACACAGAGTTATGTTGGGAAGTTCATTCCCCTTACATTTTCTAACCTATTTAATTCTGTGCCCTCTTTGATGCATGATGCAAAACCTCCCCTAACCATTCCATCCCTGCCTTGCCTATGGAGCTTATACCCAGGGACAACTGGATCCCACAAATTTTCCCCATTCCATCAAAAGAAGCAGTTCTGCATGGCATGTGAGCTTCACTACTGAGGGGGGGCTTGAGATGAGGCGCCTGAATTACATCAAGGCTGCATTGAGTAGCTAAAAGCCAGGGTAACAAAGCTGCTCTTCTGATTGGTTCGCATCCTCATTCAGAAAACAACAGGGAGAAGAGCAGCGGAGAAGGCAGCAGAGCATCTTCTCAGACAGGGAGAGGTCCCATGAAAAAATGCAGTTTGCCTTTTTGGATAAAGCTGGTTACCCCTGGAAACGTGGACGGAGTCAAAGACTACATGGAAGAGGAGGGATCCTGAGGAAGGGACACAGTCGTGAAGGAGTCACGAGATAAAGAACAAGAAGAGTTGGTTTTTATATGCCGACTTCTTCTACCACTCAAGGAAGAATAAAACCGGCTTACATGCACCTTCCCTTCCCCTCCCCATAACAGACACCCTGTGAGGTAGGTGGGGCTGAGAGAGCTCTAAGAGAGCTGTGACTAGCTCAAGGTCACCCAGCTGGCTTCTTGTGGAGGAGTGGGGAAACCAACCCGGTTCTACCAGATTGGCCTCCGCCGCTCATGTGGAGGAGTGAGGAATCAAGCCCAGTTCTCCAGATCAGACTCCACCACTCCATACCACCGCTCATAACCACTACACCATGCTGGAAGAGACTGCAGCTGAAAGGTGTTGAGTTGGAGGCATGAGGATCAGGGGGTGGGTGGGTTGAGGGATACAAATAACCCTTAAGCCTCAAGACTAGATGAACTTATCCCGAGGGGAGAGCAAACAGGAAGAGCTTCCCTTGGCGGAAATTTCAAGTGAGCCACTAGACAGAAAGCAGGACAGCCAGCAAAGAGCAGAAATTCCCAGGAGCCAGCGATGTGAAAGGGGTGAAGAAAAAAGGGGGTCAGTCCTTGATCTCAAGCTCAACCCGCCCCGCTGCCGAGCGCTTACTTTTTTGCCAGCACTTCTGCTGTCAGGGCCTCGCCGCCTTCACTGTCGCTGAGGGCATCCTCGTCGTCTCCCACCATGCTAACAAGATAGAAACAGATACACGGTCAATTGGGTGCTGAAAATCATATGTGTCAAAAACCAAAAGAAGTGCTCCACGTTCCTTGATTCCATCAGGTCACCTGACAGGTCGTGGTGACACTGACGTTCTTGGAATTTATTTATACCAAATCCCCCCCCCAAAAAAAGGATTAAAAAAAAAACAGTCGGGTTTAAGCATACACGTAACCACAGAGAACCAGCAGAAATCAGCAGCCTGGGACAACTCAGTCCTTGGTCCAATGCAAAAAAACCCAGCTAATGCTGGAGACGTTTATAGAAGACCTGCGCCTGAACGGAGACCCCTTTCAAAAAGGGCAGGAAATTTGTTAACATGTGCTGGAGGACTGGTTTGTAGAGCTCTGAAAACACCATAAATTATTTACAGGGGTGGGGTGGGGAAACTGATTATGCACATTATAGACCACCAAGGGCAGGGGTCGGCAAACTCATTAGTCAAAAGAGCCAAATATCAACAATACAACGATTGAGATTTCTTTTGAGAGCCAAATTTCTTAAACTTAAACTATATCGGTAGGTACACTGTTTATTAACTTAATAAACTTTAATTAAAGTTTTAAGTCTTAATTAAACTATAGCTACACTGAAAAAACTTGATATCATACTTAATAGTGATCTTATTTATTGATAAAAATTAAATTGTAAGTCCCTGCCATTTCCCCCTCCCCGTCCGTAGTCCTCGTCTGGAGGCCACGTCTACCCATTGGCTTTCTTGGCAGTAGACCTGGCCTCCGGAGGCCCTTAGAAGCCAATGGGTAGATCTAGCCTCTGAAGGGGGACTTTTTCCCCTCCTCGGAGTCCAGGTCTACCGCCAAGAAAGCCAGTGGGTAGACATGGCCTCCCAATGGGACTCAGCCGGAGGCCAGGTCTACCAAAGGAAGCCCGCCCCGCCCAACAGCTGATAGGCGGGGGGGGGGGCAGGAACCGCCGAGCCGCCCGCCCAGCAATCACGCGGCTAGAGGGGAGGGGAGGCTTTAGCCTCCCAACCATTGAGGGCAAGGGAAAGGGGGACCCGGCCATTCTCCACGGCGGGGGGGGGGGGGAGACAGTGCGCCCGCTCTCTCGCTCTCAGGCGCGCCAGCTCCGCAGCCCGGCTGCCGGCACGAGCGGGCGCAAGAGCAGGGGCTCCGAACCAAGTTCGGAGAGCCGCACTCAGCGGGCCAAAGAGCCGCATGCGGCTCTGGAGCCGCAGTTTTGAGACCCCTGACTAAGGGAATCACGAGGATTTAAGACGTCTTTAGCCCACATAATCCCAGTGGCTGAACTTGGGAGAAAAAAGAACAGCTTTCTAAAAAGCAACAAGAAGTCTTGTCAGCCACACTCTCTTTTGCCACATGGCAGGACAAGGACCGCACAAGTCTGAGTTTTCCCACAAATGGCACAAGCGAAGCGGCGCACTGAACTGTCTCCACACCCATCACTATCTGTCTCTCACGACGCCAAGAGAGCCCCAGCAACTAAGATGCACAGGGTTCAGGCAGACTCAAGTTCTTCATGCCCGGCTGTTAGTTAGATCACATCTGTTTATGTTGTGGTACCACATGATTTATGTTGGTACCACATAAATCCACCCTATTCTTAGAGCAAGGTGACTGTATCCCAGCCCATGTGCACAACCAGAAACAAACAACAACATTCATAATTTTGAAACCACCAATTAGACATTTAGCACTTCCGGTTGGAAGTCGTTACGATGCATGGAACTCAAAGCACCGCATAACAGAAATCCTCAACAATTTTCAAACATTTCAGAACTTCAATGAACAATTTGCTAAGTACAGTTCAAAGTGTTACCAAATTTGGGCAGGGGGGGCCACACACATTCCCTAACTTTTCAGATTGTTTAAACAATAGACAAATCCACACACATTCACCACATCCCAGCACTGACGCAGAGTGCCGTACACAAGAAGGTGACCATCTCCACGCCATTTGCAGGAATTAAATTATTTATTATTTATTTTATTGGATTTCCCAACTAGTTCGGGCTCAGAGCGCCTTACAACATTTGAACAATTAAAACAATGATAGCATTTCAATAAAACTATCAGCAATTATGTGCTTATGCCCTGTACTTAGATTCTCAGAAAAACCTATGAGTTTTTTTTTTACTCACTTCAATGAGAAGAGTTGGTTGTTATATGCAGACTTTCTCTACCACTTCAGGAAGAATCAAATCGGCTTACAAACACCTTCCATTCCCCTCCCCACATGATACCCAGTGAGGTAGGTGGGGCTAGAGAGTGTGACTAGCCCAAGGTCACCCAACTGTCTTCATATGTAGGAGTGGGGAAACAAATCCAGTTCACCAGATCAGAGTCCACCGCTCCAAACCACTGCTCTTGGCTTTGGGATGGGTGCTATTTCATTTGTGCATAAATGATTTGGAACTGTATCTCAAAAAGGTTATTGCAAAGGTGGGAAAAGTACAGAACGATTAAAATGTTGGAGCGCCTTTCCTGTGGGGACAGGCTGAAGAGTCTGGGACTTTGTTTACCGATGTGCTAAAAGAAGGTTGCAAACCCATCAGAGAACCAATGGAAGAAGACTCAAACTGAATCAGAAATGGAGCACGCCGGAGAGCTCATGTGAAAGAAAGCCCTTGAAGTGACAGTAAAGAAATCAGTCTTTTCTGCTGTGACAGCGTCAGCAGAATCTTAGCTGGTTCAATCATTCAAAATTGTGGGTTGCCTGGCAATCTTAGCCATGAGCTGGCTGAACTGGAATCTGAGATTAGCAGTGATGTTTTTGCCAGATTCTTTGCAGATAAAAATCTCACTCCTTTGGTCTAGCTTGGACTCCAGATCAGGTGGCAGAAGCACCCTCTGGCCACACTTCTCTGCCTTCCATGACAGATGTTGACCAGAACAGACCACAGGAGTTGTAAAGCTTGTCCCAGCAGGCAGGGGAGGTGTGTGCATGAGAGCTCACCCCACACGGGGTAGTCCGGGAATGCCACTGCCCAAGTGGATTCATCCTTTCCCTCGCGTACCAGTAGTTTGGGGCTACCTGGTTGAGCTCCCTGTGACTGCATGAGTGGGCTGTGGCTGCTCCTAGATGCCCACTCCCATTTTCTCCTTTTCCTACCCAGTCATAAGAACATAAGAAAGGCCCTGCTGGATCAAGTCCAGCAGTCTGTTCACATAGTGGCCAACCAGATGCCTCAGTCCAGCCTAGCCAGGAGATAGTAGCTTAAGGCATAGAAGAATCAGTCAGGTGTGCAGGCGAGGCTCCTTGAAAACCGTCTCAGCTCTTAAAAGAAAAAGAGCTTTATTTACTATAACACAACTTTACACTCTAGAGCACAAATACACAGGGAAAAAGTATACCACAGCACTAAAGGACTACAGCAGAACTAAGAAAGAAAATAAACCACGGACTAAGTTTAAGTCACAGGTGTTACCCTAGCATCCCATCCTCGGGATGGACACAAGCCTGCTGGAATTCATGAAACAAGCGAGTCAGGGCAGGAATCGCTATTCCCTCCCTGGTTCCTGGCCTGAGCCACTCTGACAGGGTGGCCGGGTCTTTTAACCCTTCCTGCCCCACCCGGGTGGCCTTCCCTTCACTAAATTCTTAGTTTGGGGAGCGAAGCCCTTCGCGGGTCTCTCGGCACCCTTTCCCCCAATCAGCTTGGAGCGCACGTCTCCCTCCTTCACCGCCTCACTCAGGTCACAACAAACGTAGCTTGCTGCAAGTCAGAACCACGTCCATCCTGGCTAATTAAATAACACACAGAGAAATGGAAGGTTCTGGTGGCTCAGTTCTTCCCACGACCTTTGAAGGAAAACAGGACATTGCGAGAAAAGCCCTCCATGACAGAGAATGATCCGGCCAGCCACAGGGCAGCCTCTCACCTACCCTTGTATTTTAATTTATTTATTGCATTTATCTCCCGCCCTTCCTGGCAGGCTGGGCTTGTAGGGCAGGAAGATAAACCGGGGAGTTACAGGCTCCTCCTGGAGGACTCCTCTGCCTTTCTCAGCCTGCAGGCCACACTTTAGGACAGAGATGGCACTAGGGGTGTCAAATGTAAGGACTGCGGGCCAGATCCGGCCCCTTGAGAGCTCTCATCCGGCCTACAAGCCAGCTGAAGCAGCACCCCCACACACACACACACACTCTCAATCTGGCCTGGGGAGGCAAGGCCTGGCCTGAACAAGCGACATTTTTGTCATATCCAGGCCTTGTAACAATTGACTTCGACAACCCTACACTAGGGGCTCTGGGAGACATGCTGTGTACGCAGCTAGAGAGAGGGATGCTTCGCTGCTGATTTTGTTACATCCGTTGGTGGTGTACAATGCAGTAGATCATGAGATCCCTCTGTATCACCTGGCACACCAGGTGGGCATTAGAGACAAGGCCCTGAAATAACTCCAATGTTTCTTCCCTTCTTGGCACAATGAGGGGAGATGTGGAAATGGTGCCCCGGGAGTTAACATGCCCCAGAATACAATAGTTAACTTATCTGCCAGCATGGCCAGATTTGCTTGGCTAGCAATGAAAATAAGGCAGAAATTGCTTAAGACTATACAATAGCTGAGGAAACAGAGAATGGGTACCGTATATATCTATCTACTTAATGTATGATTATTTTTGATAGATTTATCCTAGCAATCTTTTGCTATTATCAAGCATTCCAATTTTAATAATATACAGCATTCGTTCTACTTTAATTAGCCTCTGCAACTTTCCCCATTTTTAAGCATTTAAGTTTTAATTGCATTTTATACTTGTTTTACCCTATATTATTCAGTTATGTACATTTGCTTTGCTTGATGATCTATGACTGTAAATAAAATGATGACGATGATGACATGCCCCGGGGTCCATCCAAAGCTGGGGGTAACTGTAGATCTGAGAAGGATAAATGTACCACCACTGAGTGGTGTAGTTGCAGCTTGGGCAGGTTCATTTAAGAGTCTGGGGGCATTTCTGAACCCGACCTTGCAAATACAGAAGGCACTCAGTCACGTGGCTGGGAACATTTTCCCTTCAGATACAACCTGGTTGAGAACCGAGACCTTGGTACTAGCTGGACTGCCTCTGCCTTGGGACGTGCCCTTGAGCATGCAACCCTCATCACCACTAGGGATGCTCATAAGTCCCACCCCGGCTGCGTTGGCAACAGCCACAGACCTTTGGCGAGGGCTGCCCAGAGGAGAGAAGCGGAAGGGAACCGGCAAGGCTGCATGATTTAAAAGGGCCTTTGGCCCTGCCGTTGCCTTGAGTCCCTGAACCCACTGCTAGTTTTTTTTCCTTAGCACTAGTTTTTAGACTACTTCTATGATCTGGCTAAATGAGTCATATACCTAGGGTCACTAAGCCAGTTCTTAATGACATATACTTAAGGTCAGTAAAGCAGTTCCCAACAACATTAATTATTAATATGACACATAAATAGAGATAAATAGACAGCTAAAAATTAGATCTCTTTAATCTCGTGTGAGATTAAAGGGACTCTAAGAACTTGTGACTTGGTATGTATAATGACTACTTTCTTATGATAGATATTTGCATCAAGATCTCTTCAACTAGTTTACATGTAGGGTTTAAAACTTAATAGAGCTTGCTCGTATTTTGTTATATAGTTTTTAAGACTCGTACAAATATTCACATTGCACATATATTCTGTTTGAAGCTTTGACAATAAAAATAACTTATTTCAAAAGTCGTGTCCTGCTTATTGTAGATGGTTAAGCTGAATAAGATAACATATCTTTTCTCAGGAAGGGGTGATTCTATGAGCCTAATCATTGAAAAGTATAGATCGCTTCAATATCTTTGGAACCCCCTGTGCATGGGAACCCTTTCAAAGGCAAAACGGCACCTGTGGTAGGGCGTGCTGGGCTCGTCGATCTTCATCAGGCCGTAGTCCTTGCCAACTGGGTGGTAGGTGGCCAGGATGTTCATTTCGTCCCATTTCTGGCTCTTCTTCCTACAAGGGAAGGAAATTGGAGGGGGGGAGAGAGGAGGAGAGTCTCAATCAGCCCTCCCACCATGGTGGGGTCTCACAGGGCAGGGGCAACCACTGCCGCCAACGACCGGGATGCCAGCCTCCAGGTGGGACCTGGGGATCCCCCAGAAGTGCAGCTCCTCACCAGACTAGAGATCAGTTCCCCTGGAGAAAATGGATGCTTTGGAGGGTGGACTCTATGGCATTTGTAGCCCAACAAGGTCCCTGTCTTTCCCCAGGCTCCATCCCCAAATCTCCAGGGGTTTTCCCAACCTGGATGTGGCCCTATGGCCTCATCCCCCGCTGGTGGCCAGAGGGGACATGGCAGCGTCCTGGGAAAGAAATCAGAAAGAAAAGCCAGAATCCAAGTGGGATTTGCAAATGGAGGGGCCATGGCTCATTGGAAAGAGACTCTGCTTGGTATGCAGAAGGTCCCAGGTTCAGTCCCCGGCATCTCCAGTTAAAGGGACTAGGCAAGTAGGCGATGTGAAAAACCTCTTACCTGAGGCCCTGGAGAGCCGCCTGCCAGTCTGAACAGACAAGACTGACCTTGATGGAGCAATGTCCTGTATAAGGCAATGTTCATAATATGGGGAGGGGCCGTGTCTCAATGGAAATCAGAAAGAAAAGCCAGAATCCAAGTGGGATTTGCAAATGGAGGGGCTCAGGCTCATTGGAAAGAGACTCTGCTTGGCATGCAGAAGGTAGGTGATGTGAAAGACCTCTCTGCCTGAGACCCTGGAGAGCCGCTGCCAGTCTGAGTAGACAATACTGACTTTGATGGACCGAGGGTCTGAGTCTGTATAAGGCAGCTTCATGTGTTCCTGCATCCATTCTTTGGGCTGTAGCTTAATGGCAGAGCATCTGCTTTGCATGCAGGAGGTCTCAGGTTCAATCCCCGGCATCTCCAGTTAAAGGGACTAGGCAAGTAGGTGATGTGAAAAGACCTCTGCCAGTCTGAGTAGACAAGACTGACCTTGATGGAGCGATGACCTGATTCAGTATAAGGCAGTGTTCATAATATGGGGAGGGGCCGTGGCTCAGTGGAAGATAATCTGCTTGGCCTGCAGAAGGTCCCAGGTTCCATCCCCGGCATCTCCAGTTAAAGGGACCGGGCAAGTTAAAGGGACTGAGACCCTGGAGCACCGCTGCCGGTCTGAGTAGACCAGGGGTGGGGAACGTAAGGCCCGGGGGCCGTTTAAGGCCCGTTTAAGTCATTTGGTCTGGCCCTTCATGGGTCCTGGCAGATCTCTAGCACAGAAGGATCTAAGACTGGCAATCTGCCCCCTCCCGCGGACAGGAATAGCCTCTATTCAAGGCGGATGTGAGTTTGTTTTGCTGAGAAAAGGAACCTTTTTTCCCCCTTGAAGAAGAGTCCTTAGCTATGGAGCTGCAAGGACCGCCCAAGAAAGCTGCCTGCTTGGGGCTCGGTTGGCTTTTTTAAGTTGATAATTTTGTATGGCCCGCGAATGATGTTATAAAAATCCAAATGGCCCTTGGCGGAAAAAAGGTTTCCCACCCCTGGAGTAGACAATACTGACTTTGAGGGACCAAGGGTCTTATTCAGTAGAAGGCAGCTTCATGTGTTCAGAACTCTATTTGGGGAAGGGGCATGCCAAGAAGAGGCCCTGTTTGGTAGAGCCTCTGCTCAGCATGCAGAAGGGCCCAGGTTCAATGGCCGACATCTCCATTTAAAAAAGGGCCAGGCAGTAGGTGCTGAAAGACCTCTGCCTGACACCCTAGAGAGCCGCTGCCAGTCTGTGCACACAATACTGGCCTTGATGGACCAGTAGCCTGAAGCTGTGGCTCAGAGGTAGAGCCTCTGCTCAGCATGCAGAAGGGCCCCAGGTTCAATCCCCGGCATCCCCAGTTAAAGGGACCAGGCAAGTAAGTGATGTGAAAGACCTCTGCCTGACACCCTAGAGAGCACCTGCCAGTCTGTGCACACAATACTGGCCTTGATGGACCAGTAGCCTGAAGCTGTGGCTCAGTGGTAGAGCCTCTGCTCAGCATGCAGAAGGGCCCCAGGTTCAATCCCCAGCATCTCCACTTAAAGGGACTAGGCAAGTAGGTGATGGGAAAGACCTCAGTCTGAGACCGTAGAGAGCCATGGAGAGGGGCCGTGGCTAAGGGGTAGAGCATCTGCTTGGCATGCAGAAGGTCCCAGGTTCAATCCCCGGCATCTCCAGTTAAAGGGACCAGGCAGGTAGGTGATGTGAGAAACTTCTCTGCCTGAGACCCTGGAGAGCCACTGCCGGTCTGAGTAGACAATATTGACTTGGATGGACCCAGGGTCTGGTTCAGTATAAGGCAGCTTCATGGGGACAGGCCATGGCTCAGTGGTTTGATTCTTCCTTAAGTGGGAGAGAAAGTCGCCATATAAAAACCAACTTCTGCTACCTCACAAGGTGTCTGTTGTGGGAAGAGGAAGGGAAGGAAGGCTAGGGCCATGGCTCAGTGGTAGAGCATCTGCTTGGCACGCAGAAGGTCCCAGGTTCAATCCCCGGCATCCCCAGTTAAAGGGACTAGGCAGGTATGAGATGTGAAAGACCCTTTTCTGCCTGAGACCCTGGAGCGCCGCTGCCGGTCTGAGTAGACAATACTGACATTGATGGTCCAAGGGTCTGATTCAGTATAAGCAGCTTCATACGCGCATGCGCCTAGCCCACCTCGCGGGGATGTCGTGAGAGGCGCAGGGAAGGCGGAGGATGAGGGGTGGGGTCTCGGCCGGGGGGAGTAAGCAGGCCTGCCACCCACCCGCCCCCTCCCCCCCCCAACGGGCGCGGCCCTCCGTCCGCCTCACCCACCCGTCGGGCGCCTCGGGGGGCGGCTGCTGTGGGGGGCCCCGCCGGACCCCCGGGCTGAGGCGGGTGGGCGGCGTCGGCGGCGCCGCGGCATAGAGGCTCCCTCCGCTCTCGGCGCCCTCCAGAGAGATCCCTCCGCCGGAGCGGTTCTTGAGGATCCCCTTGGCCGGCCGGCCGGAGCCCGACGACGCCGCCGCCGCTCTCGGATCCATCGCGGCCCGGACCCGCCTCGCTCGGCCCGGCAGTGCGCAGGCGCCGCCGCCGCCCTTCCCTCCACTCCCCTCTGCGCAGGCGCAGAGGGGCGGGCGGCCGTGGCTTCACAATTGGGCGCGCGAGGGAGGGAGGAGCCGGCCCAACGTCAGAGAGCCGCCGGTAGAAAGGGGCGGCGCGGCGCCTGCGCAGAAGCCCCGGAGGAGGCCAGGACAGCCGGGCGGAAGCGTTCTTGCCTGCTGGTGATCTTGCCTTCTGGTGCCCGGGCTGCCTTGGACGCTTCGGCTGAAGCCCCTCTCCGGCGGGGTGAGCGGCTCTCCCTTCTTCTCCGTAGGCGGAAGGAGGAGCAGCGACCCGTCCCCCTCCCCTCCTCGCTCCAGTCTTGCACAGCGACCCTGCGAGGAGGAGCAGGGAACCGAAGCCCCGTGGATTGCCCCTACCGTTGACAACCTCCAGGTGGTAAAATAGCAAAATGGGGTTCAGGAACGTAGACCACTATACAAAATTAGTGCCACATACAATATTAGTGCAATTACGTTAAATAAACATAGACATAAATAGACCAGCTAAACAACACCATAATATAAACATCATTGCACTAATATTGCACATTGCACTAATTTTGTGTAGTGGTCTATGTTGCTGAAGCATATTTTCCTGTTTTGCAACCTCCAGGTGGTGACTGGAGATCTGCTGCTGTTACAACTGATCTCCAGGCGTCAGAGATCAGTTCCCCTGGAGAAAACGGCCGCTTTGGCCATTGGACTCTGTGGCATTGAAGCCCCACCCCAAACCCTGCCCTCCTCAGGCTCCACCTGCAAAATCTCCAGGTGTTTCCCAACCTGGAGCTGGCAACCTTAATTGCCCCCAAGCCCGAGAGGCTGCGTCCAGGAAGACACACAGCCATGACCCCTCTCTTCCATCCCTCCCTAGGTGCTGTCAAGGATGCTTCTAGGGTTGCCAGGTCCCTCTTCGCCATCGGCGGAAGGTTTTTCAGGCAGAGTCTAAGGAGGCCGGGGTTTGGGGAGGGACTTCAATGCCATAGAGACCAATTGCCAAAGTGGCCATTTTCTCCAGGGGAACTGATCTTTGTCGGCTGGAGGTCAGTTGTAATAGCAGGAGATCTCCAGCTAGTACCTGGAGGTTGGCAACCCTAGATGCTTCACACGGAGCGTGCTTACCTATCACTCCACACGCACATGCACCAAGGGGTTGGGTTAGGAGGGGGGGGTTCACTTGGAACAACGGTTGCCAAACAGGCTGGATTCACTCACCCGAGCAAGACCCTCTGTCAAGTGCTACCCTGCCAATGGGCAAGATCAACAACTGCCCGTACAGGTGCCTTCTCCGTCGTGGCCCCCCACCTTATGGAACAGCCATCCCAAGGAGGTCAGGAAGGCTCCCACCCTCTTGGCTTTCTGTAAATGATACAGGATTGAACTACTCATGAGGGCTTTTCTGCGCAGGGAATAGAGGTGCATGGTACTAAATCAGTGGTTCCCAACCTTTTTTTTTGTCCAGGGACCACTAGGACTTTTTTGTTCGGTGCAGGGACCCCAAGGTTCAAAATAAAAATTCCGAGAATTTGAAAATAAACTTTAATCATAACTGTTAGTTAAACATTAAACTTAGAATAATATTTGAATATATTTTAATAGAGAACTTTTAATTGACAATATTAATTTATTATGGGTTTATAACTTTGTTTCGCGGACCTTAATTTAGTTCTCGCGGACCCCTGGGGGTCCATGGACCCCTGGTTGGGAACCAGTGTACTAAATGGTTCACAAAGTGACTTGGATGATTGATTAGGGACTGGGGTCTATACCAGTGGTTCTCAACCTGGGGCCATATGGCCCCCCGGGGGGCCCCAGGATATTCCACGGGGGGGCACATGTGAAAATTGCGTAAATGGGGGGCCATGGCACGAGACTAGGGGGCCACAGAGGGAAGTGAGAAGTGAAGAAAACAGAGAAGTGACAGAGAAAAGAAAACAGAGAAGTGAAGAAAATACAAAACAGTGGTAGAGGCTTTGTTCTTCCTTATATGTGAACATTGTTGTTTACTAGCGTGTTGTATTCCCTTTTTGTGGGGTATTTGTTTTTGTAAATTTCAGTTTCCCAATAAGAACTGCATGTGTGCATTTTGTGTGGCTGCTTATGCTTCTTTGTTCCTTGGCTATTTACAAACAAAACATTTAAATAGCCACCTTTCTACCAGTAGGACAGGGGGGTTGCAGGAAGGAAACAAGGTCGGAAGGGGGCCACGGTCGGAAAAAGGTTGAGAACCACTGGTCTATACTGCTGCGTATAGCCTACTGTAGGTAGGTTCCTATTATATATCTTCTGCACCTCGTAATGTATCATGTGAATACTTCTGCTTGGCTTCTGTTCCCGTTTTTTAAACTTATGGTGGGTTCTGCAAACCTAATCCTATTGCATTGTTCATTGAATGTCCCATCCCGTTGCTCTGTGGGATTCGCCTTGAGTCCCTGTGAGGAAGGCAGACTATAACTAATGCAAATAAATAAATAATGGCCTGCCCCTTTACTAGCTTCGTAATGGGCGGCAGAAGCTTTTCATGGCTGAAAGGAAAAAACCTCACCTGATAAATAACAGGTGCGTGCGATTTTGCCATCAAACTGACTTATGGCGATCCTGATGGGTTTTCAAGGCAAGAGGTGTTTAGAGGTGGTTTGCCATCGCCTGCCTCCATGTGGGCAGAGAGAGAGTTTGGAGACAACTGTGACTGGCCCAAGGTCACCCCAGCAGGCTTCATGTGGAAGAGCGGGGAATTGAACCCGGTTCTCCAGATTTCAGTCTGCCACCCTTAACCACTGCACCCCTGCTGGCTGTCATTATGTCTCTATGAAAAGAACAGGCTGGGTTTTTCTCTCTAGGCCAGGGGTAGGCAAAATGTGGCTCCAAAGCCGCATGCGGCTCTTTGGCCCCTTGAGTGCAGCTCTGGGCTGCAGGATCGCGGCCGCCCACCCAAGAGAAGCCACCTTCCCCGGGCGCGGGGGGGGGGGGCTGGCTTCCTTCGGCGGAGGATCGGGGCTGCATGTCGCAGTGGAGGAGAGCCTGGCGTCCCTTCCCTGCCCCGGCTGGGCTCTGTGTGCACGCAGAAGTCCCTCAAAAGTTCTCCGCCTTTCCGCCAGCCCAGAGCCGCCACAGTGCCTGGGGGGCCCCCCGATCTTTGCAACATACTGGCCCGAGCACCGGGAAGAAGGAGGGAGGCCCCGATCCAGCACACACACACCCTCCCCCGCCTTCCTCACCTGCAAGCTCCAGCGCGTCGCCCTAGTGGCCCCTGATTAAAGACTGCCAGTGAGGGGGAGCTCACCACCTCCCTAGGTAGCCGATTCCACTGTCGAACTACTGTAAAAAAAAATCCCTAATATCCAGCCGGTACCTTTCCACCTGCAATTTAAACCTATTATTGCAAGTCCTATCCTCTGCTGTCAACAGGAACAGCTCCCTGCCCTTCAAATACTTCAAGAGAGGAATCCTGTCCCCCCTCAACCTCCACTTCTCCAGACTAAACATTCCCAACTCCCTCAGCCTTTCCTTGTAGGGCTGGGTCTCCAGGACCCTGATCATCCTCGTCGCTCTCCTCTGCACCCTCTCAAGTCTGTCCACATCCGTGCATAGTGGGAAGATAGTTCCCATACTACTGGCAGCTGGAGGGGCAGGAGGTGGTGGTTCCATCAACAACGATCAAGGTTCCCAGATGTGCTGTCAGAACAGCTTTAACCAGCCAGGCATCCATGATCTTTACAAGGGTCTCCCCGCAGGCGAGGCAGCAGGAGAGCAGCTGGCTTCCCGGCAGAGCATGCTTCCTGGCATAGCGTGCTTCAGGTAGGGCTCCACCCGTGCCTACGCTTGCAGCAGCTCTTGTTGTTTATTCCAAGAGGGACAAGTGCATCACCTGGTTGAAACAGCAGAGAGATTTGCGGGGAGTGGGGTTGATAACAGCTGGGTGAAGGATGCATTGCACCCAGCATCTGTCTGCTCCTGGACAAAATTGCCAGGCGGTGCAATTGCCTGTGCTCTGAATTGCTCCTAGCTGGGGCATCTTGCTGACTCCCCCCCCCCATGACAGTGTGGTGTAGTGGTTAAGAGCGGTGGTTTGGAGTGATGGACTCTGATCTGATTCCCCACTCCTCCACGTGAGCGGAGGAGGCTAATCTGGTGAACTGGATTTATTTCTCCACTCCTCCACATGAAGCCAGCTGGGTGACCTTGGGCAAGTTACAGTTCTATTAAGAGCTCTCTCAGCCCCACCTACCTCACAGGGTGTCTGTTGTGGGGAGGGGAAGGTAATTGTAAGTTGGCTTGAGTCTCCCTTAAGTGGTAGAGAAAGTCAGCATATAAAAACCAAGGGCAAAAACGCATGGGAGATTTTGCCTTGGTTTTCTGCTCTCTAGATGCACATTTCCCCCATCTGAATTCTCAAAACTCTGAGTGGGGGCTTATTTTTGAGAATTTGGCTAGGTAAAATGTGCATTTCGAGAGTGGCAAATCCAAGGCAAAAGCTGCCGCGCTTTTTCGCCCCAACTCTTCTTCTTCTTCTTAAGAGCAGCAGACTCTAATCTGGAGAGCTAGGCTTGTTTCCCCACTCCTCCACATGAAGCCTGCTGGTGATCTTGGGATAGTCACAGTCCTAGGGGATGAGTCCTGTGTTCATCCCTTTGAGCCTGCTCCCCCAACGCAGGAATCACATGCTGACTGAGGGCATGCAGGCTAAGGGAGAAGGTGCCACCAGGGTAGGGAAGGGCACTCAGGTCATCAGAGGTCTCTCAGTTCTTGGCTCAAGATGCGGCCTTGTGTAACAACCATATGCTTTTTTTGTAAGCCATGTGCAGGAGACGTCCTGCACATGTGAGGACGTGTGGAGACCAACCCCTGCAAGGAAAGGCTTGAGGGACTTGGGAATGGTCAGTTGAGGGCCAGCATGGTGTGGTGGCTAAGAGTGGCGGGCTCTAATCTGGTGGACCGGTTTGGTTTCCCCCATCCTCCACATGAAGCCTGCTGGGTGATCTTGGGCTAGTCACTGCTCTCTTAGAGCTCTCTCAGCCCTACCAACCTCACAAGGTGCCTGTTGTGGGGGGGTGGGAGGGAAGGTGGTTGTAAGCCGCTTTAAGACTCTTTAAAGGTTGAGAAAAGTGGCGTATAAAAACCAACTCTTCTTCTTTGTGGGGCTCCCAGATGGCCTTGCCCTATAAGATTCTGTACATCGCATGGGTTTGCTTTGGTTAGGCTGACTAGGTTCCCACCTCTGGGACTCAGGAAGTTCAGAAGAAGAAAAGTTGGTTTTTATATGCCGACTTTCTCTACCACTTAAGGCAGAATCAAACCGGCTTACAATCCCCTTCCCTTCCCCACAACAGACACCCTGTGAGATAGGTGGGGCCGAGAGAGCTCTAAGAGAGGTGTGACTAGTTCAAGGTCACCCAGCTGGCTTCGTGTGAAGGAGTGGGGAAACCAACCCAGTTCACCAGATTAGCCTCCGTCGCTCATGTGGAGGAGTGGGGAATCGAACCCGATTCTCCAATTTAGAGTCCACCGCTCCAAACTCCTGCTCTTAACCACTGCACCGCACTGGCCAGGGGTTGTTGTTCCTCTTTGGGATGGGATGGCAGCTTAGCATCCCAAACGGCGCTGTCCTTCTCATCTGCTCTGGAGGCATCAATTACAGCGGCTCTCCGGTGTAAACGCAGCTTTGGTGCCTGAAAAGCATAGAGCTCGTCAGCTCTTGGTGAGAAGACCAACAACGAGGGACCAAAGAGTCCGTTGGCAGCAGTGTTTTTGTTGGTGGGCTGCAGATAGTAGCTCTTCCTAGCTGGGGGCTGAACTGGAACAAAGACTGCTGAGTAGGGGTCAGGAAAGCCCCACCTGAGATTGAAGAGGCCGCCAGCAAACAGGAGGAAATGTCAGGGGAAGGAGGCGAGGGACTTCAGCGGGCTGCCGCCTTAGATCACTTTTATTGTACGTGGTTTGTAATGGCTGTGAAATGGTCTGCTTTTATTGTCAAGAAGTCTTAATTAGAACATCTATACCCCGCCTTTGCTTGTGGTTCAAAGTGGCAGTTTTCAGCTGCTGTAAATTGCCTTATTATATGTAATTGGGAGGAGGGATGAGTATGTAAGCCAGATATTTTTGGCTGGGCCAGGCTGAGCCAACTTCCCAGGGTTTCCACCCCACCAGTTTTTGCCAGGAATTGACTTAGGGTTGGGGGAAAGATGTACCACAGGGGCCTGAGTTTCTTCTATATGCACATCAAGGTTGGAGACCAAGTCCTATGAGGAAAGGTTGAAGGAGGGGGGAAAGAACTTGTCTCCTTGGCAAAGCAGCAGCTGAGCTATGAAGGCTGGGGTGGGGGGTTGTTGAGCAGCCCCTTCCATGGGTAACCACCTTTCTAGCCTCTGTATCTGCAGGGTACCCTTTCCCTGCCATCTCCTCCAGCTGAGCTGCGGAAGGGAAATGCTCACCAGGGATCCTCCACTCACAAAGGAGAATGGTGAGCCAAAGGGTCGCCCAGTGAGCTTCAAAGCAGTGTAGGAACTTGAACTTAGATCATCCAGGGCAGAGTTCAGCATTCTAACCACACAACAATACACTTCCCCACCCCCATAATATGTAAGGTTGCCAGCCTCCAGGTACTAGCTGGAGATCTCCTGCTATTACAACTGATCTCCAGCCGATAGAGATCAGTTCCCCTGGAGAAAATGGCCGCTTTGGCAATTGGACTCTATGGCATTGAAGTCCCTCCCCAAACCCTGCCCTCCTCAGGCTCTGCCCCTAAAGCCTCCCGCCGGTTGTGAAGAGGGACCTGGCAACCCTGGTTCACCTGGAGAAAATGGCCGCTTTGGCCATTGGACTCTATGGCATTGACGTCCCTCCCCTCCCCAAACCCCACCCTCCTCAGGCTCCGCCCCAAAAACCTCCCACCAGTGGCGAAGAGGGACCTGGCAACCCTAGGTCAGGGACATATCTGTGCCTCTGCTCTGGATGCCTTCGCATGCCCGGGTGGCACAACTCCGCAGGGATGTTCTCCAGAAATCCAACTCAGCAAGAATACATTAAACAAAGTTAGAAACTATGTGCAAACAGCTTGGTTTATTCTGAGCAGATAGACTGAAGTTTTCTGGCAGGGGGATTTGGAATGCCGCTTTATGAAGGTACACCCCAATGCCTGGCTCCCTCTTGGGGCCTTCACCCTGACCTGCCAGGGCCAAACCATATGAAATCCTGAGATGCCCATGTCTGGAGAGCCCAGCAGTTTAAAGAAAAACAATTAGGAGATATGCTAGGGCAATAATTAGGTTTTTTAAAATGTTGGGAGCTCCAGCCAGAACACCCACGGTTTCATCTGGTTTGTCCCCAAGCATTGAGGAATCCGTAGGAGCAGCTGAACGTCAAGGCGTGGAAGTTTTCCTGCGCTCGCCTTGAATTAGTGACTTGGAAACAAGCATGGGAAAGAGGCAAGCGTCTACGAAGCCCCCGCAAGCACCAGAGGCAGCAACCGGCCACCCTCCCATCTCCGCATCCCAACAGCTGCCGGGGGACCAACCACGTCCTTCAGCCACTGCTCTGCTGCTTGGAATCAAAAAGCTGGAAAGCCGGGGTGGCGATGAGCCCGGGCACGCTACATGTTGGCAGGGCAGTTCAGTTGCTCGATGGGCCTCATCCGCTCCGTGCCGATCTCGTAGGACAGGAGGATGTCTTTTAGGTGCTCCACCGTCTCCGGGTGCAACTGGGGGGTCCTTGACAGGATCCAGGCGTCGTCCATGTGGAAGAACCAGAGGAAAGTCACGCAGGAGTACACCAGAGCGTAGTTGCTGTAGTCGGTGGAGATGACCAGGTGGGGCTCTGCAGGCAGGACTGGAGGGGGGGGGGGAGAAACCAGGAAGGCCAATCAGATCACCTGAAATACCCCCTCTAGGACGGTATGAACATAAGAACATTAGAAAGGCCCTGCTGGATCAGACCAAAGTCCATCAAGTCCAGCAGTCTGTTCACACAGTGGCCAACCAGGTGCCTCCAGGAAGCCCACAAGCAAGACGACTGCAGCAGCACCATCCTGCCTGTGTTCCACAGCACCCAAGATAATAGGCATACTCCTTTGATCCTGGAGAGAATAGGTATGCATAGAGTCTAATTGCCAAAGTGGCCATTTTCTATGCTAAGAGATACAGGGCGCCATCTTGTTATATTTAGGGTTGCCAGGTCCCTCTTCGCCACCGGTGGGAGGTTTTTGGGGCGGAGCCTGAGGAGGGTGGGGTTTGGGGAGGGACCTCAATGCCATAGAGTCCAATTGCCAAAGCAGCCGTTTTCTCCAGGTGAACTGATCTCTATTGGCTGGAGGTCATTTGTAACAGCGGGAGATCTCGAGCTACTACCTGGAGGTTGGCAACCCTAGTTATATTAGAGATTCGGGTTTTAAATTTTGAATGTTGTTTTATATTGTACATTTTAGCTGTTGGAAAGCCGCCCTGAGCTCTGCTTGGCGAGGAAAAGTGTGGGGTAAAAGATGAATGAAATAAAATAAATAGGAGATTCCACCCAAGAAGCCTCTCCCACTTCTTCTTCTTTTTTAAACCAGCTGTCCCAAACGGCTGTTGAGTTGTATGGGGTCTTTGCTCTTTAACTTCGTAAAGAAAAGGGCAGAATGGGTTTCATGCTCCTTTGCATAGCTAAGCAAGGCTTTTCTGCCAGGTGGTGGCAGGAGATCTCCTGCTGTTACAACTGATCTCCAGCCGATAGAGATCAGTTCACCTGGAGAAAATGGCCGCTTTGGCAATTGGACTCTATGGCATTGAAGTCCCTCCCCTCCTCAAACCCCGCCGTCCTCAGGCTCCATCCCAAAACCTTCTGCCAATGGCGAAGAGGGACCTGGCAACCCTATTTGCAGTCCCTGGTGGACTGCTCCGAGGCTTCCTTTGCATTATTCATGATTTTACCGACCTTCTGATGTGACTTCGCTCTGGCCTCGCTCTTCCCCTGCAGTTCTAGGATCCTGTTTTAGGTCGAATTTAAATACTGCTTCGAGGCAAGAGCGACGCAAATCCCCCGTTTCCATGCAGAGCTCTTAACTTTGGGTTTCTCTCCCCAGGCCCATTTTGGCTTCTCCCTCCCACGTGTCTGTCTCTCCCATCCAGCCCCTTCCCTCAAAGCAGAGCACAAAAGAGGGAGTTAAACCTTCATGGAATGTGCAGGAAGACCCTGAAGAGAGGCTGCAAAGGTTGGAAGGCAGCTCCCGGCCGGAAAGGAGCTGTTGAAGAAAGGTGGGGAGGAATACCTAGCAAAAGCACACGCAGCCCCTTGAAGAGCTGACCCGCCCCTCCGAGTAAAGTGCAACAAGGCTCCGTTTTCAGGGGGGAGGGACTCAGAAGCTCTGTGATTCACTAGGGATGCCTAATGAATCACAAGGTACTCCTGGAATTGGGGGGGGGGAGCCCTCATGCATATAGTGTTTGAGAATTCGGAGCAGAAAACTGTGCAGCAAACCAAACGCAAATTTCCCCTGCATAAATGACCTATAATTAAGGTCATAAATCCTAATCTAACCTAAGCAGTCCCTCTAATATAATTTGCTGCATTAGCCTGTATTGCAAAGGGAGTCGTCACCTATATGGTGATGTTGCTTAAGGGCCCCCGCCAAGTCCAGGGGCAGCCGGTTTTTAATCTTAAACCACTTACACCAGTTAAACTTGACATGCAGCTTGGCTGGTTCGTTGGGATCCATTTGCCAGGCTTCTCCCTCCGACTCTTTGACGGTGCCATCCGAGCTGAAAGAGGGGCAAGAGGTACGGAGCGTTACCAGCCACTGGGGGAGAGCGGGCAGCACCCTCTGGGGTGGGGGAGAGGGAACGGGCCCTGGAGGTGGGACGTGCTGCTTCGTGCGCACCCCTTCAGCCGCCTTGAAGCCCTCCGTGTGACTTCGAGCAGGCCTCGGTCCCAGCCTCTCGGAAAATGAGAAAAAAATGCTTTGTCAAATGCATTGTGCGTTGAAATGGACCACAGTCCGAGAATCATAGAGTTCAGTCCGAGAATCTTAGAGTTGGAAGGGGCCATACAGGCCATCTAGTCCAACCCTAGGCCTTCTCCAAATAGCTGCATGCTGGTTGTCCCTGGCGACCCTGCCAATATACACCCAAGTCCTGGAGAATCACGCAGGTGTGGACTTAACAGGGTCAAGATGTGGAAACGTGCTGGAGCAGAGCATTTCAAAAGCAGGCCGATGAGTGAAATCACAAGGCAAAGTCAAAACTCTGCTCGGCTCTTTGCATACAAACTGGGTGTGCGAATCGGCCCCTAATGAATCGGAGAGCCAGCATGGGTGTAGTGGTTAAGAGCGGTGGTTTGCAGCGGTGGACTCTGATCTGGAGAACCGGGTTGGATTCCCCACTCCTCCGCATTAGCGGCGGAGGCTAATCTGGTGAACTGGATTTGTTTCCCCACTCCTCCATATGAAGCCTGCTGGGTGACCCTGGGCTAGTCACACTCTCTCAGCCCCACCTACCTCACGGAGGGGAAGATGATTGTAAGCCTGTTTGATTCTCCCTTAAGTGGTAGAGAAAGTCGGCATATAAAAACCAACTCTTCTTCTTTCCCAGCTCTGCTGAGGACTCCCTGAATTCTTTCACTCGTCCTGAGAAATGGGCCCAATGGACACCCCCCCCCACACACACACATCATTTCCATGGGTCTGTCAGTGAAGTGATCCTGCCAGGGTCCGTTACAGTTATGATACCCAGGCCAACGTGGGGAATAGCGAGTTATTCTGGAACAGAGTTATTCTGAGTGGTCAAGGTGTGAAAGACAGGAGGAGGCCTGCAGTCGTCCCCTAGATGGAGGGATGTCCCCTCAGCATCCGTCCGAGCTGCGCCCAACCGGGCCAATGTTTGAGCCACACATTGGAAACGCGCATGCGCACGCGCTCCCGCACATATCCCAGTTCTCAGTCCTCAAACTACACCCCCACCCTGGAGACACTTACAGAAGTTCTTTCTTCACCACTTTAAACTTCCCGTTCCCCTTCCAGGAATAATTTGTCTGGACACAGTCGCTTTTCTCCAGATTTGACAGCAGCTTTTCGATCATGTACCATTTCCCCAGATACTAGACAGAAAGGAAGGCGTTACTGTTTTGAACATTGTGGGGCGGCCGGGAAAATGGCTGTGGCCCCACTCCTCCGAAGCAAGGCAGTTCAAGTGAGGGTCTTTAAGCCCCTGACCAGTCCTTACTGCCCCACATGGGACGGTGCATTTCTGCCTCACCCTTGTGTCTGTTGACGGGGGGGGCTGGCATAGGGTTGCCAATCTCCAGGTGGTGGCTGGAGATCTCCTGCTATTACAGCTGATCTCCAGGCAACAGAGATCAGTTCACCTGGAGAAAATGGCCACTTTGGAAGGTGGACTCTATGGCATTGTATCCCATCAAAGTCCCTCCCCTCCCCAAACCCCACCCTCCTCAGGCTCCACCCCCAAAATAGGGGGGAAGGGGGAAGAACCCAACCTTAAAAAATCAAAAGCTGGGTACCCAAGGCTGGGTGGAAAAGATAACAATACAGAAATATATTTTATTTTATATAGCGCCTTAAAATATATTTCTCTATTATTATTTTACCTTCTCCACCCAACCTTGGGTACCCCAGCTTCCACCCCCAAAATATCAAGGTATTTCCCAGCCCAAACCTGGCAACCCTACTCTGGCCCTTTTCAAGCTGACTTTGCACTTCTTGCAACGATACCCCCAAACTCAAGAGGTGTCCCTCCTACCTTGGAGACGTCAAACTCCTCCTGAACAGGTGGGTCTGGGCACTTCCCCATGTGGAAGGTTTGCCCCCAGGTCACGTGGAGACATCCCAGGAGGAAGGGCACGAACGCCAAGCGTCCCAGCATGGTGGCGAGGAGGAGCCGAAAGACGGTCCTGGAAGGAAAGAAAGTTCGCTGGACTCAAGAGGCTTATGTGGCTGGCTGGCTGGCTGGCTGGCTGGCCAGGGTGCGGCAGGGGCAGCCCCAGCCCAGACAAACAGGCAGATGTCTAGCAAGGATCACAAGGCAGCCTTGCTGAGCAGCCTTCCACAACGAAGGGGAGCTTCACCCCAAAGACACTGTCTTGAATCTGACCTGGAGAACAGGGTTTGATTCCCCATTCCTCCACATGAGCGGCGGAGGCTAGTCTGGTGAGCTGGATTAGTTTCCCCGCTCCTACACACGAAGCCAGCTGGGTGACCTTGGGCAAGTCACAGTTCTGATAGAGCTCTTTCAGCCCCACCTACATCACAGGGTGTCTGTTGTGGGGAGGGGAAGGGAAGGTGATTGTTAGCTGGTTTGATTCTCCCTTAAGTGGTAGAGAAAGTCAGCATATAAAAACCAACTCTTCTTCTTCTGAGTCCCCGCATGCAGGAAAGTGGGGCCGAGAAGCAAAAAGAGAGGGGATCTTCCAGGAGGAGCAGGAGGAGAGGGAGAATCAGTGTTATTAGTTGTGTGTTTTGGCAAAATGCCTTCCTTGGGGGGAAATCTGTAGACATCCATGCATGCATGAGGAAAACAACACCTCTGTTCAGTGAAAGCTCTCAGTTATATCCAGTAATAAATAGTGAAGCACCAAGTGGATAAAATGGGGAGCTGAAATATCCCCGGGGGGGCTGAATGTTCCCTCATGGAGAAAACAGCAACTCAGGGAGGGGGCTTGAGATGAGGAATACAGCACAGGGTGGGGGGAGTTAAACCCCATCTAGCCTCCCCAGCCCTGGTCCAGACTGGACCTCTCCCGGCTCCTTTCAGCCTTGAAGAAGAGTTGGTTTTTATACCACAAATATTCTCTACCTTTAAAAGTCTCAAACCAGCTTACAACTGCCTTCCCTTCCTCTCCCCACAACAGGCACCCTGTGAGATAGATGGGGCTGAGAGAGCTCTTAATAGAACTGTGACTAGCCCAAGGTCCCCCAGCTGGCTTCATGGGCAGGAGTGGGGAAAGCAACCCGGTTCACCAGATTAGAGTCCGCTGCTCATGTGGAGGAGTGGGGAATCGAACCCAGTTCCCCAGATTGGAGTCCATCGCTCTTAACCACTACATCACGCTGGCTTTCACCTTGGAAGAGCCCTTAGACATGGGAGAGCCTAGCCACACCTCTCCTGCCCCCCCTCCTCTGTGACAACCTCCCTCTTGATCCTCCGCCACCCTGCCCCGAGGTTAGCCAAGAACCAAGGCCATCTGGCTGTTTAAATATTTCCCTTCCCTACAACCCCCCCCCCATTTTTCATGGGCTTATCCTGGGGTTCTTATTCCAGGAAAAAGGATTATTTGGAGTCTGGCTCCTTTCTGAATGCCAGAAAATCTATGCATGTGCGTAAGAGAGTCCAATACCTCTCTGTAGTTTCAGAGCAGTCCCTTTTCAGCACTGACAAAACTGGTCCAGCCTCAGCCTCATGGGTGAGATTCTTCCCCCCGTCCCGCCCTAGTAATCTTCAGCAAACATCCAGAAATTATGAGTAAAATCAATCTTAACCAGAAATCCTAGAATGCACAGGTTATTGAGAACCATCACAAAACACACTTGGGGAGAAAAAAAAACAGTGATTTGCTAGTGTTGTGCCTAAGTAATCATACCTGCATCACAGGTATGACATACAGGCAAGCATGCATGCAAAAGCTGTTAGCTGGCAGAAGCCGCTTCCAGTTAGCCCCCCCTTTCCTTTAGCACGTAGCACGTAGGCACACACGCATTCCAAAGGCTGGAATCTTTCCTATCGCATAAGGGAAGGCTCCAACAGCCTCTCTCCCAACTATTCCTCCTTTTTGATGCTTTCGCTTCACCCTGCAAGGGAACCCTCTGAACTGCTCAATAAGATAGGCTCCATTCATTAATGTAGCAAGGCTCACGCAGGCGCTGTAGAAACTAATGACAAGCTAACACTCGGATGTTAAGAAAACGTATCATTGTTGTATTGGAATGCCAAATGTCTATAAAACCTCTTGCATTTGCCCCGCTTCGGGGGGTGACCGGATCGCAGAGCTGTTTGTCTGGATCCTGACTCACCCAGCTATGACTTCTTGGCCAATCAAGCAAGCTGTAAGCTCGAACCAACCTCCTGGCCCTCATTTGCTCTCATCGGACTCTATGAGAATGGGGGGAGGACTTCACTCGCTCATCCTGTGCTTACAAGGAGCCTCAACAGTTCTGAGCTTGGAAATGGATCCAAGGTGGGGCAGACTGGCACAACGTTACAGCGCCTGAGTTCAGCACTTTGACACACAACTCCATACTGGGAGGTTTGTTTTTCTGAACCCAGTCAGAAACTATGGCCATTTATGTACGGCTGTTTCCTCGCGGTCACCCTGCCTACTACTTCGGGGCTTTGCTGTAATTATGCATGTATTTTCTGACGGTCAGAGGTCGCCTCGCTCTCCCCCTACGTTTCCGTGCATTTTGCCCACGTTTTCTGGATTCGTGTTTAGCCAGCATCCAGAAAACGAAGGCAAAACATGCGGAAACTTGGGGGGGGGAGGAGCAAGGCGACCTCTGACGGTTGGGAAATTCATGCATAGTCAAAGCAAAGGTAGCCAGCAGGGTGACTGCAGGAAAAAGCCATGCATAAATGGCCTATTGCTCAAAGTCTCCCTCCAAGCTAGCTGCTGACTAGTTGCTTCCCAAGTCTGGAGAATGGAGGTGCCCAGTGACATAAATGAGAAACGATCCATCATAGCTCTTCTGACAGCTTGGCCCAACGGTGAGATGAAAAAGAAGAGTTGGTTTTTATATGCTGACTTTCTCTACCACTTAAGGCAGAATCAAAATGGCTTCCCCTCCCCACAACAGACACCCTGTAAGGTAGGTGGGGCTGAGAGAGCTGTGACTCGCTCAAGGTCACCCAGTTGGCTTCATGGGGAGGAGTGGGGAAACAAATCCAGTTCACCAGATTAGCCTCCGCCGCTCATGCGAGGAGCGGGGAATAAAACCTGGTTCTCCAGATCAGAGTCCACCGCTCCAAACCACCGCTCTTAACCTCTACACCACACTGGTTCAATGAAGGTGAAGAAGAAGGTCACGCAGCTGGCTTCATGTGTACGAGTGGGGAAACCATCCCGGTTCACCAGATTAGTGTCCGCCGCTCATGTGGAGGAGTGGGGAATCGAACCTGGTTCTCCAGATCAGAGTCCACCACTCCAGACCACCATTCTTAACCACTACACCACACTGTAGATGAGCCCCCAGATTCAATCCCGCTCTTAGCTCCATCAATCACCACATTCCTGTCCCTGCCCTCCCACGGTGTAAATTCAGGATCTAACTGCCCGCATCCCATGATTTGGCCTCTGTTGTTCTAAGGGCGCATCTTACCCCTTTCAAAACAACATCTGCTGTGGATCTGATGTGATGGAGCACAAGACAGTCTTTGTACCAACACTCATCATCCAGAATCCCAAATCTTTCCATCAGATCTGGAAGCCAGGCATTGGTCAGGCAGGCCGGCACTCCCTTGCTCAAGCGCGTAGCCGCCCGTGGGTGTTGAGTGGCTGAGCAAGAGAGGCAGCCCCTGGCATGCCAGGACCAACCCCCCAGGACGGTGGGCCTTCCTTCCCCACAGTACTTGAGCCAGGGAGATACTGGATGCTCGGATCTCAGGCACAGCCTACCTTAGCTGAACAGGCACCTTCTGGAGTCCTTGTCCTGCGGAGCCTTACCAAATGTGCCCTGGGTTCTGCCGCAACAATGCCCGGCGGTGGGGCTCCACCCTTTTATAAGCATCCTTGGGACCAGCGATAATCCAGCGGTTCCAGAAGCCACACCCCCTCTCCTTTCATGCATTTGTTTGTTATCGGGAGGCAGGGATGGGTGCCAAGCTGGGGTGCCAAGTCATCTGCCCGGCCGTGAATCTCTGTCCAGAGCACTTCCCGCCCCCTCTGCATGACTGAATCTGCCATTTTCAAAGGAGGCTGTGTACTCTTTCTGCACCCACAGCCTTGCTGGTACCAGGCAGTCATTCAGAAAATGCGAGTCACGCCCAAACCATCCTCAGCCAGACAGAGCAGCACCCCTAGGAGGTTGGCCTGGCTCTTGAGCTAACTGCTCCCCCCAGACTCATTGAAGAGGTGTGAAACCCCCAGGGCAGGGGCCACAGCCCTCCAGGGATACCCCATCTTTTATCAGTGTAGTCAAAGACTACAGGTGGGTTTGGGGAGGGGAGGGACTTCAATGCCATAGAGTCCAATTGCCAAAGCGGCCATTTTCTCCAGGTGAATGGATCTCTGTTGGCTGGAGATCAGTTGTAATAGTGGGAGATCTCCAGCTACTACCTGGAGGCTGTCTGAGAGGGCAGCACATGGCTCAAAGAAATAATAATATCAAAAATCAAATTGCAAGAATATATATTGTACATCCATAGATAAAGAATTCAAAACCAAACCAAAAAAATGTTAATTCACACAAAAGCCTCCCAGGGCTTAAGACAAATTCTTATAACAGTTATAACAACCTAAATATAGCCACTCCGGCTCAAGAACTTAATTCACAAATTCTTAAATATGAGACGCAATCACAAAGAGTAGCGAAAGAATAGCGAGACCAATTAACAATACGCAAAAAGGTCCGCGATAGGGTCTGTCGCAAGGATGCGGCGCGTTTCGAAAGAAGTCTTCTTCAGCTTACCGACCCTGTGAAATTTAAAGGGACCATAATAATGATAGAAATACACTTCAAATCATCTGTATCAAAAGCAGTGTGTTAAAAATGAGAGCAGAATAAACATACTCTTAAATCTATATGTAAAAAGCAGGCTTACCCAGTAACTCCTAAAGAAGGAAGGTATTATCACGGAAATTCAATGGGGTGAGGCAACCCTAAAGCATAGGAATTAGAAAGTTAAGTTGACATGAAATTATGAAAGAAATCCTAAAAAAATTCCTAAAGAGAACGTTATGGAAAATAAGAAGGGTCTTACCCATGTGGTAATTCAAAATTGAAATTAATAAAGAGTGAAATGCCACAATGGGCTATCAGGTTGCATTTCTTTGGAATAATGACATGAAACACTTCTGTGTTGAAATACCTACAGCTGTGGGGTGTAACGACTACTAAAAAAGTTTTTAAAGTGATATTCTTTAAAGGAAGCAGGATAAATCAAATTCTGTATTTAGACCACTAGGGGTCATAGTTTTGAATAAAAAAATGAAGCGTCTTTCCAGTTTAAGATCTTTTTCACATCTTGGACTTGATAGGCACGTGGTTGGTATTGCCAGATAACGAAGAATTTAAGATCTTTATCTGTGTGGCCTGAATTTATGAAATGACTTACGACAGGTGCGTCCATGACTTTTGTTCTGATGCATGTTCTGTGCTCACCAATGCGAAGGTGAAGGAAGCCGTCAACCTATAAGATTCCCTTTTGGGACGGCTTTCTTCATCTATAATCACCTCTCCTATGATATAAAAAGGATCTTATTACGCCATTGGAATGTCATTGAACATATACCTGGTTGCAACATTCTGCCACTTTTGGGCTTAAGAAAAACATCTGCTGTAAGGGACAAACTTATAACAACTGATTCCTTGCCGGGTAAATCTCGAATTTCAGCCTTTGGTCATTATAGATGCAGTGGCTGTGCGGTCTGTGCCTTTAGCCTGCCAGTGAAACAGGTTACAGCACTGGTTCCCAACCAGGGGTCCATGGACCCCCAGGGGTCCGCGAGAACTAAATTAAGGTCCGCGAAAAAAACTTATAAACCCATAATAAATTAATATTTTCAATTAAAAGTTCTCTATTATAAAAATATATATTCAAATATTATTCTAAGTTTAATGTTTAACTAACAGTTATGATTAAAGTTTATTTTCAAATTCTCTGAATTTTTATTTTTGAACATTGGGGTCCCTGCACCGAACAAAAAAGTCCTAGTGGTCCCTGGTCAAAAGAAGGTTGGGAATCACTGGGTTACAGCAATGGATGGTTCTTCTTTGGCCCCTGGTAGGTATTCTGGAGATGCTGGCTCTCTGCAGCCCAGGATGAGGGCAAGTGGCAGAGCCCTACTTGGGGAGCGGGGGTTGCTATCTATCCAGCACAAATGATTGGGAAATATCCCCCCTCCCTCTGAAAGGAAGGGCAGCCCTGCCAGGCAAGGCCATGCCACGCTTCCCCTTGACTAGACCCGGGGAATCTCTTCCCTGGGGGCACGTTCCAGGACGTGCCTGCACAGCAGCCCTGTTTTGGTGCTGAACGCACAGAGGCGGAAAGAATGCCCCCCCCCCCGGGGCATTGGTCTGTTCCTTTTTTTTTGTCCTTCAAAGCCCCCTCCCCACGGCTGCCAGCCTTCAAGTACTAGCTGGAGATCTCCTGCTATTACAACTGATCTCCAGCTGATCGAGACCATCAGTGGAGAAAACGGCCGCTTTGGCAATTGGACTCTATCACACTGAAGTCCCTCCCCAAACTCTGCCCTCCTCAGGCTCCACCCTAAAAATCTCCAGGTATTTCCCAACCTGGAGCTGGCAACCCTACCCCCCACACACCGACAGCGGCAGCGGCACAAGGGCCTTCCTTGCTTCGGCCACCCCAGGCAGAGCCGCCTGGCCGGGTGTGACACACCAGAGGCACCCAAAGGGTCATTCCGAGCCCCAGTGTGGCGGGACTGCGGCACGAAGTCTGCAAAGGTGCTGGGCAGGGGGTCTGAATCCCCAAAAGTAGATTACAGCAGGCCCCAGAATGGCTTCAGGGCCGCCTACCTATTCTCAGGACAGAGAAGCAGGCCAACCTGCCTGCCTCCCTTACTATTCTGCAGTGGCAAAGAGCCCTTTGCCTCTGTGGCAGCAACCCCAGCCTTTGCCCAGCGTTCGCTTGTCCTCATCCCCAGAGGCTCCAGTGCCTGCCTGGTGGCGGCCCCCAGCAGACCTCCCAATGGTTTCCGAAGGAGCGAGGCTTTTCCTCGGCGGCACGGCACCAGACACCGAGGCAGCTTGTTTTCAGCCTCGTTGAATAGACATGACGCCTCCCAGTTCAGAAGACCAGTGGATGGGTGGCCGCAGGTCCCTCGTTTTGCACCAGGGCATCTGAGATCAGCTTCATGTTGGCAAAGGATACCCTCCTGCCTGGGAGACGTTGCTTCCTGCAGAGCTGACCATACCAGCATCATCTACTCAGACTGGCAGTGGGTCTCTATAGAGTCTCAGGCTGAGGTCTTTCACATCACCTACAGCTTGGTCCTTTTAACTGGAGAGGTCGGGAATTGATAGGATTGCCAACCTCCAGGTACTGGAGAGAATGAAGGCTCAGTGCTGTATAGATGATGGAAAAGATCCAAACAGCACTACAAAGTAATATCAACACAAGATAAATTTATAAAGGTGCAGGTAAGTGCAAGGAGTGAACATATGTACAGAAATTAAGGGAAACACAATCAGGATTTTTTTGCAATTAGCATAAATAGTCCAGCAAGATATGCAAAATGACAAAAGAAATTGTCCAATGGATCACATAAAAACAATATAGCTGTCCATGAAAGACTTTCCTTTACTTCTCGGTAGCTGGACACAAAATGTCAAGAATGAGGACCACAGCGAGGAGGTGCCAGAAGAGGTGCCCGGACGTGTCGTCTAGATCATGCACACCTCTTCTGGCACCTCCTCGCTGTGGTCCTCATTCTTGACATTTTGTGTCCAGCTACCGAGAAGTAAAGGAAAGTCTTTCATGGACAGCTATATTGTTTTTATGTGATCCATTGGACAATTTCTTTTGTCATTTTGCATATCTTGCTGGACTATTTATGCTAATTGCAAAAAAATCCTGATTGTGTTTCCCTTAATTTCTGTACATATGTTCACTCCTTGCACTTACCTGCACCTTTATAAATTTATCTTGTGTTGATATTACTTTGTAGTGCTGTTTGGATCTTTTCCAACCTCCAGGTACTGGCAATGCGTGATAACAATGATATATTGAATATAACAACGTGCTACAAAGCCAAACAATTGCACATAAAAAAATATCTTAGTCCTTGTACAGTAACAATCAATCCAAGGTCGATGTCTTCAAATGAAGAAAAGTGGAAAGGGAGACAATCGTTTCAATTCTTCCTCAGTCCTGTTTCTGTACAAATATATGAATGTTTTAACAGTATAAAATACATAATCTATAATAAATATTCAATCCTATACAATAAAGTTAAACTTACAATTAATGGTGTCAAGCATTTACTTATTTCAATATAAGCTTCTGTAGCTTCAATAATTCCTATAAGATTCTTAATAAACCCCCTTCAGGGATCAATATAGCAACCATGCATATTTCTATATTGATCCCTGAAGGGGATAACGTTGTTATATTCAATATAACATTGTTATATTCAATATATCATTGTTATCACGCATCGCCATTAGCTTTTTCTGTACATTTTCTAACCCTAGGTAATGGTACAGAGGTGTTATTTTTGATTGCTAAGCTCCAGGTACTAGCTGGAGATCTCCTGCTATTACCACTGATCTCCAGCTGATAGAGATCAGCTCACCTGGAGAAAATGGCCGCTTTGGCCATTGGACTCTATGGCATTGAAGTCACTCCCCAAACCCTCCCCTGCTTAGCCTCCGCCCCCAAAATCTCCAAGTATTTCCCAGCCCGGAGCTGGCAACCCTAGGGATTGAACCGGGGTCCTTCCGTATGCCAAGCAGATGCTGAGCCCCCAAACCACAGCGCCTCCTGTGGAATTGCCAAGCTGCCAATCCCAGGGATGCTGGAACCAGGGTCAGCATCTCCTGGGGAGAAGGGGTTGGCCTCTGGGACTTCGTCAGCCCAAGCACCTCATAGGTACTCCAGACACTGGTTGTGCTGTCTAGTCCAGATTTATAAAATCATTTGGCTGGAGAGATCCTGTTCTCCCAGCCCTGTCCTGCTGTCTTGGGCAACAGGTGGTTTAGTGCCCTCCTGGGCAGGACCAGCAAGGGGTTTTCCTGCCAGCCTGGGCCCAGTTCAGGCACGAGCTGCTGCAGGCGCTTGTGGGTCAGCTGCCTCTGGGTCATTGAGGGGTAATTAACTCAGGGCGGTAGAGCCTCTGAGGAGGTTGGGGCCAGGTGCCTTGGAGAGCAGCCTAATCCCCCGTAATTGCAGCTAATGGGGATGAGGGGCGGGAGAGGAGAGGCATTCCTGTCTGCTCATGCCCACCAAGGGCTTCAGGCCCAAGCCCTGCAAATAGAAAAATGGAGCGAGAACAGGGGAGGGGGGTGACCAGTAAGTAGGGCTGCCAGGTCCCTCTTTGACACCGGCGGGAGGTTTTGGGGCGGAGCCTGGGGATGGCGGGGTTTGGGGAGGGGAGGGATTTCAATGCCATAGTGGTGGCCATTTTCTCCAGGTGAACGGATCTCTACCGACTGGGGATCGGTTGTAATAGCAGGAGATCGTATCTTGCAACAAAAAGAAAAGTATTTTATTTCTTTGTTGAACACTCTGGAACCAAATGGTCTCAAGTCGGAACTGGGCCTTTCGTGCTATTTGTAAGGGACTGTACAATATCTGTTCCTTTAATTTGATTCCCCGTTCTTTTCTGTAAGCAAATTCAGGATACGGGACACACCTGTAAATGTTGAAATATCGAACTAAAGTTTCTAGGACAGGACGTTAGCTCACTTTGTTTCTTGTATCTTAATGAGATGACACGCAATTGAGTGCTTTGTGAGAATGAATGTAAGGTAAGAAATATAAATAGATATGGCTACATTAATTTTTTAAAAAGAGGATCCATTGGATTTTGATATGGTACGTCTTATCTTTAGTAGATAATATTGCACACTGATACCATACGCTACCTGGGATGACAGTTTGTGCATTGTAGTAATACTACTCTGTCTTGCGATTATCACTGTGAAATCTACAATGACTCTTGTGCTACAGTATTCTGCGAACACTGTTGTGGAAGCTACAAACCAAAGGGGGAAACTGATTTGTGAAATTCTGTAACACAAGGAGGAAGACTACTTATGGACTTCTTTAGATACATTATAAGAACATTAGGTGTACTTGCTTTTGGTTATTGAAATCAGACTGGATCCTTTATGATTTGTATATAGTGTGGTAAAGAACATAATATGATAATTTCTTTTTGAATATCAATAATAAGTATTGTTGAAGACTTCGCTGTGGGCGAAACATCAGGAAAGAAAATACTAAGACAACGGTCACACAATCCGGATAACCTACAAGAACCAATCAATAATAAGAATTGTTTGAATGAAGTGTGATACAGTATCTTTGTAATCCTAAGAGAGCCAAGGTGGTGTAGTGGTTGAGAGCGGTGGTTTGGAGCGGTGGAGTCTGATCTGGAGAACTGGGTTTGATTCCCCACTCCTCCACATGAGCAGCCGAGGCTAATCTGGTGAACTTGATTTGTTTCCCCACTCTTACACACGAAAGCCAGCTGGGTGACCTTGGGCTAGTCACACTCTCTCAGCTCCACCTACCTCACAGGGTATCTGATGTGGGGAGGGGAGGGGAGGGGGTGATTGTAAGCCGGTTTGAGTCTCCCTTAAGTGGTAGAGAAAGTCGGCATATAAAAACCAACTCTTCTTCTTCTATACTGAGTTTTGCAAGTACCTGGAGGTTGGCAACCCTACCAGTAAGGAGCAACAAAAGGCACTGAGGAAGAATAAAGAGGTCCAGGAATTGTGTGTGTGGGGGGGGACTGCACATGCAAGGCCTGTCGGGACAGAACCAGCACCCAGCCAACTGGGGGGATTTCAGGAAGTGCTACGGTTGGGAGATGTTGGGAGGCGGGTATAGGGGGGCGGCAATCGGCATCCATGCATGATGAAACAGTGTCACATCTGTAACTGTTGTTCATTGAGTTTGTCTTCTGTGCAGACACACATTGGGACTACACATGTGCAGAGCATTTTCCAGCTTCATAGGAGCAGGAGGGGGTGCCTCAACCCAGCATGCATGCACGGTTGTTTCCTGCCTAAACAGAGTGTGGCAAAAGGGGAGGCGCCCCCTCTGCCTCAATTCTTCTCCTGCCCGAGTAAATGAATCTCCCAGGAGGAACTGCGGGGATGAGGTGAGCGGGGAACAGGCTGGAATTAGGGAAAGAGGCACCACAAAGCTAGATGGCCATCGGACAGCAATGCTGATTGGCAGACCATGTTTGCAGGATGGTTTTGCCAGTGCCTTCCCCAGTCATCTACACTTTACCCCCCAGCAAGCTGGATACTCCTCTTACCAAGCTCGTCGGGATCGAACTCGCGATCAGAGCTTTGACTGCAGTACTTCAGGATTCTCAATACGGAGCAGGACGGTGCTGCTGCAGTTGCCTTGTTTGTGGGCTTCCTGGAGGCCCCTGGTTGGACACTGTGTGAAACGACTGCTGGACTTGACGGGTCTTGGTCTGATCCACCATGGCTTTTCTGATGTTCTTATGGGAGCGTGCCCACAGGTGGCTAGCAGATACCAGGTGATTCTCAGCCTTGGAAGGAAAAGGCGGAAGAATGAGTCCCCCAGCAGGAACTGCGGAGAGGAGGTGAGCGGGGAACAGGCTGGAATTAGGGAAAGAGGCGACACCAAGCTAGATGGCCATCAGACAGCAATGCTGATTCTGTGAACTTGGGCAGATCGGGAGAGGGAGGGCAGGAAGTGAAGAGTCAGTGCCTGGTTCTCGTGGCCCTTTCTTACATTTCCCTCAAGTCCAGAGATCCTGGAGGTTCTTTGCCATCTTCTGGGCATGGAGCAAGGGTCACAAAGTGTGTGTTGGGGGGGGGGTAGTTGAGAATTTCCCGCCTTGTTCAGGGGGTTGGATTAGATGACCCTTGAGGTCCCTTCCAACTTTCTGAGTCTATGATTCTGTGAAAGCTGTGATCATGGCAAGCTGACCTCAGAAGGACATGCTGCTAACAACTGGAAAAGTTATAGGTGGTAGCTTTTATTTGAAACTAGACATGTCTGAATACCGAATAAGCAGCTCTGCCCAGGGTTGCCATCTTCCTGGTGGGGCCTGGAGATCTCCTGGAATCCCTCCTCTCCTTCCTACAGAGATCGGTTCCTCGGGAGAAAACAGCCTCTGTGGAGGGTGGCCTGTACGGCATTAAACCCCCCCTGAGGTCTCTCCCTTCCCCAACCCTGCCCTCTCTATCCTGCACCCCCAAATCTCCAGGAGTTTGCTAACTCTCAGTTGACAACCTTAGCTCTGCCTCCTGAGAAAAGAATGGATGCAATACCAAATGAACCAACAGCCTCCAAGATCATCCTTTCCTGGCAAACTGTAGGCTAAAGGAGATTGATAACCGATGCCAAACATTGCCTTTCTCTCCAAAGGGGCTGACATTCTTCTCGGCTGCATTTTTCCTCACCACAACCCTGTGAGGGAGGCTAGGCCAAGAATGTGTGCCTGGCCCAAGGTAATCAGCAGCATTCAGTGGTAAAATGAGGATTGGAAACTGGACCTCTGAGACCCTAGTCAGCCCCTTTACCCACTAAAGCACACGGGTTCTGAGAGCCGAGGGAGGTTCTTAAACCCTCTTGGCTTTCTATAGAGGGGGATCTTTTCCACAGTCCCTGTCTGTGCTGCTTTTCTCCCTAATAGGAACACAAAGCAGCTTAAATTGTTCCCCCTTCCATGTAACTGCACAACAGCCCTACAAGGTAGGTCTGGCTGAGACTGTGTCCCTGGGCTGAAGCCAGACAGCAGCCTTCTGCAGCAAAGTGAGAATCGGAACCTGCATCTTCCATCCTGACCCTCGTCTAACCCTGACGCCACACTGGCTGTCCGAGATCAGGGAAGTGGTTCCACCCCTTCTGCTTCTTCAGAGGGGATATTTCCCACCCTCCTTGCCTGGGCCACTTGGACTTCCCTGGCTTCTCAGGAGTAACCCTTGGGTTCCACAGTAAAGAGTAGAGGGGTGTTGTGGAGCTGATCTGTGCCAGGACTTTCTGATTCCCTTTGTTTTGGGCACGGAAACCCTCATCATCACCCTGAAGCTAGGGGCCAATTTAGCTTTCTTTCTGGTTGAGTTATGCCTGCGACAACCACTGCTTACAAAGAAGAAGCAGCGGAGGGTGGGGGGGGTTTCCTGTGTATCACGGGGTCCAGGATGTCTGGATTCCTTTCATGTTTTGCTCTGCAACTCCCACAGGTATTCAGGTTACTGCCTTTGAACATGGAGGGTCCACAAGGCCTATCAGAGGCTTTTAGCCACAATAGCAATCTTTCACGAATACACCCAGTCCCCTTTTAAAGTCAATTAAACCCATGGCCATATTAACATTAACATAAGGGCTGCCCAGACTGCCAAGGAAGTGGGGAAACACACTTGGAGGGAATCATTTGCACAAAGGGGATGTTCAATCCCAGAATTGCATGACTTCCCCCCTCTTCAAATCACACTGCAAATATGTGGAATCCCCTCCATTACATGTGGGAAAGGTGTTGTTTTCTGTTGCCCCAGAAGGTCGGACCAGAACCAACAGGTTGAAATTAAATCAAAAGAGTTTCCATCTAGATGTAAGAAACAATTTACTAACAGTTTGAGCAGTTCTTCAGTGGAACAGGCTTCCTCGGGAGGTGGTGAGTTCTCCTTCCCTGGAGGTTTTTAAGCAGATGCAAGATGGCCATCTGTCAGCAATGCTGATTCTATGACCTTAAGCAGATCATGAGAGGGAGGGCATATTGGCCATCTTCTGGGCATGGAATAGGGGTCACTGTGGGTGTGGGGGGGAGGTAGTTGTGAGTTTCTTGCATTGTGCAGGGGGTTGGACTAAATGACCCTGGTGGTGTCAGGATCAGGTGTCTGTCTCTAGCATCCCATAAGCAAACTCATCCAGGCAGGTAGCTCTGAAGCAGTAATACTTTATTAGGAGCAAAAAGACAGATTAAAGGACTGACTGCCTACAAGCGGGTGAGTCTGGTAATGGCGAAACATAGGCAGGTTACATGTTTAAAAGCACTATAGGCTGTGAAGGTAAACATGGCTAAGCAACCCCGAGATAAGCGATTCCCAGGAAGGAAGACTAAACATTAGAGAACAATGTGGCAAACAGGATGAGCGGAACTGTACACAGAGTTTACACGCATGAGAACCAAGGACTTGACATGTAGCCAGAACCTGGTCTACTCATGTCAAGAGCCTTTACTCCTGCTAACAGCAAAGGCCTGACATTCTGCTCCCCCCTAAGGCCCCCCTCCCTCCCAGCAATCGGGCGAGGTTTCTGGGTGTGTGTGTTGTGTGTTAAGTGCCGTCAAGTCCCTTCCGACTCATGGCAACCCTATGAATGAAAGTCCTCCAAAATGTCCTATCTTTGATTCTGCAAATTGAAGGCAGTGGCTTCCTTTATTGAGTCAATCCATCTCTCTTCTGGGGGTAAGCATCGTGAAATTGGTGAACTAGACGGGGGCAGTTACATGGTGTTCAGCCACCCACTCATCATGACCAGGACCCAAGTGCTTCCAGTGAACCAGATAGTAGAGCACCTTACCGCAGAGCCAGGAATCTAGGATCTTGGAAACTTCGAAATGTTCCTCCCCGCCCCCCGCACCAACACCAGGAGCTCAGGAGCAGGACCGGGGTGCCATTCTGGTGCGGGCACGTATTTCTTTAGCAAATTGACATGAAGCACTGGATAGATGCCCCTCAGGGACTTCGGAAGGCTGAGTTCCACTGTGACTTCATTAATGAGCTGTGAGACATACTTTTCACTGAGTTTCTTACACGGGAGTGGGAACAGAGATTTTCTGTGGACAGATATACCTGGTCCCCCACCTTGATGTTCCACCCCGGAGAATGCTGTTTGTCCGCTGGTGCTTTGTATTTACGCTTGGCCCGCTCTAAATTCTTTTGCAACCAGGGCCAAGTGTTTTGTACTACGTTCACCCAGTGTCAGCCCCCTCCCCCAAAAGATTCACGTTACCAAAGGGTTCGAAGTTTTTACCATACACTACTTGGAACGGGCTAAAACCAGTGGACTGATGGGAGGCATTATTATAAGCATACTCAGCAAAAGGCAAGAGATCCACCCAATCACCTTGATGGTAGTTTACATAGCAATGCAAATAACATTCTAGTACAGAGTTGACACGTTCAGTCTGACCATTGGTCTGGGGATGATAGGCACTGGACAAATCTTGTTCCACCCCCACCAACTCAAGAAAAGCTTTCCAAAATTTTGCTATGAATTGTGGGCCCCGATCCAAAATTACCTTGCGCGGAAAATTGTGATATTTGAAGACATGTGATACAAATATTCGAGCGAGTTTTTGAGCAGTGGGAAGTCCCATGCAAGGAACCAAATGAACCTGCTTAGAAAAAAGGTCTGTGACCACCCATAGTACCGTCTTCCCCCGGCTGTGAGGAAGATTGTGACAAAGTCCATGGCAATAACTTCCCAAGGAGCAGAAGGTGTTTCCAAAGGTTTCAAAAGTCCGGGTGGCTTCCCCACCACTCTTTTGGCTGTAGCGCAAGTGGGGCAGCTGCAAATAAAAGAATCCAAGTCCATTCTCATCTCTGGCCACCAGAATTGCCTGCGCAAAAGATGCAGGGTTTTAACAAAACCAAAATGCCCCGCCACCTTGGAACCATGGCCCCGATCCATCACCTCCCTCTGAAGAGAAACAGGAACGTACAGTTTATTTTCTTTAAACCAGAACTCCCCCCACTGAGTCATTTTGTTGGGCAGACTATTTGCAGCTCCCTCTGCCTGGCAGGCTTGAGTCAAGGCAGTTTTGAATGAGTCCGGCAGCCCTTCCAAGGGAGGGGACTCTCGTGCTTGGGAGCGAGTAAGAACAGCCAGGCCAGGCAAATCCCCCCGCTGATCGGGAGTAAACAACGAGTCTATGGGACGATCTACCTTGCTCTGATACTGGGGTAGTCGAGAAAGCGCATCTGTCAATTGATTCTGCTTGCCGGGCACATGCCTTAAAACAAAACGGAACTTAGAGAAGAATTCGGCCCAACGCACCTGCTTTGCCATGAGTTTGCGCATTCCCTTTAAAGCCTCTAAATTTTTATGGTCCGTCTACACTTCAAACGGGACGTCAACATGAGAGCACATTTAACTGTGGCCACCTCCTTTTCCCAAATGGGCCAGTTCACTTCTGACTGTGAAAACTTTTTAGAAAAATACGCACAGGGTTGAAGTTGCCCCGCTTCCCCCACTTGCAGTAGTGCTTCCCCCATCGCTGCATCGGAAGCATCTACTTGAACAATGAAAGGTTTCTCACAGTCAGGGTGTTTGAGTATAGGCTCAGAAGTGAACAGTTTTTTCAGAGTATCAAAAGCTCGCTGACATTCTGGCATCCAATTCAACCGGGAGGAAGGCAGAGTCGCCGAACTCCCCTTCTCTTTCGTTTTCAATAAGTCCGTTATGGGTAATGCCACTTGCACAAAATTGTTGAGAAACCCTCTGTAAAAATTGGCGAACCCTAGGAACTGCTGTAATTGTTTGCGATTAGCCGGTGGCTCCCACTCCAACACTGCCCTCACTTTCTCAGGATCCATGGCCAGACCCTTGTGCGAAATCACGTACCCCAAAAAGGTCAGTTTATCTTGATGAAACTCACATTTGGACAACTTTGCAAACAATTGATTGTCCCAGAGGCGTCTCAGTACCTCTTTTGACTAATTTCACATGCTCCTCGTAAGTTTTTGAATAAATCAAAATGTCATCTAAATACACAATCACCCCTTTAAAAAGTAAGTCATGTAACACCTCATTAATCATTTGCATGAAGACACTAGGAGCCCCTGAAGACCAAAGGGCATGACCAGGTATTCAAACATTCCAAAGCAACTAGAGAAAGCTGTTTTCCACTCTTCCCCATTCCGTATTCTAATGCGATAATATGCTTCGACTAGGTCCAATTTGGTAAAGATGTGACCTTCCTTCAGTTGGCTGAGCAGATCTGGAATCAATGGAAGGGGGTAGACATTAGTCTGGGTGACTGCATTGAGTCTGTGAAAATCAATACATAGGCGAAGATCTCCCGTTTTCTTACGCACAAAAAAGGAGGGAGCGGAGCAAGGAGCCAACGAGGGTCGGATGAAACCACTGGCTATATTTTTATCTAAAAATCCCCGCAACACCGATTTCTCCTTCAGACTCATGGGATAAACCTTCCCCTTTGGTAGTTTGCCCTCTCCCACCAGCTCAATGGCACAGTCTGTCTTGCGGTGGGGAGGTAGAACATCACACTCTTTCTCATTAAACACATCTGCAAACTGGGAGTACTCTCCAGGTAGTTGGGGGGGTATAGGATCATGATTCCTCGAAGCCATGGCAGCACACCCCTGGACGGCCACCTCTCTCCAGTGGCGGTTGCACTGCGGCTGGGCGAAGGCTATAGTTCGGGCCACCCAATCTATGGTGGGACCATGTCCTTGTAACCAATTTGCTCCAAGTACCACCGGGTACTGGATGCTTGGAACTATTGTAAAATGGATCTGCTCCCAATGAGTCCCAACTCCCAACGCTACTTGGCCTGTACGCCGGTTAACGCCCCCCTAAAGTCACTGCCATCCATTTGAGTGAAGTGGATGGCTTGGGGCATGTCCACTGCTTTCACTTTTAAAGCTTTAAAAGTCTCCTCATTGATCAAAGTTCATGCGCACCCCAAGCCAACTAAAGCTTCCACTGAAAATTGGGGTCCCCCCTTGGGACTTTGTAAAACAACATCTAAAAATAAAGTCTCTCCTATATCGCTCACCATCACTGGAGCTCCCTGCTCTTTGTCGGAAGAGGTCTGCTGCAGAGCCCCAGTTTCAGCAGATCTGGGATGTTTTTTGGCTGGCGACTCCAAGCCTCTTCCTCCTCCAAGGCTGACGAGCTGTCCTGGTTCGGCACTGGCACATTTGTAATCCGCAATTCCGTTGGATCGAGTTGTGTAGTACGCTGTCCCTCTTGGCTAGTTGGTGCAAGGTTGAGAGCGGAGAGTCCTCATCTTTTGGGAGTCGCACTCTTTCGACGATCCTTGCCTCCTGCCCGTACTGCCTCCTCCTTGGCCTGGTGCGGGGCAGCTGAGGAACCGGGAAGGGCAAGTGGCAGCGAAATGTCCCATCCCACTGCAAACCAGGCACGCCCTGCTCTGAAAATGCCTCGCTCTCTCCGCTGTCGGGGAGGCCGCCCTCCCTGGCAGTCTGGAGCCCCCACTTGGGACTGCCCGCTCCGGCCGCGGCCCCAAGTCTCGTGCTTTGCATTGTTTTGACAAGTTCAGTAACTGCTGGCAGTTTTCCACTTCCACCGCCAGCAGAATCCACCCCTCAAGATCAGGTGGGTCTCCTTGCATGAAAGCCCAGTGGAGAACATCTGAGTTCAGTCCTTCACGGAAATATTGCACACGCGTGGCTTCGCTCCAATCCATAACTTTGCTTGCCAGCAACTGAAACTCACTCGCATACTGAATCACCAACTTGGCACCCTGGCGAAGCTGTAGCAGAGCCATCTTGGCCCGCTTGCTCTGGTGTGGATCCTCAAAACGCCGTCTGAGTGCAAACATAAAGTCATCTAGGGTCCTCAACGCACGGGAGCGAAGGTCGTACTGCTGGACCATCCAGCTCGCTGCCTCCCCTTCCAGCAGTGAAGCTATGTACCATACCCAACTCTCCTCCGATGCGAAAGTGGGTCCCTGCTCTCTCATGAAACCGTCCACCTGAATCAAAAAGTACGGGAGCTTCTCCCCTGAGCCATCAAAGGAGGCTTGCAATTCCCTCCACAGAGTGGATGGCTGAGGCTGGGGATCCAATTGACCTGGAGGTGCGTGCGCCTGCGGAGCTTGCGGTTGCTGAGGCGGCAGCGGCAGTTGTGCAGGCTGCGCTTGACTCCAGCCAGAGCCGCAGACAAACATCCGGAAGTCCGGGCGCTGCTCCGTCTGCGCCCCAAGGCCACAGTTGTCCCAACGGCAACTTGGGGGCCTCCTTTAGCTTCTCCGGTTGCTTAGGTTCCTCGTCCGGTACCTCAGGGTCCACCGGGTCTTGGTCAGGAATCAGCGATCCCGTGGTATTGGGCACTTTGGTGTCCGGAGCTTCACCCATGGTGGTGGGAAGAACACGGCACCGCAGCCCAAAAATAGATTACCAGCCTAATGTCAGGATCAGGCGTCCGTCCCTAGCATCCCATAAGCAAACTCATCCAGGCAGGTAGCTCTGAAGCAGTAATACTTTATTAGGAGCAAAAAGACAGATTAAAGGACTGACTGTTTACAGGCAGGTGAGGCTGGTAATGGCGAAACATAAGGTTACATGTTTAAAAGCACTACAGGCTGTGAAGGTAAACATGGCTAAGCAACTCCGAGATAAGCGATTCCCAGGAAGGAAGACTAAACATTAGAGAGCAGCTGTGGAAAACAGGACGAACAGAACTGTACACAGAGTTTACAGACATGAGAACCAAGGACTTGACGTGAAGCCAGAACCTGGCCTACTCAGGTCAAGAGCCTTTACTCCTGCTAACAGCAAAGGCCTGACAGGTGGTCCCTTCCAACTTTATGATTCTATGATGCTAAGGGTAGGACAAGTCATGCACTTGTTGCACTTGTTATAGCAAAACCGGAATCCAACAGTTTTTATTTCAGAACTGAATATATCTTATGGGCAGTAAACTCTGTACTCTGAACAAAGCCCGTTCCACAGTCGAAGCATTTATATGGTTTCTCCCATGTGGACTTGGCGATGAGCAGGAAGCATTTTACTCTGAGCAAAGCTCTTTCCACACTCGAATTATTTATAGGGTTTCTGGCCAGTGTGCATACATTGATGGGCGGTAAAAGTACCTCTTCTAGCAAAGTTATTTCAACACCCAAAGCATATACAGGGTTTTTCCTCAGTATGGATACATTGATGGGCAGTAAGAGCAGCACTCTTGCAAAAGATCTTTCTGCACTACAAGCATTTTTATGGTATCTCCCCTGTGGATACGTTGATGGGCAGTAAGAGTAGCACTCTTAGAAAAGCTCTTTCCGCACTCCAAGCATTTATAGGGTTTCTCCCCTGTGTGGTTACGTTGATGGGCAGTAAGAGTACCACTGTGAGAAAAGCTCTTTCCGCAATCCAAGCATTTATAGGGTTTCTCCCCTGTGTGGCTACGTTGATGGGCAGTAAGAGTAGCACTGTGAGAAAAGCTCTTTCCACACTTCAGGCATTTATAGGGTTTCTCCCCTGTGTGGATACGTCGATGGGCAGTAAGAGTAGCACTCTTAGAAAAGCTCTTTCCGCACTCCAAACATTTATAGGGTTTTTCCCCTGTGTGCATACGTCGATGGGCAGTAAGAGTAGCACTCTGAGAAAAGCTTTTTCCGCACTCCAAGCATTTATAGGGTTTCTCCCCAGTGTGGATACGGAGATGGGCAGTAAGAGTAGCACTCTGAGAAAAGCTCTTTCCGCAATCCAAGCATTTATAGGGTTTCTCCCCTGTGTGGATACGGAGATGGGCAGTAAGGTATACATTCTTAGCAAAGGTCTTTCCACACTCCAAGCATTTATAGGGTTTCTCCCCTGTGTGGATATGTTGATGGGCAGTAAGACTAGAACTCTTGCAAAAGGTCTTTCCGCACTCCAAGCATTTATATGGTTTCTCCCCTGTGTGGATACGTTGATGGGCACTAAGACTAGCACTCTTAGAAAAGCTCTTTCCGCACTCCAAGCATTTATAGGGTTTCTCCCCTGTGTGGATAAGTCGATGGGCAGTAAGAGTAGCACTCTTAGCAAAGGTCTTTCCACACTCCAAGCATTTATAAGGTTTCTCCCCTGTGTGGATTCGTCGATGGGCAGTAAGAGCAGCATTCTGAGAAAAGCTCTTTCCGCACTCCAAGCATTTATAGGGTTTCTCCCCTGTGTGGATACGTCGATGGGCAGTAAGAGCAGCATTCTGAGAAAAGCTCTTTCCGCACTCCAAGCATTTATAGGGTTTCTCCCCTGTGTGGCTACGTTGATGGGTAGTAAGGTGTACATTCTTAGCAAAGCTCTTTCCGCACTCCAAGCATTTATAGGGTTTCTCCCCTGTGTGGATACGTCGATGGGTAGTAAGATTAGCTCTCTGAGAAAAGCTCTTTCCACAGTTCAGGCATTTATAGGGTTTCTCCCCTGTGTGGATACGTCGATGGGCAGTAAGGTTCTCACTCCGAGCCAAACTCTTTCCACACTCCAAGCATTTACATCGTTTCTTCCCTGCATGGATTCTCCAGTGTACATGAAACACTTGAGATTCAGCACCCTGAGAAGAAGAGGATTCAGTTCCCCTCTTCCATTTTCCCTCCGTGTTTCTTCCCTTCTGTTTTTCTTCCAACGAAAACAGTTGTGGTTCTCCCTCAGACTTATTCTGGAGACCACCAACCTCTGGAATAAAGAGAAAAGACTATCAAGGAAAGAAGGACATTAACGGCTCTTGATAAGGATAGAAGGGAAATCACTGAAAAGGGAGACAAACCCTGCAATATATTAATCAGATTTTGATTCTTCCTTGGAGGGTAGTTCCATCAGAAGCAAAATTGCTCATGGAACCTCCATGTTTAGAAGCAGTATCTCTCCAAAGGCTGGTTGCCAGTAGGGCACCCCAGGGGGAGAATTGGGCTCTGGTCCTCTGCTTATGAAGCTTCCAGAATTGCAACTGGCCACTGTAGCAAATGGCAGGATGGATTAGAGTGTCATCAGGCAAATCTCTCCCTGCATTTGAACACAGAACACAACAGCTTTAGCCGGAGTGCCAGAATGCAACAGGGTTTTACACCTGAACTATGGAGACCCCTGCTGAGCTCCCCGCTTATACAGAGCACTGGAGAGGTCTTGGCCTAATCACTCTTTCCCACTGTTTTCTGCATCACGGGGACGTTGTGTAGGTGGATCCCCAAAAGGCTGAACTCTTCCTAACATTCCCACATTTCTTTTTCAAACTTTTCAATCTGATTCTTCTGTGTAAAATACTTTAAATCTCACCCTTCCTTGAAGGAGCTCAGACCTGCCGATGAGCTGGCCCAGTGAAAAAGCCTCAGTTTTGGCTCTCTCCCTCCCTTCCCCCGCCCTCCGCCTTCCCATGGGCATTCACTTGCTCGATCCCAATGGCCCTTTGGGGGATGTTCTTTTGAGTTGACAAAGGCCATTTATGCACAGCTGTTTCCACAGGCAGGATGGTGCTGCTGCAGTCGTCTTGTTTGTGGCTTCCTAGAGGCACCTGGTTGGCCACTGTGTGAAGACTGCTGGACTCTGATGGGCTTTGGTCTGATCCAGCAGGGCCTTTCTTATGTTCTTATGTTTTCGCGGTAACCCCGCCGACTGCTTCGGGACTTTGGTTTGATTATCCTTGCATTTTCTGATCGTCAAAGTTCACTTTGCTATCCTTGCATGTTTCCACTCGTTTTACCTGCATTTTCTGGAGTCATGTTTAGCCAGCATCCAGAAAATGCGTGGAAATGCAGGGGGAGAGCGAGGCGACCTCTGACAGTTGAAAAATGCAAGCATAATCAAAACAAAACCCTGAAGTAGTTGGTGGGGTGACTCCGAGGGAACAGCCATGCATAAATAGCCAAACTGTCATTTTACCTCACAGACTTGGGGAGTGCACAGCGTATGTGGAGGCCCCTCCCTTGCCTATGTGTGTGTGAATGGAAAAAGGGAGCCTCACTCAGAAAGGCCACATTCCGACGATTGTCCTCCATGACTTCCCTGTGAAGGCTTCTTTGATCCGGACCCAGAAGAGTCCACTCCTCTTCAGTGAAATGAACAGTCACTTCCTCAAAGGTCACCGGACCCTGAAAAGAGAAACAAGAAACCCCTCTATCCTCTCAGCAATCTTTTCTTTTTAAGGGCGGTCCAAAAGAACTGTGGTTAGATGGTTGAGCATTTGAACCTTTATCACAGGGGTCCCCAACAAGCACATTTGGAATTCTGACATGGAACTGTGGGAGAAGGAACAAAATGGCTGCGGCCACAAAAATGACTGCCACAGCTTCACTTCAGTACGACAGTGTAGATCAGGGGTCCTCAAACTTTTTAAACAGGGGGCCAGTTCACTGTCCCTCAAACACTGTTGGGGGCCGGACTATAGTTTGAAAAAATTATGAACAAATTCCCCACGTGTGCGGGGGAGGAGGTGGTGGCCGAGGGGGCTCTCTGGAAAAGCATCCTCCTCGCAAGCCAGGACCTTCCCCCTGTAGTGGTTAAGAGTGGCGTTTTGGAGCGGGGACTCTGATCTGGAGAACTGGGTTTGATTCCCCACTCCTCCACGTGAGAAGCGGAGGCTAATCTGGTGAACCTGGTTGGTTTCCCCACCTCTACACACGAAGCCAGCTGGGTGACCTTGGGCAAGTTACAGCTCTGTTAGAGCTCTCTCTGCCCCACCTGCCTCACAGGGCATCTGTTGTGGGAAAGTATGGGGAAAGGATTGTAAGGCAATTTGAGTCTCCCTTTAGTGGTACAGAAAGTCGGCATGTAAAAACCAAGGCCATTTATTCACTGGAGGTTTTGCCTTGGATTTGCCGCTCTCCAGATGAACATTTTCCCCATCCGAATTCTCCAAACTCTGCCCGGGGGTTGGGGGAGCTTACTTTTGAGTTCTGAGAATTCGGATGGGGAAAATGTGCATCTGGAGAGCGGCAAATCCAAGGCAAACCTCCTGTGCATAAATGGCCACAAGTCTTTTTCTTCTTCTCCCTGGAGATATGCCCACCCCCCAAGGGGCCCCTACAATTACCTCCAGGCCACAAGAATACCCCCGGGAGGAGAGAGAGCCCCGAGCCGTGAGAACGCTGCCCGACTGCGGCCAAAACAGGAACGCCAGGGCCACGTTGGGCTGCATCGTGGAGGGCCCCGAAGGACCAGGGGCCTCTGCATGGAGCTCGAGGAGGCCAGGCCCAGCCAGGCAACAAAGCTAGGGAATAAGAGAAGTCTCCCGGTGGGGCGTGCTGCGGAAGAGAAGGGGGCGACTGGGCCCAGGAAAGGGGGTTTTGGGCCGGGGAGGGTGAGAGGGGGAAGGGGGCGACCGGGAGGCGCGCGAGGCAGCAAGACGCCTCGTGCGCCCAGGAAAGCAGGTTTTGGGCCGGGGAGGCTGGGAGGGAGAGGGGGAAGGGGGTGACCCGGCGGCACGTGAGGCAGCAAGATGCCTCATGCGCCCAGGAAAGGGGGTTTTGGGTTGGGGAGGCTGGGAGGGAGAGGGGGAAGGGGGCGACTGGGCGGCGCGTGAGGCAGCAAGATGCCTCATGTGCCCAGGAAAGGGGGTTTTGGGCCGGGGAGGGTGGGAGGAAGAGGGCGAAGGGGGCGACTGGGCGGCGCGCGAGGCAGCAAGATGCCTCATGCGCCCAGGAAAGGGGGTTTTGGGTTGGGGAGGCTGGGAGGGAGAGGGGGAAGGGGGCGACTGGGCAGTGCACGAGGCAGCAAGATGCCTCATGTGCCCAGGAAAGGGGGTTTTGGGCCAGGGAGGGTGGGAGGAAGAGGGTGAAGGGGGCGACTGGGCGGCGCACAAGGCGTCTTGCCGCCTCACGCCGCCCAGTCGCCCCCTTCCTCCCACCAGGAAAGGGGGTTTTGGGCTAGAGAGGGAGCAGGGAAGGGGGCGACTGGGGCGGGAGGGAGGCTTCCGGCTGGGCGCATGCGGCCAGGAAGCCCAGAAAAGCTCTGGGGAGGGGGGCAAGGGGGGACTGGCTTTCTCGGTCCCCGGGCCGGACAAAAGCCCTCCGGGGGCCGGATCCGGCCCTTGGGCCGTAGTTTGAGGACCCCTGGTGTAGATCCTTATGGTGTGGTAGCAACTACTGCCAAAGCCACATTAAAAAAAATATGCACAGCCAATCAAATCTGCAATAGTCAATCAGAAGCTGTGCTGGGAAAAAGTCTTACCTGGCCCCACCTACTTCCTAAAAACTTTTGCCAGGCGCCAGAAAACGTATCAGAGGGCACCGTGGTGCCTATGGGCACAAAGCCGGGGACCCCAGCTTTATTAGATGCCTTCATTTTCTGTCAAGTTAGCCCGGCAGCGGCCAAAGGAAAGAGGAACAATCTCTCAGGCCTAGAGAGGGGTGCGGGGAGGCACTCAGGGGCAAGATTCACAGTCCCACACTTACCTGATCTGACTTCACAGGAGCTGATTTGTCACAAAGAGATGACAAAGAATATATTGCCAGTTTCATTGCATCACCTGTGAAGGATAAAAAGGTCAACTAGAGTACTGTGTTCAGTTTTGGGCACCACAATTTAAGAAAGATGTAGACAAGCTGGAACAGGTCCAGAGGAGGGCAACAAAGATGGTGAGGGCTCTGGAGACCCAGTCCTATGAGGAAAGGTTGAAGGAGCTGGGTATGTTTAGCCTGAAGAGAAGACTGAGAGGGGATATGATAACCATCTTCAAGTACTTGAAGGGCTGTCATATAGAGGAGGGTGCCGAGTTGTTTTCTGTTGCTCAAGAATGTCGGACCAGAACCAACGGGTTGAAATTAAATCAAGAGTTTCCATCTAGACATTAGGAAGAATTTTCTAACAGAGCGGTTCCTCAGTGAAACAGGCTTTCTCGGGAGGTGGTAAGCTCTCTTTCCCTGGAGGTTTTTAAGAAGAGTTTGGATGGCCATCTGTCAGCAATGCTGATTCTGTGACCTTAGGCAGATGATGAGAGGGGGGGCATCTTGGCCATCTTCTGGTCACTAGGGGTGTGGAGGGGGAGGTACTTGTGAATTTCCTGCATTGTACAGGGTGTTGGACTTGATGGCCCTGGTGGTCCTTTCCAACTCTATGATTCTAGGTACCTTGAAGTCTTTCTGTCCTTTTCATTTTTGTTCCTTGAGCACAGGGAGTAATAACAGCTCTGTATATTGGCTCATGCGCATAACTGAAAATGCTGGTAGGGCTGTCAATTCGGTTCGTCCCGAACCGAAAAACGGCTAAATTTCCCCTGATTCGGCGGTTTTTAGTTCGGATGGAACCAAACTCAAAAAAGGCGGGAAAACGACGAACCGAACTCGGCAAGTTTGAGGTGTTCGGCAAATAAATTCGGCAAATTCAGGGTTCAGCGCAGCAGCATAACCGTCAGTTAGTAAGCAGCATTCTCCTGCGGCCAATCGGTGGCCAAGCAGGGTCTTCTTCTGGCCAATCAGTCGTGATTGAGTACGTGAGCCCTGCTGCAGCGCAGCGCCGTATTGGTTGGAGAGGTGGGTGGTGGTGCTGGTGAGACTTGCTTGAGTTTGGTGGGGTCGTTTGCATAAGGGGGGAGCATCCCTCCACCATGAGAAGAAGGAGCAGGGCAGAAAATACAAACTCTGGTGTTTTTTTTGCATGGTCTGTTTTGCTGCTCGCTCAAAAATGTTTTTGCAAAATCTGACTCTCACAATACATTTGCTCGTGTGTTGCTTTGCATTGCAATGGTTAGCACGGGAGGTTTTGCCTTGGATTTGCCGCTCTCTAGATGCATAGGATTGCCTGATCCCATTCATCCCAATAGGGAATGCGCCCCCTGCAGCCATGGAATGGCTCGAATGTGTGCTGTAACTGGAATAAAAATGCACATTAGGGGGACCCCTTTTGGGGCCCATATCTCGGGACCCCCTGACCCAATCTTTACAAAACATGAGGGTTCTTGCAAGTAGGGTCCCTCAGAACTACCCTGAAAGTTTGAGACATCTACCCCCAAAAATGCCCCCCCCTGGAGCCGTGGAAAGGCGCCAATGTGCTTTAAGTGGCTTTATTCCTGTGGGTGATTTTTTTTGGGGGGCAACCTCTTCCAGGCCCCATATCTTGGAACCCCCTGACCCAATCTTTACAAAACTTGGGGGTTCTTGCAAGAAGCGTCCCCTCAAGCTACCCTGAAAGTTTGAGACCTCTATCCCCAAAAATGCCCCCCCCCCAGAGCCACGGAAAGGCACGAATGCATTTTTAATGACTTTATTTGGCCAAATTTTCCCCCAAACTTGAACTAAGCGCCGAATTCCACGGATCCAAATCGGGGGAGTTTGGACTTCGGCATTTCCTGAATTAAAACAGGCCAAATTTTGACGAATCCGAATTTTACTGATTTTTTTTTCCAACAGCCCTAGATGCTGGTTGAGACATGGAAATGCCCGTACAAAGAAACTGAGAAGACAGAGTGGAGAATCTTTCCCACCCAGGACCGGGATTCAGAGAAGCAGCCCTCATTTATTCAAGGGGGACATCCAGTGGGAACGACAGCCCTTTCATTCTTACCGGGAAAGGTTGTTCCGTGGCAAGGCTCCTGTGCGATTTGCTCCTGCCCCTGAAACAGAAGGGAGGATCCCAGAAAGAGGAGACTGATGAGAAAAGGAACAGGAAACAGGGGGAAGAGTTTCTAAAGAAGTTGGGGCATTTCGTATCGATTTTGAGGGTATCCTTGATCGTATCCTGTGCCCCCTCTCACCTGCTGGTCCTTGTCCTCTGCCTGGCTCAGGAGGAAGCCTTCTGCCAGGGCCACCGCCTGGGAAGTGGTCTCCGGCCCACATTCCCTGACCCAGCTCTCCATCTCCGGGGGCAGGACGGCCAGCAACTGCTCCAGGATCACCAGGTCCAGCAGCTCCTTCTTGGTGCGCCTTTCCGGCTGCAGCCACTGGCGGCAAAGACGGTGGAGCAGTCTGCAGACCTCTCGGGGGCCCTGAGCATCCTCATAGGAGAGGCACCTGAATTGCTGGCGATGCACATCTGGAGAAAGGACATTTTAAAAATTTTATTCTATTTAATTTCTATCCTGCCTCAGGGCGGCTAGCAACAGTACAATACCACGTTTATTAAAACACCAGGCAACTTTTCCCACAGGAGGAATCAAAGCAGGGAGTGACTCTGCAAGTCATATAGCCTTCTTTGTTTGAGGCCCCCTTCTGTTTACCCTTTCAACAAACCTGATCTTGCAAGCTTCACTCCCAACATCATAACTAAGGATCAGGGGCATAGATTTCTCAATTTCCGGGGGGGGGGGGTGGTGTTAGAGGGATGTTCTATACTTAGCAATCTATATTAAATGTTTTCAATAGGAAACTATTTATACCTCCCAAAACCATATGTAATCAACAATTAAGCACGTAGTTTTTAAAATATTTTTTTTTCTTATCGTCATAGTCTGGATCTCAGTCAAAGAAAGAAGATTCTGCGAGAGGAAAAATGTCATGAACTCCTTCACTGCGACAGTCTGAGTATATATCTCATTCATGTATGAAAGGAAATAGTTCCCCCCCTTTCTCTTTTCTCAGCTTAGGCTGAGTTTGTGACTGGCCCAAGGCGTGCTTCTTGGCGAAGTGGGGATTTGAACTTTGGTCTCCCCAGGCCTTATGTGGGGAGGTCAGCAGATGCAGCACACTGGGGCAATTGGGCCCACAGAGGGCCCAAAGAGGCGAAAGGGAGCCAGGGGGGCTCATGAGTTTCCTGGAGTCCCATAAAATGTTTGCATATGGAGACTAGTATTTATAACTTACGTCAGCCTACATAGCATAGTTTTATATATCCTTTACCTTGTTGTTACATTGTGTGCTCAAGATCTTCCACTTTTTGGATAAATACTTTTATTTTCTCTGCCCATCAATCTTTTGAGAGCAACTTTGGACAGATAAGTTGAAGGTATGTTGTAATTCTTTTCCTTAATTACTTCAGTGACATTAAGCTACATTTTCACTGGTTTATTCATTTTAAAGCTTTGTAAGTTTGGGCTCAGGATTTTTTGAAGCGATATGCGCTGCCTTGGAGGGTGGTGGAGTCCCCGTCTTTGGAGGGCTTTAAGCAGAGGCTGGATAGCCATCTGTCGGGAGTGCTTTGATTGTGGGGTCCTGCATGGCAGGGGGAGGGTTGGGGATGTGGGGGGGTAGTTGTGAATTTCCTGCATAGTGCAGGGGGTTGGACCAGATGACCCTGGTGGTCCCTTCCCACTCTACGATTCTACGATATGGTGATTTGATCAGAGCTGATCAGGAATTAAATTTCCCCTTTCTAAATATAAAAGAAGGAATTATAAATCGTCCATCAAAAACGTTGCGAGCTCCCTCTTCCTCACTCTCCGACCCGGGCGCTCCAAGGTCGGCCCTACTTCGAAGGGAGTGCCTCCCACAGCTCCCCTGAGATCCGCCCTGAGATCTGCTGCCCCCCCCCCCCGCTCTTTGGCTCCAGCTCCCTCTGGCCCTCGCGTGCAGCCAAGCCCATTGCGGTTGAAAAGTGTTCCGTGCTTATTGCTATTATTACCTTTGTGGATTGTTAATTTATTCGCACTTGGAATATTCTTGTATATTTATTCTGTATTCTGCTGCACATTGTTGCCTTTGCTCTGTTGTCTACATCTGTGGATGTGCTTAAGCTTGTTTTTTTCAGAATACAATTGTTAGCATACGCTGTTCTCGTGCTTTATTGAGTTTATACAAGTACAGATTTTGATTTCCTCTCTTCCGTTTGTACTTGTAGCCAGGTTTTTGATTACCAGGTCTCCTAGGGTTGCCAGGTGCCCGCTGGTGGCGGGCAAACCCCCGGCAATCACCCCCTCTGCCCGCCGACCACCTGAGGGTAGGCGGGCAAACGTGCAAGCGCGCGTGCATACCGTGCGCGGCACTTCCAGTTTACAACTGGTAGTTCCGCCTCTCGAGGAGCCTTATACGTCTTAGTTGGAGTGGTAAAGGGCCACTTTACCACTCAAACTAAGAGGTAAAGGCCCTTTGTGAGGCGGCACTTCCGGTTCTAAACCGGAAGTGCCGCATGTGTTATGCACGTGCACGTTTGCCCGCCAAGCATCAAAACACAAAATCCTCCTGCCGGAGGAGAAGAGGGACCTGGCAACCCTAATGTCTCCATTTCGTCCCCGGTCACCGCCTCTTCCAACGTTGCGGTCTTCCCTTCCCTCCTGCTCCCTCGCACCGACCCCGAATCGGAGCCCCGCTGACGCGCCTCTGCAGCGCGTCCAAGAGCCATGCCCTCTCTCACTCAAGCCACCGATGCCCCTTCTGACTCCTCCGCCCGCATCGCGTCCGCCCCGCCCTCCAGTTGGCTGGCGGGTGTCTGTGTGCTGTGTGCCTTGCCACCCCCGTCGCCTTTTGTCCCAGGCGGTGGCCAAGCTCTGCATCTCGCACCCTCCCTCCGTCCTGACGCATGCCAGCCAGGTGAGTTGCTGTAGAGGGCTCCAGGAGGGCTGTGGAAGCACGTGCCCGCCTTGGACTCGGCCGGCGCGGCACAAATGTATCTTCGCAAATCAGGAGCCCGGAAACGAAAAGATAAAGAACGAGAGGAACATGACAAAAGGGGGCAAAGAAAGCTCTTTCAAGTTGGGTTAAGGGGGTTAATTCGAAAAAATTCTCATTCAACCCACCTACAGAATTGGAACAAGGAAAAAAAAACCTCTTGAAAACCTCATCCCCAAACAAGGAGCAGTTGATTTGGGTAATAATGTACAGGATTTTGATAAAGGAGCACATGCCGAAAATGACAAAAATGAATGGAAAGAAACAAATATAGGCTCAGGTGGAAGTGAGTTTGGAAAATGAGACGAATACTGTAGGCCTTGACATTGGTTGCATCACAACTGAGTTTCCTTCTCAAAATGAAATAGAAAAGTATGTTACCAATGGTCACATCTCAGTGCCTAAAGCATTCCCAAAAGACACTGGCAATCAAAATTTTCCACAAAGCATATTGAAATTTCGAAGTGCCAATGCAGAACAGCCATGTAAGAGACTGGCTTGTCTGGAGCTAACAGAAACAAGCATTATGCCGTTTTCCACGTCGATTATTTTGGCCTAACGCTAGCAGCTCTGCGTGTAAATCTGCACTGGCATCAGCTGAAGGCTGGATGACTAGTGGGAAGCGGCGGAAACTATGCGACAGGATCCCAGAATGTGAAAAAAGCAATCACCACAGAGAAGGTGACCTATCTTGGCGAGAACCAGAAAGGCACCTGTTGCCTGGGACAGGAGTTACCACCATCTTAGAAGCGTCAATCCAAACAGCAGCTGTGAAGCGGTACAATATTTTAAAGCACATCATCAATGTTGTACTCTTCTTGGGAGAACGTGGTCTGGCTTTTAATGGTTTGTCCCATCGCATTGGTGATTCAAAGAATGGAAACTTTTTTAGGTCTCATGGAACTACTCTACAGGTGGGACCCTATCCTTCAGAAGAAGGAGAAGAGTCGGGTTTTATATGCTGACTTTCTCTACCACTTAAGGGAGAATCAAACCGGCTCACAATCCCCTTCCCTTCCCCTCCCCACAACAGACACCCTGCGAGGTAGGTGGGGCTGAGAGAGCTGTGACTGGCCCAAGATCACCCAGCTGGCTTCATGTGCAGGAGCGGGGAAACCAACCCGGTTCACCAGATTAGCCTCCGCTGCTCACGTGGAGGAGCGGGGAATCAAACCCGGTTCTCCAGATCAGACTCCACAGCTCTAAACCACCACTCTTAACCACTACACCGTGCTGGCTTCAGGAGCATGTGCCAAGTGTAGAAGGGTCACCGAAGCGGGGTGAGCGACTTCAAGTTCATTTTCTGACTTCTGACTCACAAAATAAATGTATTGCAGAATGCTTTAATCCTGTGAAACAACATATTTTGCTTGAGAGGCAGTCTGCAAAGAACTTGGCAGTAATAGTAGACGCCGCACCAGATTCCTCACATAGAGACCAAACAACATTTCTTTTGCGATTCATAATTTTAACAGAAACACAATATGCAGATTGTACCAACAAAAAGAGGGGACGATAGTTGCTCAGCTGATAACTGATACTTCACAAGAACATGCTATTCCTCTCAGTGGTTGTAGAGTGCAAATATGGCTGGAAGATAACAACGGCGCACAAGCAAAAAAATACAAGAACTGTGCTGAACAGCAATTTTTTCACCTTGCGGTTGTCACACACTTATGTGGAAATGCTGCTGCTGAATGCACACCTGAAGCAATAACCTTTTTTGGAACAATTCAAACTATCTACCACTTGTTTAGTTCCAGTCCCAAGCTGGAAACCCTTGAAAACCGCATAGTCTGTTCTCTTCATGGTATGTCTGAAATAAGATGGTCAGATTGTGTTGAAAGTGTAAAGCCTTTTGCATCTCACCTGCCTGGAATTAAATTAGCACTGCAAGCCCTCCTAGAAGTAAATTTGACATCTAAAACAAGAAATGAAGTCCAGGGAGTTTTATTCTGCGCCACATCTTTTGTCTGTGTTAATGTCAGCTGCGCGGTACAAAATATTAGCTCGCATAGATAATTGCAATAAAGTACTGTAATCCAAGCCAGAAATGCCACATTGGATGTCGAAGCAGAAAACACTGAAACGCTCCTCACGGATCTTACAAAACTTCGAAACAACTGGAAATGCATGTAGAATGAAGCCAAAATTGTTGCATCGACCCTTAAGATAGAAATAAAATTATCTCGTGGTTGCGATGGAGTTACGCACACGAGGACAAGGCTGCGTGATAACAGACCTGATGCGAACTTTCTGGAAATGAATGACACAGATGATTAACTGGAAGAAGCCTACTTCAGGAAATCTGTGTTTTGTGTTTTGGTAGACAGTGTTATAGCATGATTAACTGTAGAATACAATGCTGTGAATCAGGTGGCTGAAAAGCTCGATTTTTGTGTGGAAATATCTCACCATGTCTGAAAGTGGTTTGAAAGGAAAAGCTGTATTTTTTTTATCAAAGCAATATCCTGATTACCTTAATGATGAGGTTGTTGTGTTTTTTTTACAGAAATGCAGCATTTACCTTCACCATATAAGGCAAATTTTGGAATCGCACAGTTAAAACCACTGGATCTGTTGAACATATTAAAAGACTACAGACGTGGTGACCTGTTTCCAAATATTTGTGTCAGCTCGCGAATTCTTCTGACAATTCCAGCAACAGTAGTTTCTGCCGAGAGATCATTTAGCAACCTCAAGCTGATTTAAGAATTTTTTAAGGCCTATAATGTCTCAAGAACATCTCGTAGATTTGGCCAGACCTGAGTATTGAATCAAGCATTACCAGGACAATTAATTTTGATGCTATCATTAGAAAATTTTCACGAAAAACCCAGGAAAGCTTGTTTTTAAGGAATTTCAAAGCCTTTTTTAAACTTTTGATTTATAATTCTTTCATCTTATACACAGTACAGAATTGTACTATAAATAAAAGGATAGAATCATAGAGTTGGAAGGGACCACCAGGGTCATCTAGTCCAATCCCTTGCACAATGCAGGAAACTCACAACTACCTCCCCAGTGACCCCCCCCACTCCAGAAGATGGCCAAGATGCCCTCCCTCTCATCATCTGCTTAAGGTTATAGAATCAGCATTGCTGACATGTTCAAATGTAAAAAAAATCCTCCTGATCTGCACTGTAGCATATAACTGTTGGGATAGATGAACTTTGCGGTGTCACTTAACATCAGATCCAAAAGAGGTCTGACCAGAGAGTTAGATGGGTAGGGAGTACAGGGGGGCGGAAGGCCCATCTGATGTCTATCTCTCCCTCTTTCCTGTGCTTTGATGTTGTAGACTGATATTCTCAGGGAAACTTTCACTTTCCTCTCTCCTTTGCCTTCTTCCAAGCTAGACGCTAGAAGCCGTGCGCTCCTGCGCACAAGCTATCTCTCCCCCCCGCCCGCACAATGGGAAGGAAGGATGCTACCCTTTTATATCTGCAAAGTTAGTAAGTTAGAATAGCTCAGTGGACTTGTTCGTCCTTTCCTATCTGTGATGTATTTCACCAATAAATTAGTTATTAGTTTGATTAGAACGAAAGCCTGATTTTTCTTTTGTTGCTGATAGCACACGCACGTGTGATCATAGAATCATAGAATTGGAAGGGACCACCAGGGTCATCTAGTCCAACCCCCTGCACAATGCAGGAAATTAACAACTACCTCCCCCACACATCCCCAGTGACCTCAACCCTCCCCCCGCCATGCAGGATCCCACAATCAAAGCACTCCTGACAGATGGCCATCCAGCCTCTGCTTAAAGACTTCCAAAGACGGGGACTCCACCACCCCTCACCATCAGAAAGTTCTTCCTAATGTTTAGGTGGAATCGCTTTTCTATTAGTTTAAATCCATTACTCTGTGTCCTAGTCTCTGGAGCAACAGAGAACAAGCTAGTTCCCTCATTGACATGACATCCCTTCAAATATTTAAACATGGCTATCATGTCTCCCCTCAGCCTTCTCTTCTCCAAACTAAACAAACCCAACTCCCTAAGTGTCTCCTCATAGGGCATGGATTCCAGACCTTTGACCATTCTGGTCGCCCTCCTCCGGATACGCTCCAACTTGTCAACATCTTTCTTAAATTGTGGAGCCCAAAACTGGACACAGTATTCCAAGTGAGGTCTGACCAATGCAGAATACAATGGTAGTATTACTTCCCTTGATCTAGACACAATATCCCTATTGATGCAGCCCAGAATTGCGTTGGCCTTCTTAGCCGCCATATCACACTGTTGATTCATGTTCAGTTTGTGGTCCACTAAGACTCCCAGATCTCTTTCACATGTACTGTTGTCAATCCAACTATCTCCCATCCTGTACCTGTGCGTTATGTTGTTTCTGCCTAGGTGAAGTACCTTACACTTCTCCCTATTGAAATCCATTTTATTACTTATGGCCCAGCTCTCCAGTCTATCAAGGTCAATATGAACTCTGACCCTATCCTCCAGGGTATTAACTACCCTCCTAACTTGGTGTCATCTGCAAATTTGATTAGCATGCTCTCTATTCCATCATCCAAGTCATTTATAAAAATATTAAATAGTACCGGTCCCAGGACAGACCCCTGTGGTACTCCACTGGTCACTCCTCTCCAGGATGAAGTTGTGCCATTAATGAGCATCCTTTGGGTTGGTCAATCAATTACCAATCCACCGAACAGTAGCAGTGTCCAGCCCACATTTTACTAGCTTTGTTTCAAGAAGATCATAGGGGACTTTATCAAAGGCTTTACTGAAATCAAGGTACCCTATATCTACAGCATTCCCTTCATCTACCATACATGTCACTCTTTCAAAAAAAGACAATTCACAGTGGGTAGCCGTGGTAGTCTGTCTGCAGTAGTAGAAAAGAGCAAGAGTCCAGTAGCACCTTAAAGACTAACAAAAATATTTTCTGCAGGGTATGAGCTTTCGTGTATCTGAAGAAGTGAGCTGTGGCTCACGAAAGCTCATATCCTGCCAGAAAATATTTTTGTTAGTCTTTAAGGTGCTACTGGACTCTTGCTCTTTTCTATTTCAAAAAAAGATATGAGATTAGTTTGGCATGACCTGTTTTTGAGAAACCCATGTTGACTGTCAGTGATCACAGCATTTCTTTCTAAGTGCTTACAGACCGTCTGTTTAATTATCTGCTCTAGTATTTTACCTGGTATTGATGTCAGGCTGACTGGGCGATAATTGTTTGGGATTTCTCCCCCCCCCCTTTTAAAGATGGGGACCACATTTGCCCTCACTTCTCCTGTTCTCCATGAATTCTCAAAGATTGCCAGTGGTTCTGAAATCACTTCAGCCAGTTCTTTTAACACCCTTGGATGCAGTTCGTCCGGCCCCAGAGACTTGAATTCATTAAGAGTAGCCAGGTATTCCTGTACTATCTCAGTGCCTATACTATGCTGTAATTCCCCTATTGCATCCTCTGCTCCATTATTCCCAGGTTGAGCACTATTCCCCTTTTGGGAGAAGACTGATACAAAAAAGGAGTTATGTAATTCTGCCTTTTCTGCCTCCCCTGTTAATAACTCACCATCCTCTCCACGCAATGACCAGATTGTTACCTTGATCTTCCTTTTGTTATGGACATAACCAAAAAACCCTTTTTTGTTGTTTTTAACTTCCCAGGCTAGCCGGAGCTAATTTTGCACTTTAGCCTTCCTGACTTTCTCCCTACATGTGCTGGCTACTTGTTTGAATTCCTCTTTGTTGACTTCTCCCTTTTTCCATTTCTTGTACATGCCCTTCTTAAATCCTATCTCAACCAAAAGTTCTTTAGACATCCACCCTGGTTTCTTCAAACCTCTACCTTTTTTTCTCCTCGTGGGAATTGATTGAAATTGCACCTTCAATATCTCCCTTTTTAGAATTTCCCATTCTTCATGTACTCCCTTCTCATTCAATATTCTCACCCACGGGATCACACCCAGTAGTTCCCTAAATTTATTGAAATCAGCTATAAGTCTATAATACAAGTTTTATAGCTATAAGTCTATAATACATGTTTTATAGCTATAAGTCTATAATACATGTTTTACTATTTCTTGCTTCTCCTTTCTGCTGTATAACAAACTCCAGGAGAACATGGTCACTCCCACCCAAAGATCCCACTCCTTCTACCCCATAAACCGAGTCATCAGTATTGGTTAAGATCAGATCCAAAATGGCTGTTCCCCTTGTCGCTTCTTCCACTTTTTGAACTATGAAGTTGTCTGCAACGGAAGTGAGGAATTTGTCGGACCTAGTTGTTTTGGCAACAGATGTCAGGATAATTGAAATCTCCCATTACTACTACATCTTTCTTTTTTGAATGTTTGGACATCTGTTCCAGGAAAGCATCATCCAACTCTTCAGTCTGGCTTGGGGATCTATAATATACCCCCACAATGACATCACTATTTTTCTCTCCCTTAATTTTAATTGGAACCAGATGGTTTCAAGCTGGGTTCCAGTGTTTAAGTCCTGGATCTCCTCGCAGGTGTAATCATCCCTCCCCCTCCCCCCTTCCGAATTGGTCTATTTCTCTGAAAGAGGTTATACCCTTCAGTTAATACATTCCAACCATGAGACTCGTCCCACCAGGTTTCCGTAATGCCTATTATGTCATATTTGCTTTTTGCTATTAAAAGTTCTAGTTCATCTTGCTTATTTCCCATGCTCTGTGCATTAGTGTAGAGACACCTTAGACCACAGGTCCATGATAAAGGAGTAATTCTGCTGCGCACATTTGCCATTGCGCACTCTGCTACTTAACAGGAATATCAGCATCAAGATATTCCAACAATAACGACGTTCAAATGTGCATTCTTCTCTCTGACCCCTCTTTTTACTTTATCTTGTAGGAGGGAGTATAGAAGCATAAGGCCTCAAATGCAGAAAATCAATGAAGCACCCCATTCCACTCAACTTTTCTATTCCTTTTTTGACCTTATGCTTAAAACAATTGTGGAGTGGGGAAAAGATGGCTAATGGAGCAGGAAAGGAGCCCTGAAAATTTTTGTTGTACCGCCACATAAAATTCCTGGCACAGGTCTCCCCAATCTTAGACCAGCACTCTAACAACTACACTACTATGAATCTCCAAATGCATCTTGGAATTCACAGTAAATACTGGCTTCTCAGATACCCTGATCTGAAAATAGGGGAGTGTTTGTTTGGTTGAAGTAGGGACCAGGACAGCAGAATCATTTTCCATATTTGGGGAATCAGCTTTATCTTCCTTCCCCATGTACAAATGCGCAGAGCAGGTTTATTCCAAGCTTTTAATCCTAGTGCACAGGAAGCCAGCGCTAACACAAAGGTCACAATGCTGGGAGCACTTCCTAAATTTGTGGTATCTGGAAAAAAAATAATGTGAAAGAGGGAAGGGAAATAAAAATGATTAGGGAAATTAAGAGCAGAAGACTGACAGGAAGGAGTAGGGGAGAGGAAAAGGAGAAACAGAAAATATCTTTCTGATATAAATGATTGTTGAGATCAAAGACTCCCTTGTCCAACTGATCAGGCACTCCCCTCCCCGCCCCCCACCCCCGAGACAGGAATGCCAATTGACTTGCATGGGCTCCATTGAAATATATCACAGCACAAACACAGTTGCAAGAAAATGCGGAATGGATTTTCCATTAAGGTCTCTTGGCCCAGACAGACTACTCTGGGACTGGAATGACAGCCCCCAGAGTGGAATGACGGTCTGTCATGGGTCAGCCTGCTGGGGCTTCCTCAGATGACGAAGACCTTGAAGCTGAAGGCTACGACAGAGAGGAGCAGCAGCAGGCTGAGCAGCCACAAGCAGAGGAGCCTCAGGCAGACAGGTCCTCCCTGTGTCTGCAGCCACCCAGCACAGAAGACTCACCTGTGGCAGAGGTCCAGCCACAGGCTGTGCCACCAGAGACCCCCAAAGCTACTGGAGCAGAGTCGCGGGAGACTCAGGGCAAAGCTACAAGAGTGAAGGAGTGCTAGACTGCAGGCCCAGAGAGGAGCACTCACTGCTGACAGTGATAAGATTAATGAGCTTCACCAGGCAGGGAATGCTGAGACGGGATAACAAGCGATAGCTGGTTCCCCTAAACCTTAAGCCATCATGTAGGCTTGGCTGTTGTGCAAGCAATATGGCACCAACCTCCCTGTGTATCAGCCTTGGCTCTGTGCTTTACTTTGGATTCCTGGTATTCTGACTTCTCGGAGTGCCCTTGTCTGTATTGGTATCTTGGATTCTGTTGGAATCGTGATTGACCTTGGACTGCTTTCCTGATTACACTTCGAGCCTCTGGCCCTCACTCTCTGCGGGCAGCATAACACAGTCACTAGGAATAGAATCAATGCTTTGGCGCTGGAATGACAGTGCCGAGTGGAATGATAACACCATGAGTGGAATGACTATCTCTGAGAGTAGGAAAAGTGTTCTGCAACTGGAATGACAACCCCCAGACAGCAATAATTCATGCCATCGTATTCCCTATTACTATGTATGGGTGTGAGAGCTGGACAATGAAGGAAGCTGATAGGAAGAAAGTAAATTCCTTTGAAATGTGGTGTTGGAGGAGAGGGTTACGGATACCCTGGACCGCCAAAAAAACAAATTAGTGGGTTTTAGATCAAATCAAGCCTGAACTGACCCTAGAAGCTGAAATGACTAAACTGAGGCTGTCGTACTTTAGACATATTATGAGAAGACAAGAGTCACTGGAAAAGACAATCATGCTAGGAAAAGTTGAAGGCAGCAGGAAAAGAGGAAGACCCAAACAAGAGATGGATTCATCGGTTCTTGTAGGTTATCCGGGTTGTTAAGAGATGGATTGACTATAAAGGAAGCCACGGCCCTCAATTTTCAAGATCTGAGCAAGGCTGTTAAGGATAGGACACGTTGGAGGACATTGATTCATAGGGTCACCATGAGTCGGAAACGACTTGACGGCACTTAACACACACACATTCCAATCCCAGAAAATTTTTGCTACTCCTAAGGGCTGTCATTTTACTCTTGGGGCTGTCATTCCAGTCCCAGAAACCTTCTGTTACATCCTGGGGCTGTCATTTCACTCTGGGTGCTGTTATTCCAGTCCCAGAACACTTCTGCTACTCCTTGGGGCTTTCATTTCATTCTGGGAAGTATCATTCCAATCCCAGAGCACAGATTCTAATGCTAAATACTGTCATTCCACTCTGGGGGCTGTCATTCCAGTCCCAGAACAGTTCTGCTACTCCCAGGGGCTGTCATTCCACTCTGGGGGCTGTCATTCCAGTCCCAGAAAACCTCTGCTACTCCCAGGGGCTGTCATTCCACTCCAGGGGATTTCATTCCAATCCCAGAACACAGATTCTATTGCTAGGGACCGCCATCCCACTCTGGGGGCTGTCATTTCAGTCCCAGGGCACCTGCTACTCCCTGGGACTGACATTCCACTCTGGGGGCTGACATTCCAGTCCCTGAATTGTCTATCTGGGCCAAGAGACCTGAACGGAAAATCCATTCCGCAATTTCTTTGCAACTGTTTTTGTGCTGTAATGTATTTTAATGGAGCCCATGCAAGTAAATTGGCATTCCTGTCTCCCATCATCTTCAACAGGTTCTTCCTGCCTCTCCAGTTGTTTCCAATGGGCAATCCTTTCATTTCGTTTAGTACATCCCCCTTGGAGAGTCCTTCTCCAACCTTCAGGACACTCTGGGTGCGGCTGGGAGAGCAGATCTAACCTTAAAAACAAAAATATCTCATTTTCTAATCAGACAGGAGAAAACATTTGGGAATTAGTCTACCCGAACTGGTAAAGGTAAAGGTAGTCCCCTGTGCAAGCACCGGGTCATTCCTGATCCATGGGGTGACATTTACTAGGCAGACAATGGCCATTTTTGCATGGTAATTAGCATCACATTCCAGGCTGAATTTTGCACACTAAACCATCATTCCAGAAGTGACTGCGAAGCCGGCGCAGACCTGCTTCACATTACCAAAGAGCCCATTTAACCCGACCTTTGGTGTTTGCCGCAAAGAATCCCCCTCAAGGATCAATGCAAAACAACAGAGGAGTGTTAGCTATGCATATGTTAATGACTATGCAAAGAGGAACAAAGGAGCAGGCGAGTGGGGGGAGTGGAATTTCTCCTCTTGTGTCAGGAGACCGTGAAAAGGCATTTTTTAAGTTGCATTTTAAAAAAGAGCTTTGAGTAGGCTGACCATATTTCCTTGAGACAAAAACGGGGCATTGGGATGGCATCACTGGAACACAGGTTATGTAATATTAGTGTAACCCGACTGGAGCACTTTTTCTATGAGAATTTACCCAGCCATGCCTGCATGCAGCGTAAGAAATGTCAGAGCTGAAGGAAACAAACGCTGGAAGTGTAATGAGGTGCAAAGCGGGACAAAAGAGACATTTTAATTAAAAAGACCAGGAAAAATGATAAAAAATGGGACTGTCCTGTTTAAAATAGTACATATGGTCAGCCTAGCTTTGAGCGAGCATCAAAATTGACCATGCAAAAACGGCTACGTTTAGGGGGTGGTTTGCCAATGCCTTCCCCAGCCGTCGTCCCTTTACCCCCAAGCAAGCTGGGTCCTCATTTCATGGACCTCGGAAGGATGGACGGCGGAGTCAACCTTGAGCCGGCTACCTGAAACCGACTTCCGTCGGGATCGAACTCAGGTCGTGAGCAGAGCTTTGGACTGCAGGACCGCAGCATCACCACTCTGAGCCACGGGGCTCTTAACCCGAACTGCGGGCAGGGGGGAGCCTTTTAGAAATCCAGCTCCTTTGCAGAACCGGAGGAGACGGAAGCAGAAGGCCATTCGACCCGCGTCTTATCGGCAATGCTCAAAATGCACAAACATTTGCACGACTCCGCCACTCACCGTCCATCGCGTCTCCGGTATTCCCAGTTTGCAAGTCCTGGCAATGGGCTGGGAGAGCGGTCGAAGCCCCGTCCGGGGAGTGGACAGTCCGGGAGGAGGCAGAACAAAAAACGGATACTTGGCCTACGGAGGATCCTGGGTATTGTAGTTCAAGATGCGATTGGCGGCTTTGCTAGGTTGATACCTGCACACATAGTATATGAGAGGCTTAGACTAACCAGTATTACAACAAGAACCTATTATACCAGATGTTTGAGTAATTGGGAATAGAATTTGCAACATCTGCACATGCCCGGTCGGGTTTGAACTGTTTGTATTTGTATTCATTAAGGTATTTCTGTAAATGTGTGCAGGCTTAAGAAAAGGGTTTTAATTAACCACTGATGCAGGCCCCCAGAGGCCGAAACGCGTTTGGTATGTGGTTACAGTTACCAGCCTCAGGAAATGCCATTGTGCTATTTTAATGCTTTTAAATAGTTTTTAACTTTTACATAGCGCTTCCAATAAATTATACTTTCAGTATTTATGTGTGTGTGAAGTGCCGTCAAGTCGCTTCCGACTCATGGCGACCCTATGAATGAAAGTCCTCCAAAATGTCTTATCTTTGACAGCCTTGCTCAGATCAGTATTTATACATAGGCTTATATATATTTTCTTTTCAGCAAACCTTGGGTGCCCAGCTTCTGTTTTCAGGTTGGGTTTTATTCCCCTCCTTTTTTACTTCCACTATTGTAGTTCCACTATTGTAGTACGCAAGAGAGACCTGCGCAGCCCAGGCTGTCCTTCCTTTCAATGCACTTTGAAGGTGGATTTTACTGTGTGAACTGGCAAAACACACTTGCAAACGAATGTTAAGGTGCACTGAAAGTGCATTATTTGGCCTGTGTGAAAGTGCTAAGAGTTGGAAGTGGAGTACCAAGCGCCAGGGTTGCCAACCTCCAAGTGGTGACTGGAGATCTCCTGCTATTACAACTGATCTCCCGCCGATAGAGATCAGTTCCCCTGGAGAAAATTGCAGCTTTGGCCATTGGACTCTATGGCATTGAAGTCCCTCCCCTCTCCAAACCCCGCCCTTCTTCGCAGGTGGCGAAGAGGGACCTGCCAACCCTTCCAGGCGCCCACACAAACAGCGGGGAAGACTGTAGGGCTGTTCTCAATTGAGGGGTTTGCTGAGACTTTTTCCTCTTTTTAAAAATCTTTTTGAAATTTTTTTAATATATTTCCCCAACTAATTAGAATACAGGATTAACCGATAAGAAGGAGTATCGCAGCATTTAGTTAAAATTCCAGCCCAGGGCCTCTTTTGACTCAGACAGAGCCTCATTTGGTCTCTTGAAAGGGGATCTCTTCCCGCTTCGTCATCAACAGTTAGGGTTGCCAACCTCCAGGTGTTAGCTGGAGATCTGCTATTACGACTGATCTCCAGCCGATAGAGATCAGTTCACCTGGAGAAAATGGCCACTTTGGCTATTGGACTCTATGGCATTGAAGCTCCTCCCCTCCCCAAACCCTGCCCCCCTCAGGCTGTGCCCCAAAAACCTCTTGCTGGTGGCGAAGAGCTGGTGGTAACCCTATCAACAGTGAAAAAGAGATGGTGAATCAAGTATTTCCGTAGCAAAGGGTGGGCTTCTTTGCCCTGGGATGGAGGTAGTTTAGGGTTTCCAGGTCCCTCTTGTCTACCGGCGGGAGGTTTTTGGGGGCGGAGCCTGAGGAGGGTGGGGATTGGGGAGGGGAGGGACTTCAATGCCGTAGAGTCCAATTGCCAAAGTGGCCGTTTTCTCCAGGGCTCACCAGGTTTAGGGGGGATTAAATCCCCTCTGTTGCAGCCAGTGCGGGTTCTGTTTTTAGCACGATCTGTGGATCTCTTCTGGAAGCATCAGTAGATTTGGAGCATAGTTGTGCACTGGAAGCAAAGCACAGGGTCAAAGCCCCCCAGTGCACATCTGGCCTGCATGAGCCCAAAAACACTACAGTTAGCACTCCGAATTCCCAGGGTTGCCAGGTCCCTCTTCGCCACCGGCGGGAGGTTTTGGGGGTGGAGACTGAGGAGGGCGGGGTTTGGGGAGGGGCTTCAATGCCATAGAATCCAATTGCCAAAACGGCCATTTTCTCCAGGGGAACTGATCTCGATCGGCAGGAGATCAGTTGTAATAGCGGGAGATCTCCAGCTAGTACCTGGAGGTTGGCAACCCTACTTGTTTGCCAGGGGCTTGCTGAGCTTCTTCCATTTTTCCTTCCCAGTATTCCCAGGGAAAAGAAGTGGGGACTCACACGAAAATGGGTATGAAAGCCGGGGTTCAACCTCCAGAAACACTAGTCGCTCAGCACATTTGTGGGGTTGGGACTCATGCCTACGACCAAGGCTTGGCACTGACAAATAGCTGGCTTGCACAGATGCTGCTGTCATTTCCCCCCTTTTAATGTAGGCTAACAGGGCCTAGTGTAGGGTGAGGGGATGGCTGGCCCTGAAAACAGACCTCGAGGCTCAGCGCGAGAGCAAGGCTAAGGCCTCTCTGCTCCTCACAAACAGAAGGCTGGTCCTTTTTCTCTTCCCCCACTATTTCAACTAGAGACCCACTCCATGGCTAGTTACATCCTTGCTCAGCCTGCACATTTCCATTTATAACTCTGCAATGAAAAGAGCCAGAGACTTTTATAAACATAAACTGAAACCTGGGAATGAATCGATGGTGGCATCAGACTATTACAATATTGTGTTGAGGTTGACTGTCAATTACTGATTTAAAAAAACTCAAAAATGAGCTCCAGTGGCTTGGGGGGGGGCAAGTAAAGTATAGGGGAAACTGCCATGTAGGTAGAGCCAGCGTGGCATAGTGGTTAAGAGCGGTGGTTTGGAGTGGTGGACTCTGAACTGGAGAACCAGGTTTGATCCCCCACTCCTCCACATGTGCGGCGGAGGCTGATTTGGTGAACCAGGTTGGTTTCCCCACTCCTCCACATGAAGCCAGCTGGGTGACCTTGGGCTAGTCACACACTCTCAGCCCCACATACCTTGCAGCGTGTCTGTTGTGGGAGGGGAAGGGAAGGTGATTGTACGAGGGGCTGAAGTGGTAGAGAAAGTCGGCATATAAAAACCAACTCTTCTTCTTCTTCTTAATTGGTTGTCTATTTTATTCACAGCTCAGGACAGCAAATTGATTTCTCCTTGCAACCACCATCTTGAAGCCGGCTAGGCTGAGTGAGGCTCCTCCCAGCGTGGTGGGAGCCAGCGTGGTGGTTAAGAGCGGTGGTTTGGAGCGGTGGACTCTAATCTAGTGGACTGGGTTGGTCCCCACTCCACATGAAGCCAGCTGGGTGACCTTGGGCTAGTCACAGCTCTCTTAGAGCTCTCTCAGTCCCGCCTACCTCACAGGGTGTCTGTTGTGGGGAGGGGAAGGGTGATTGTAAGCCGGTTTGATTCTCCCTTAAGTGGTAGAGAAAGTCGGCATACAAAAACCAACTCTTCTTCTACTCTCTGGCTAATGGGAATATCTCTGCGTTTGCAGCATCAACAAAAGCTGCGGGGAAAATTGTCACCGTGGGGAAGGGGTCCAGAAAGACTTCTCTTTGCCAGCTCTTTTCTCCTGCATAAATGGGGAGGGGTCGTGGCTCAGAGGGAGAATCCTCTGCTCTACAGGTTATCCCTTGGGACCATAAGTGTTGTGTATTTTGGATGTCTGTATTTTGAAATATTTGCACATACATAATGAAATATCTTGCGGACGGGAACCAAGTCTAAACAGGAAATTCATTTATGTTTTATATACCCTTTATACACACAGCCTGAATGTAGTTTTAAACAATATTTTTTAATAATTTTGTGTACATTGAACCACCAGAAAGGAGAGGTGAGAGAGGATCGGCATGCTGCTGAGGGCCTGTGAGTAATGTCTGGTCAGCTCAAAACTTCCAGTTTTCGGGTCATTCTGGTTTTTGGATGTCCGGTTAAGGGATACTCAGCCTGTCGTAGGTTAGCATATTAGCCTGTGTCCTGGACAGGGAGGGCTGAGAGACTGTGGTTTGCTGGTAGCTCATGGGAAATTTGAACCAGGGATTTCCTCAAGCTCCTCACTGTGGTGTATGAGTGTCAGAAAGCGTACAGACCCTGAAAGGCTAGCGCTCCAGACAGTTGGCCTCAGTTACCTGCTAGCCACCCAGGCTTACCTGGACCACGGCTTCTGCCTCCACGGCTGCTCCGTCCCGCTTCCCAGCGTGGTGCAGCAGTTAAGAGCGGTGGTTTGGAGCGGTGGACTCTTATCTGGAGAACTGGTTATGTTTCCCCACTCATCCACATGAAGCCAGCTGGGTGAGCTTGGGCTAGTCACAGTTCTCTTAGAGCTCTCTCAGCCCCACCTACCCCACAGGGTGTCTGTTCTGGGGAGGGGAAGGTGATTATAAGCCAGTTTGATTCTTCCTTAAGTGGTAGAGAAAGTCGGCATATAAGCATATTTTTCTTGTTCTTCCTGCAGCCTGACATATTGGTGTAATTTGTGCCTGTTTTTTGAGTTTGCTGACTGCCAGAAACAAGCTTTTGAGGGGTGGGGAGGAAAATAAAAAAGAAAAATCCACATGGGCCACGGTGATGTAAACTGTGACTTTTATTGTAATTTTCTTTGAACTGTACCACGAAAGGCACACCACAAACTTTCTGGGTAACGACGCAAAATCGGTCCCTTATGGCACTCGCTTGATCTCTCTCGCGCAACAAACACCGTCCTGACGGGGAAGAGCCTTTCACAGAAAGGATTTAAAAGTTAGCACGTGCCGCGGCAACGCTCGTTGGTGGGAGATGGGCTGGCACCCCAAGCGAAAGCCCGAGGCACCCCAGACCTACTCGCGAGTTCCAAGAAATTAAAAAAAGGAAAGAAGGAGAATACTCCAAAAAAAGCAAAAGGCTTAATTATCACACTGCCCCCCTGGTAGAAGATTGATAATACAAAGGGCATGCTTCTTGGCCGTCTTTGTAACATAACATGCACCTGGCACTGATTACCTGTGGGTGACCAATGCAGGGTGCGGCTGATGGAACCCGCGAGTACCCACAGCGGTTACGGACAGTGTGGCAAATGTGCCTTACAAACAGGAAGCAGCTTTTTCACACATATACAACCCCTTGTGTGACAAAGAATTTCAATGGTGCGCGACAGATGTGCACCATTCATAAAAGGATGCCAAATGCCAAAGGGCTGCCGGGGCACTTCATGGGGGTGCGCCCACACAGGGGAAACACAATGCCCTCTTCTATCTGAATCAAGCCGCAGGGTGTCCTTGCAGGTTTTAAAATGACGACTCTCCTTCTTGGCTTTTCGAGACACTAATCCTTGGCCCTGCAGTAACACTGATATGACCCATTTCGATACCGAAAGGGGGAACAAAAGGAAGCATGAAAAAGCTCAGGCCTCTTTATAAAAATACCCTTATGCTTTCATCTTTATAAAATAATATATATTTTAAGAAAGTCTCCAGTTAGAAAAGCGGGCGTTATCAAAATATGGCATCGTTATGGCTGTAAATACAAAACCCCTCAAAAATATTTTCCTGTTTTTTTAAAGGCATTGTGCTGTGAATCTTGGGGTCTCACCCCCACGTAAATGCTTTCCAATCCAGAGAATGGTTGTCATACCACCACAGCGCTTCCTTCCAGCAGACAATCCCGACCCTTCTAAACCAAACGCAGCTGCTATCCTCCGAGTGGGAAACTCGAGAGTCGCCTCCCTGAAGACGGTGCAACGGTTGTAGGGGAAAGGATAAACCCACAACAGCTCTTCCTGTGCAATCTAGTATTTGGCACAGGAAGTCAGACATCGGGGGATACCGGCTGAAGGTGCCAGGTGGCCGGTTGCTCTAAACAATACTACAGTAGCCAAACGGTTGTTCTCTTATATCCACAAAGTAGAAAGCAGCAGCCTGCGATAGCGTTCTGCAGCACGTACCTGGATCAGACCCAATTGAGGGGCAGATGCTAGCAAAGCAAGCAAGCAAACAAACAAACCCCTGTCCCTAGTTGGGATTTGCACTCATGGAAACCGTGCCAGATAGCAGCCCAAGTTTCAACGAAGCGCCACGCAAATGTCCAAAGGGACACGTGTCTGTGTGTTTTTGCTTTGCCAGTCTGCACCCCAAAAACCAGACTTGGCACTTTTATTTACAGAGGGCCATAAATAAATACCTTTTGCGATACAAGCAGGTCAGAAGCATACCATTGCTGCATGCACACGTTACAATAAGGCTATGTCAAATATTCTGCGTGCATCTGTTTTTTTTTTAAAAAAAAAAATATTAGGAGCAAAGATGCCCTAAAGCTCAGCTTGTGGGGAGGGGAGAGTCAGTGACCACGGCCCTTTGGTGCACCCGGTACCCTGAGACTGAAAGCCCCAAACTGGCATGCCGTTTGTCCTGGAAATGAAGCGGGCAACGGGAGGAAACGATTCTAGCCATACAATGCCTGGCAGTTTCCCCCTCTTGAAGCCAGCTACGAGGAAGCAAACCTAACAAGCTTCTTTTCTCCGCTAAGTGGGACCCTAAACGCCCACGGGGCTCTGGCGCGCTGGTTGTCTCCCACTGCTCAGGAACGACGTCATGTGGACGAACCTTGTGAGACCACTGCTGCCCCCTATGACAGATTGCTTGGGGTGGGGGCTTTTACAGATTCCTACTCTCCCCCCTGCAACTCTAAGAGCTCTCAGGTGAGGGGTGGGGGGCGGCATGCACAGCCCCCCCCCCAAAAAAGATCCCCAACCAGGAAAAGCTCTTAAAACTGTCTGAGGACGGCAGCTAAACAGAACTTTGCCAGGTTACAACCGAAAAACAGGATCGCAGCCGCGGTTTGGGAAAACCAAACTGCTTCAACGTTTCCGCCGGCTGACAGGAGAACTTCACAAAAGAAACAGATCAAGATCTGAGGAAGCCTCAGTTTAGAAAGAAAGAAAACATGATATAAGATTGAAAAACAGATGGGCAAACTTACGACTTAAAGAGCGCCCCCCCCCAATGGCAAAAGAGACTTTCTTTCATCTTGCATAAGGTTAGTGCTTATACGATTGTCTGTACACGTATCATGAAAGAAAGAAGGCAGAATTAACTCTTTTTTTAAAAAAAGCATTAAAAACAGAAAAGTCAAAATTAAACATAAAGGGGGCGGTCTATACATTCCAACCATACATAAAACATATACTTCTCTCTATAGACTTATATATGTATTTTCTTTTTAATATAATCTCTGTCTCTCGTTCTCTGTAACTTAAGGTACTTTGGTCAGCAAATCTTATTGCTACATCTTTAAAGATCATTTGTTCTTCGGTTTCTTTTTATAAAAAGCTTCCTGAAGCTTTGCAAATCCCACTCTCTCTCTCTCTTTTATCTTTTGAAACACAGATTTTCCTGTAAACGTTACACAAAATAATCTGACGAAGGGTCTACTTGGATCAAAGTCCAAGTACCATTTGTTTTTTGTTTTTTTGGCAGAATGGAAAAGGTGAGATGGACTGATGGGAGCGCAACCTTTGGCTGTCCCCAATCGCCACAGAGCATCCTTTCGTTCCGTTATCGCTCCCTCCTTCGTTATGATATCATCCATTTGGGACGCCAGCAGTTTCTTTGGCTTGACAAAACACAGAAGAGGAACCTCCCCCAAATAATTTGGACATGGTTATTTTTACCGTCTGCGCCCCGATGGCAGAAATCAAAGCACAACAATAAAAAAAAATTGCATGATGACGCTGGATGTGAGAACATCTGAAGTGCAGGAAACCTCGAGGGCTTCCATGAGGCGTAAAGAGAAAACATAAAACATTAACCACGCTGTGCACTTTTTTCATCGAAAAACGAGGGAATGGCGAACGTTCTGTGTGAGCCACGTTCAAAGGAAGAGACCCTTCCTTCTAAATCCAACCCACTTAAACCCGGGTCAAATTCTGTCAGGCGGCACGAAGAGCGGAACAGGCTCCATCCCCTGCGAAGGGGGTCCATAACAGTGCCCCTATGGACAAGAACTTGACATTTATCCAAGAAAAAAGACATGGGAGGGGGGAAATCCCTCTATGGCACCAAACAAAAAGAGCTCGAGGAAACCACGACGTGCCCCTCAGGTTGTCTTTTGAGAGCTCCGAAGTGGCATCAGACGACAAACTCCGGCACTTCTTCGTGAGCGAGATCCAGAGAGAAGTATTTGCTGGTTCTTTTGACCGGGAAGGCATCCTGGATGTTGATGCACTGCCGAGCCAGGCAGCCGTTACAATAAAGGCCTTCTTCCGCCAGTCCGTGGCCGCATCCGAACGTGTAGCTCTGAGCCGTCTCCTGGCAGAGAGACGCCAGACGCAGGAAGTCTTTTTGGTACAGCCGGATGTCGTCCAGGCTCAAGCTGTGCCGGTCGGTGGAGGTCTTTGGCTTTCGGCAGACCGTCTGTGGGAAGAGAAGGGGGTTCAGCAAATACTTCAGAGATACAACTAAAGCGACCACAGCTGGGACGTCATCATGCTGTAAAAACAGCATTGACGTTAAAGGTGTGAGCAGGGGCGTCATTTTCGAGACTTTGAGCTGTTCTAACCAATTCTCACCCAGAAGGTGCTACTGTGTAGGAAATAATGAGAAAATGGCTTAGAATCATAGAGTTGGAAGGGACAACCTGGGTCATCTAGTCCAACTCCCTGCACAATGCAGGAAATTCACAACTATCTCCCCCTAAACACACCCAGTTACCCCTACCCCATGCCCAGAAGATGGCCAAGGTGCCCTCCTTATCATCTGCCTAAGATCACAGAATCAGCATTGCTGACAGATGGTCATCTAGCCTCTGCTTAAAAACCTCCAGGGAAGGAGAGCTTACCACCTCCCGAGGAAGCCTGTTACACTGAGGAACCGCTCTGACTGTTAGAAAATTCTTCCTAATGTCTAGATGGAAACTCTTTTGATTTAAGAGGCTTGTTTGATTTAAGAGGCTTGTTGATTATTGGCCTAGCATTTGCTGAGGCTCTAAGCCTCTGCCTTGGGCTGGACTGCCACAGACTGCCACACTTCAGACTTAAGAACATAAGTGTTGGCACTTATGTATGTATTGCGAATAAATTAGCACACCCCAGCTCACACACCTGTGGCAACGAATCGATGCTTTGGCCACGAAGCTTCACAACCGTCTCTGAAGAACTGGAAGTCGACGAACTGACTTCTTTGACAACCAAACCTGAATTAGATGACACAGAAGAAAAGCAGAGAGAGATGAGGTCCATCATTATATGCCAACACTGCATTTATTACCGGCATCGTTATTGTACAAGTAAGGCATCCAAATTTTGTGCCTCCCCTGGGTGTTACCTGAATGCCCATTAAACTTCCTGGCCATCAGCATGTCCTCCGTAATATAAATGCAGACGTCGGGGCTAACGTCGTCCAGAGACGTTTCGCTTGTCGGCTCGAGGTCCCGGGGGTCATCAACCAACATTTCTATTTCTGAAAGAAGAGTTGGTTTTTATGTGCTGATTTTCTCTATCTCCTAAGTTGAATCAAACCGACTTACAATCTCCTTCCCTTCACCACAACGGACACCTTGTGAGGTAGGTGGGGCTGAGAGAGTTTGGAGAGAACTGTGTCCAGATGATGCAGAGTGATGGTATCGCTTTACTCTGCTCTGGTTAGACCTCAACTAGAGTACTGTGTTCAGTTTTGTGCACCACAATTTAAGAAAGATATAGACAAGCTGGAACGTGTCCAAAGGAGGACAACAAAGAAGGTGAGGGGTCTGGAGACCCAGTCCTAGGAGGAAAGGTTGAAGGAGCTGGGTATGTTTAGCCTGGAGAGGAGAAGGCTGAGAGGGGATACGATAACCATCTTCAAGGACTTGAAGGGCTGTCACATAGAGGATGGTGCCGAGTTGTTTTCTGTTGCCCCAGAAGGTCGGACCGGAACCAACGGGTTGAAATTAAATCAAAAGAGTTTCCGTCTAGACATTAGGGAGAACTTTCTAACAGTCGGAGCAGTTCCTCAGTGGAACAGGCTTCCTCGGGAGGTGGTAAGCTCTCCTTCCCTGGAGGTTTTGAAGCAGAGGCTAGATGGCCATCTGTCAGCAATGTTGATTCTGTGACCTTAGGGAGATGATGAGAGGGAGGGCACCTTGGCCATCTTCTGGGCATGGAGTAGGTTTCACTGGGGGGTGGGGGGGGAGGTAGTTGTGAATTTCCTGCATTGTGCAGGGGGTTGGACTAGATGACCCTGGTGGTCCCTTCCAACACTATGATTCTATGTGACTGGCCCAAGGTCACCCAGCATGTTTCATGTGGAGGAGCGGGGAATCGAACCCAGTTCTCCAGCTTAGAGTCCGCCGCTCTTAACCACCAGGAAGAGCTGTTACTGAGGTAAAAAAGAGCACTTTGGCGCCATGTTGGGGATCCTTGTTCTATCCTCCCGATCCTTGTTCTATCCTGCCTGAGGCAAACGGCAGCCGCGTGTTCTGCCGTCAGGGGATTACCGTCATCTTGGGAGTCCTCCTCCAGCCGCTCCTTTTCCCCACTCTCCACGCCGGAGGTGTGTGAGCTGCCGTGGCTGGTCATTGAGCTGCAGGCCCTCAGTTTGCGGTGAATGGCGGCCGGCAGGAAGTCGTCCTCCGCCCCGCGGTCCCGGGGCTTGGGGTCGGCCTCGATCCCGGATGTGTGGGAGCTGCTGTGGCTGGCGGTGGAGTGGCGGGAGAGGCGCTTGTGCTTCACACTGCCAGAGCTGCTGCCGCTGGCGCGGGACCGCTTCTCCAGCTGGTCCATGTCAAGGTCCAGGGCGTCGCTGATGTAGGACTCCCGGTACTGCTTCTTCTCTAAAAGGGGAGGCAGAGAAACATAGAGCTGGAAGGGACCAACAGGGTCATCTAGACCAACCCCCTGCACAAGGCAGGAAATTCACAACTACCTCCCCCCAACACCCCCAGTGACCCCTGAATCATAGAATCATAGTTGGAAGGGACCACCAGGGTCATCTAGTCCAACCCACTGCACAAAGCAGGAAATTCGCAACTACCTCCCCCCCCCCACACCCCCAGTGACCCCCTACCCCATGCCCGGAAGATGGCCAAGATACCCTCCCTCTCTTGATCTCCCTAAGGTCATAGATTCAGCATTGCTGACAGATGGCCATCTAGTCTCTGCTTAAAAACCTCCAGGGAAGGAGTGCTTACCACCTCCCCTGCTCCATGGCCAGAAGATGGCAAAGGGATGAGGCAAGCAGGTGATGTGAAAGACCCCTGCCTGAAACCCTGGAGAGCCGCTGCTGGTCAGAGGAGACGATACTGACTTTGATGGACCGAGGGTCTGATTCAGTAGAAGGCAGCTTCACGTGTTCAATCCCACTTCCCTTAACAGGCATCCATTGTAACCAGTTAGAATTATTCATTTACTTAAATTATTTATATTTCTCCTTTCTCCCGAGCAGCTGAAAAGAGTGATAGACACCGCATTTAACTATAGTTTTTTTGTATTTCTTATTCTCACTTCCTCCCCTTTGGGGCCACCATAAATGATTTTTTTCATTTATGTGTTTTTCTCTCTCTGCCACATGTGCAGCCAGTCAGGCTAGACTAGGGCTGCCAAGTCCACCGGTAGGGCTGGGGGATCCCCTGCTCCCAAGTCCCATTGCCTGCCAATGCTTACAGTGGCAGAAAATTTTTAAAAAATGCAGCCTTGTGTACTTACTGGAAGTGACAACGGGTAGCTCTAGGAATCTCCAAGAACTCTATTGTTTACCACAGAGTTTCCGGCGAATCCTAGAGCTACCTTTTGCCCCTTCCGGTAAGAACCCAAGGCTGCTTTTAAAAAACCCTCCTATGACACTGCCCACTATCTTGTGAACTGGTAACTTATTTTTGTGAACTGGTAGCTTATTTGTGAAGACTTATTTGCAGAGGAATCAGAAGATGTTGGAAGCAGGCTCCTGGAAAAAAGGAGCTGGGAGGAAGGGTGGGCGGCCGCTACCTTCATTCTCCTCTAGCTTCCGGATCTGTCTCAGGACTGGCTGCAGGTTCATGTAGAGGCGGTGGCTGTTGCTCAGCAGCTGCAGGAGGTGCCGGGAGCGCATCGGGCAGCCCGTGTAATAGGTGAGCTTGCGGGCCGAGGGCAAGCCGTCGGGAAGGATCTCGAACCTCTTTCCCTGTGCGGGCAAGCAAGGTGAAATTGACTTGTGGAACTCACTGCCACTAGCTGGTTTCGGCAGCTTTAATAGGGGATCAGACAGACTTGGGGGCGATGGGTCCTCGAACGGCTGTTGGCTGTGATGGCTTCATAGTGCCCCCCTGTTCAGAGGCAGTCTATTTATGAATACTAGTGCTGGGGGGAAAAACAGTCCTCAACTCGCTCACAAAAAAGAGACTGTTTGGAACAGGGCCCACGGCATCATGTCCATAGGTGCTACAACCATATAGACATAAGAATGTTTCTTCCCATCAGCTCCTGTGTGTACCTTAAGATCTGTAGGAAGGGGCCTATTGTGGCAGCCCTGTCTTCTAAGGCATTTTGGGAGGTCAACCAGCCAGAAGGCCTCTTTGGAGTATAAAACTGACAACTCACACAGACTCTCTGAGGAACTTCAGGATGAGTGCATACAACTGGCCATAAGTCACCCAGCAAGCCTTTCATGGCACATGGGAGCATTTGAACCCAGGTCCCCCCAGATCGTAGTCCAACACCCTAGCCACCACGCCATACTGGCTAAGTAGGAGTCCGTGGCTATATTAACATTAAACAGCTATTGCCATTTGCTACAAGGCAAACACCGTGGAATTCAGAGGCAGGACGCGCAGTTCCTCGGACAGAGAGGCTGGATCGGGCTGGCTCCATACTCACCACAAAGACAAGCTTGCCAACGTTCGTCCAAGGGAAGTCGAAAAGCAGCTGCTTTTCACTGTTGACGTTCTGAGAGAGGGGGGAAAAGAAAGAAAATCTGTTTGACTGTGGGCCAAGGGGAACGGTAAAGGCGGCTTCTTTCATCTGAAAGCCCTGCAAAACCCACCAAACAGAACAAACGGTCACCGCAGAACCAGCTGAAGGATTCTGGGCTGCAGGCCGACAGACCCTCACCTCCAGGAGGCGCTGGTATAGCCCGTTTACAGTAGGAATTGGTAGTGCGCAGCACTGACTGGCTGGTGTCCATGCAGTGGTAGGGTTGGATCCTGCGCAAAATCTCCACTGATAGAAGGGATTTCCAGCATCGGGCTGGAACTTCCCTGCCTCCTCCCACCACAGCCTGAAATATTCCCTGAACTGCATAAGAACATAAGAAAACCCATGCTGGATCAGACCGAGACCCATTAAGTCCAGCAGTCTGTTCACACAGTGGCCAACCAGGTAGGAAGCCACAAACAAGTCGGCTGCAGCACCTGTCTATGCTCCACAGCACCTAATATATTCGGCATGCCCCTCTGATCCCGGAGAGAAGAGGTATGCATCATGACTAGTATCCATGGATAGCCCTCTCCTCCATGAACATGTCCAAGTTGGCAGCCATCACCACATCCTGGGACAGGGAGTTCCACAACTGCACATGTGTGTGTCTCTCTGGGTGTGCCCAGTTTTGATCAAGGCCAGGAAAGGAAGGGTTAAACTTCCACATGCTGTTTTTTTCAACACAAAACTACATATTTACCTTACATCGCAAAACAACAGGGGGTTATTTTTGGAAGGGGCAGGCTAACCAAAATGAAGAAATGGCTACTTTTTTCCTGATTTTTTCCCCCATTTACAGACTTTCTGCCATCTATGTAGTCTGGCCCCAAGTCGGGCCTTTGCACAAATCTTTAGGGCACCTACCTGGAATATCTGTATCCCACGCGTGGTGAGCCCAAGGGTCAAAGAGGCCTCGATTTCTTTTTTGTCCTGCAAAAAAGGGGTAATATCGTGAACTCACTTTCCTTAGAAATGTAGCCGTTGGCGCTAGCAGTTTTAACAGCCGTCGACACTGGATGGCTGAGGACGGAAGCATTTGTTTCTTCCTTGCATAAGAACAAGGCCGCAGGGATAGAAAAGGAAATTTGCAGGCTGAAGCCTACGGCCACACTGGATTTCAGCACATGGATCTGAGATCTTGTGGCTGGCGGTCACAAATGTAGAGGAGGGTGCCGAGTTGTTTTCTGTTGCCCCAGAAGGTCGGACCAGAACCAGTAGGTTGAAATTAAATCACAAGAGTTTCCGTCTAGACATTAGGAAGAAATTTTCTAACAGTTAGAGCGGTTCCTCAGTGTAAGGGGCTTCCTCGGGAGGTGGTGAGCTCTCCTTCCCTGGAGGTTTTTAAGCAGAGGCTCAATGGCCATCTGTCAGCAATGCTGATTCTATGACCTTAGGCAGTTCATGAGAGGGAGGGCATCTTGGCCATCTTCTGGGCATGGAGTATGGGTCACACATGAACACATGAAGCTGCCTTATACTGACTGAATCAGACCCTGGGTCCATCAAAGTCAGTATCGTCTACTCAGACTGGCAGCGGCTCTCCAGGGTCTCAGGCTGAGGTCTTTCCCATCACCTACTGCCTAGTCCCTTTAACTGGAGATGCCAGGGATTGAACCTGGGACTTTCTGCATGCCAAGCAGTTGCTCTAACACTGAGCCACAGCCCCTTCCCTGACCATCATGAACACATGAAGCTGCCTTATACTGAATCAGACCCTTGGTCCATCAAAGTCAGTATCGTCTACTCAGACTGGCAGCGGCTCTCCAGGGTCTCAGGCAGGGGTCTTTCACATCACCTGCTTGCCTAGTCCCTTTAACTGGAGATGCCGGGGATTGAACCTGGGACCTTCTGCATGCCAAGCAGAGGCTCTACCACTGAGCTACGGCCCCTGCCACAGTGGGGGTGAGGGGGGGGGAGGTAGTTGTGAATTTCCTGCATTGTGCAGGGGGGGTTGGACTAGATGACCCTGGTGGCCCCTTCCAACTCTATGATTCTATGATCCTGTGATTCTACCAGGGGAGGGGGTAATATACAGAAAAGCTCCTCCCCAGAGACCGGAGGTGATTTGAAACAGGAATGGCTGGTTGGGGTGATATTTTAAATCAAGAGTCCCCAACCTTTTTTAAGCCTGCGGGCACCACTGGAATTCTGACTCAGTATGGTGGGCGCAAGCCTCAAAACGGCTCCCGCAGGCGGTGGAGCCAGTTGCAAAATGGCTGCCTTGGCTGACCATCACTCACAATGTGAAGATCGTGGTGGCAGCATGCTCCCAAAGCAATGTTTTTCAACAATCAGATCTCTAATGGCCAGGCAGAAGCCTTGCTGGGAAAAAGCCCCACCTGGCCACACCCCACTTTCTCAAAACACTTGGTAGGTTTTGTCTGGTACCGTGGCACCCACGGGCCATTTGCCCTAACACACTGTTTGATATATACACATTCTTAGAAGCCTGGCATGAAACACTAGGTGGGACATGGGAGCCATATTCTAGTATACGAGGAATAAATAACTTTACAAGAAGCTTCATTATACTAGAAGGGCTTTTATGTATTTTCTACCATGGATTATGATACTATTATATTATTAGGATGTGCACTAGACTACAATTCTATGTCTGACCACTGAGGAATGCCTTTTTTAGGCCAAAAAGGGTTTGGTCCTTATTGGGTCCTACTTTGGTCACTGTAAGATTTTACATCAAATGTGTATGAGTTTTCATGTATTTATTGACTATTAAAGACTTGCCTGTGTTCTACGCCTTGTGTTTTTAACTTTACTGTGCACAATATTAAAATCTATATATTTGTAATTTTAGCATTTTCTAGCTCAGCCTCTTTGGTTTGAATTCGCCATGTCGGGGACCCCTTTTTTAAATAGTTAATGCTTCGGCATGCTGATTCATCTGGTCAGAATCAGTCACCTTAGTGCCCGAGGATTAACTATTTTTTTAAAATTGCTGGGAGCTCCCAACAGAGGACTCCTAACACACATCCAATTAGACCAGGGGTGTCATGCAGGCTGGATCTGGCCCCCTGACAGCTCTTATCTGGCTTGTGAGCCAGCCACACACACACCTGCTCCCAAACTGGGCTAGCGAGGCATGGCCTGGCCTTACCAAGTGACGTTTTATGTCATATCCGGCCCTCATAACAAATGAGTTTGACACCCTTGAGTTAGACCCTGACCCCTTCCGCATTTGCTGGAGCCCTGAGAAAGGCAGCCTACAGCCCTATCCGACAAAAAACTTCCCTGGGAAGGAGCCTTATTGAATAATATGGGGCTTGCTTCCAAGTAGAGGCCAGAATAAGCCTATGCTACCCTCATCAAGCGCACAGCAGCCTAGCCCTGTCCAAATGCCACCGTGGCTGAACCGCAGTGCGTCAACTCCCTGAAGGAGCCATCCCTCCGCCTCGGTTTGGAACAGCACTTCCAAGAAACCTGCCCATAAAGAAAGCATTTAAGCCTCCAATGGAAGCAGCAGGAGGGTGAATAACAGCTCCCCAAATGTAAGCTGACACGCAGCATGTAGCTCCCAGCATTAGCGTTTGCTTGCAACTCATTTTTATGTTTGTTTCTGTGGGGGGGAAACACACACACAATTTATCTAACAAGCCGCTACACCCGCCTGCAAAGCAGACAGGGATAACAACTCAGTTGCTTCTTACAGTCATAGAATCATAGAGTTGGAAGGGACCCCGGGGTCATCTAGTCCAACTCCCTGTACACGTCTTCCCCGAAGGAGGGAGTAAAATGTTCAGCGGCTGTTGTTTGAAGAGGCGTCTGCCTTTCCCACCCCAAGGTAGTTAATAACTTGGAGAAGAGAAATAGTTTGCAGCTGAACTTGGATAGGATTGAGGATTGGCCCCATGCAAATAAAATGAAATTTAATAGGGACAAGCTGGTGGGGTTTTTTGAGACCATGTCATAGAATCATAGAGTTGGAAGGGGCCATACAGGCCATCTAGTCCAACCCCCTACTTAATGAAGGAACAGCCTAGACTAAGCAGTGATAGCGAACCTTTTAGAGACCGAGTGCCCAAACTGCTACCCAAAACTCACTTATTTATCGCAAAGTGCCAGCACAGCAATTTAACCTGAATACTGAGGTTTCCTCCCAGCTGGGCGGCAGGGAGTCCAGGGAAGGTGGGGTGGGTTACTCCCAGCTGGGCATCGGGGAGTCCAGGGAAGGCAGACACCATGGCTGCTCAACTTACCCACACGTGCCCACAGAGAGGGCTCGGCATGCCAAGTCCGGCACGCGTGCCATAGGTTCGCCAACACGGGCCTAGAGCATCCCTGACAAGTGTTTGTCTAGCTGCTGCTTGAAGACTGCCAGTGAGGAGGAACTAACCACCTCCCTGGGTAGCCAATCCCAATACTGAACTACTCTTACTGTAAAAAAAAACTTTCTTTAATATCCAGCCGGTACCTTTCTGCCCGCAATTTAAGCCCAATATTGGGAATCCTATCCTCTGCTGCCAACAAGAACAGCTCCCTGCCCTCCTCTAAGTGACAGCCCTTCAAATACTTCCAGAGAGCAATCCTGTCCTCCCTTCAACCTCCTCTTCTCCAGACTAAACATTCCCAGCTCCCTCAGCCCTTCCTCGCAGGGCTCGATCTCCAGGCCCCTGACCATCCCAGTTGCTCTCCCAGCACCCGCTCGATTCTGTCCAGAGCTCTGCTTCCAGAGCTTTTTGGATGATGTCCTAGACTAATGGATATATGCTAGTGAAGGAGGTTCTGTCTAAATCTGAGGAAGAACTTTCTGAAGGTGAGGTGTATTCAGCACTGTAACTGTCTTCTTCATGAGAGGGGTGAATTCTTTGTCATTGGAGGTTTTGAAGTATCGACTGGTTACCTTCTTATAGAAGCCCAAAGCTGGAAGGACCCCAAGGGTCATCTAGTCCAACCCCCTGCACACCACAGGAAATTCACAACTACCTGCCCCCTCCCACTCCTCCAGTGACCCCTGTTCTATGCCCATGTGTGCCGTCAAGTTGCTTCTGACTCATGGCGACCCTATGAATCAATGTCCTCTAAAATGCCCTTTCTTTAACAGCCTTGCTCAGGTCTTGCAAATTGAGGGCCGTGGCTTCCTTGATTGAGTCAGTCCATCTCTTGTTGGGTCTTCCTCTTTTCCTAGCATGGTTGTCTTCTCATAATGTGACCAAAGTACGACAGCCTCAGTTTATTCATTTTAGCTTCTAGGGTCAGTTCATGCTTGGTTTGATCAATAACCCACTGATTTGTTTTTTTTAGCAGTCTGTAAGCCCATAGGAAGGCAAAAAACTTCAAGGATCCCTGGCCAATCTGGCCTGCAGGAAAATTCCTTCCTGATCCCAAAGTGGCGATCGGCATTACCCTGGGCATGTGAGAAAGGGCCACGAGAGCCAAGCACTGACGCAGCCCTTCCTGCCCTCCCTCTCGCAATGAGTCACGGAATCAGACTTGCTGTCATCTAGCTTTATGTCGGGGATATTATAGTTCTCGTTACTGTGTTGGCAAGGGGTTGGACTAGATGATCCTGGTGGTTCCCTTCTGACTCTTGAGATTAAAGAAATACCTTATACAGCCTATAGTAATGCACGGCCACGTCGTCCAGCCGCACAGCCTCCTTGATGTACTTCAGGTGGGCTTCGGAGGCGCTCAGTGCGCACTGGTCCTTGTGCATGATGGGGATGTGCTTCAGGATATACTCCTTCCCTCGCTTCGCAACCACCTGTCCGGAGACAGAAGACCCATAATGTGTTAGCGTGCAGAGCCGATGCGCCCATTACTCAGATTGTCAACTGATCCCTTATTCATTCATGAGTAGGTAGGGGGGAAAAAGGTGACCATCATTGGGCTGATATGTAACTGCAGGCTTCATTGGCTCTAAAGTAAATGACGCCTAGTCAGGAGCAGTTTCCCCTAGCTTCACCCTGTACTCTCCGATCAAGACCTTGGGATTGTCATGCACACATTGGCAACCTCCCAGTTAGACTACTGCAACATGTTTTACTTGGGGGCAGTTTGAAAATTTCAGCAGAGGCCCCTGAATGCTGTGACCTGCTTTTTGGCAAGTATCAATTGGTTACCTTCTTATAGAAACACAGAGCTGGAAGGGACCCCGAGGGTCATCTAGTACTCTCTGATGAAGACCTTGGGATTGTCACCCACGCACTGGCAACCTTCCAGTTAGACTACTGCGACAAGTTTTACTCGGGGCATGCCCTTGGAGGCAGTTTGAACATTTCCGCAGGTGCTGAACGCTATGACTTGCTTTTTTGGTGAGAAGGAGGCCAAGTAGAACACACCAGTTGTGTGGTAGAGGACCATTCGCTTCTGGGCCCGGTTCAAAGAGCTGGGTCTACCAAGACCCTACCCGGCACGGGCTCTGCGAGACTGGGGTGAGGGTGCTTCCTGCCTGTCCCAGAATCCAGCTGCTAACCGCTTGGATAGATCTGCCTTTACTGAAGCCAAAACTCAAGAGGAAACAGAGCGAGGCTTTTTTCGGGGCTTGCAGTGCTGAGAAGTGCACCCGGCTCCATCCCTGAACACTTTTTGCTGCCTAATCAAAGACTTTTTATTCAGGAAAGCTCCCCCCCACCTTCTCTTAGACAGAGGACCGCTAGGGGAGCTAAGCTGTATTTTATACATCCAGTTTATTGCTTCTGGCATTCAACGCACTTTTGGTTTTAAATGCTAGTTTAAAACAAATATGCTGTTTCAACTCGGTTTTATTGGACATTGCTCTGGGTATTTTTTTTTTAAGAGAAGCATTGCGTAATCTTTATAAGGATTAAATATTTGCAGTTCTCTGCATCTCTAACAAGTTGCACAAGGTAAGTTGGTAGAATGGGCCCTGGTCCCCCAAGTGCACTTCCTACACGCAGGACTTGGATCTTTACCTTATCGTTTATTCGCTTACTTACTTTATTTATACCCCACCTTTCTCCCCAATGGGAACCTCAAAGCAGCTTTCAGCATTCTCCTCTCCTCTGTTTTATCCTTGCAACTACCCTTTGAGGTAGGCTAGGCTGAGAGTGTGTGACTGGCCCATGGTCACCCAGCAAGCTTCCAAGGCATAGTAGGGATTTGAACCTGGGTCTCCCAGATCCTAGTCCAATTTAACCACTACACCACGCTGGCTCTACCATTAGGAAGGAACATCATATGCAGCCTTTTCTATTTTCTTCTGTAGCATACCATACAGGCCACTGTTAAGAGATTATTCAGCCTAACCCTGGTTTATTTAATTTAATTTGAGTAGCTTTATGCTGCCATTTCCCAAGGTGGTGAACATGAAAACATTTGAACAACTGACAGCCAGCGTGGTGTAGTGGTTAAGAGCGGTGGTTTGGAGTGGTGGACTCTGTTCTGGAGAACTGGGTTCGATTCCCCACTCCTCCACATGAGCTGCGGAGGCTAATCTGGTGAACTGGATTTGTTTCCCCGCTCCTCCACACGAAGCCAGCTGGGTGACCGTGGGCTAGTCACAGCTTTCTCAGCCCCACCTACCTCACAGGGCATCTGTTGTGGGGAGGGGAAGGGGATTGTAAGCCAGTTTGAGTCTCCCTTAAGTGATAGAGGAAGTCGGCATATAAAAACCAACTCTTCTTCTTCTTCAGTTAAAAACAACATTTAAAATGATAAAAATAATTCAATAAAAACACACCAACAACACAACACTAGAACCCGAGAGGAGAACCAGTAACCGTATGCCAAACGAAACTAAAACATCTTCACCCGCTGGTGGAAGACACCGATAGAGGAAGACAGACGGATATCCTTAGGGAGGGAGTTGCAAAGTTTTGGTGCCACAACCAAGAAGGCCTTTTCTCGGGTTGCCACCCATCCAGCCTCCGATGGAGGGGGCAGCCAAAGCAGGGCCTCTGAAGACGATTGGCATGAATGGGTAGGTTCATATGGGAGAAAGTGGTCCTTAAGGTACGTTGGTCCCAGGCAGTACAGGCTGCAGGGAGCGTTGCAAGTGTGCACATATCTAAAGAGGGGGTCACATTGCAACAGCAGAGCCTCTGCTTCCAGACTCGATCCCCGACATCTCTAGCTAAAAGATTTCAGGTGACGGCAAGGATCTTATTCTTCCCAAATTGTGGAACTCCCTGCCCCAGGATGTAGTGATGGCTGCCAACTTGGAAGGCTTTAAGAGGGGAATGGACGTGTTTATGGAGGAGAGGGCTATCCACGGCTACTAGTCAAAATGGATACTAGTCATGATGCACACCTGTTCTCTCCAGGATCAGAGGAGTATGCCTATTCTATGAGGTGCTGTGGGACACAGGCAGGATGGTGCTGCTGCAGTCGACTTGTTTGTGGGCTTCCCTGAGGCACCTGGTTGGCCACTGTGTGAACAGACTGCTGGACTTGATGGACCTTGGTCTGATCCAGCAGGGCCTTTCTTATGTTCTTATGCCAGTCAGAGTTGTCAATCCGGAACTGGCTAGACCACAGGTCCGACTCAGCATTTTGCTTCATGTGCCACAAAGCACCCTCTCTCTCCTGCTCCTTTGAGGCAATAAGGACGGGGCAGATGTTTGCCACTGCACATTCTGCGCTCTGTGATGCTACCAGCTTTCCAAAGGTCCTTGTCACCCCAGTGCTTGCGTACGCTGCCAGAAACCTAAAAATAAATTGTTCTACACTCCAGGGAGGGGCTTAAAATGGAAATGACTCAACCTGCTAAAAAGACAGAAGACACCTACTTTAGCGAGTTTGCAGCGAAGGTTATCAGGGGAGTCAGCTGAACTCACAGAAGAAACTGGAAAGAGGTCACTCGGATCTGCCAGCCAAACCCGAGGCAGCCACTCCTTCCTTTCTAGCAACACCTGAAGGATGGCCTCAAAAACACACTCCCGCGAGGAGCCCCATCGAGATTAACTGTGCGACTTGCGGCTGTAAAAGCAGTAGTAGAAACGAGCAAGAGTCCAGTAGCACCTTAAAGACTAACAAAAATATTTTCTGGCAGGGTATCAGCTGTGGCTCACGAAAGCTCATACCCTGCCAGAAAATATTTTTGTTAGTCTTTAAGGTGCTACTGGACTCTTGCTCTTTTCTACGGCTGTAAAAGCGTTTGTTTGGTTTCAAGTCTGGGTTTGTGACTTTCCAAGGGCACAAAGGAATGCTCCGAATGTGATTTCCTGCACAGAATTGAGTGTTTCAGGAGGGAAGCCATGTTGGTCAGCAGCCGTTGCGCTAGATTTGAGTCCAGGACCAACTTAAGAGACCGAAAAGAGCTTCAAAGTTCCCTTTGTCAGAGACGTTGGGCAGGCGGAAGGAAATAGTTCTTTGCTCAGAGGGACTTGGCTTGTGCAATGCCATGGGATGCCACAAGGGTACGCTATTTGGCTTCTAAAGGGGATTAGACCAGAGGCACGGAGGAAGAGAAGTTCATTAATGGCCAATTAATAAATGGCACCTCCATGTTCAGAGGCAGTGTACCCCTGTGGGGGGGGGGCAGCAACAGGGCAATGCTTGGCCTTTGTGCCTTCTTTGTAGGGCTTCTGGGAGCATCAGGTTAGCCACTGTGTGAAACACATGAAGCTGCCTTATACTGAATCAGACTCTTGGTCCATCAAAGTCAGCATTGTCTACTCAGACCGGCAGCGCCAGGGTCTCAGGCAGAGGTCTTTCACATCACCTATTCACCTAGTCCCTTTAACTGGAGATGCCGGGGATTGAACCTGAGACCTTCTGCATGCCAGGCAGATCCTCTGCCACTGAGCCACACCCCTCCCCATATTATGAACATATGAAGCTGTCTTATTCTGAATCAGACCCTTGGTCCATCAAAGTCAGTATTGTCTACTCAGACCGGCAGCGGCTCTCCAGGGTCTCAGGCAGAGGTCTTTCACGTCACCTACTTGCCTAGTCCCTTGAACTGGAGATGCCAGGGATTGAACCTGGGTCCTTCTGCATGCCAAGCAGATGCTCTACCACTGAGCCACGGCCCCTCCGCAGGATGCCTTGATCCAGCACGGCAGCTCTTATGTTGTGGGAAGGGTTGTGGGCTTGTGGTAGAGTCTCTGCTTGGCATGCAGAGAAAGATCTTTCTCTGCCTGAGACCCTGGAGAGCTGCTGCCAGTCTTAGACAATACTGACCTTGATGGACCAAGGGTCTGACTCAAGATAAGGCAGCTTCCAGTGCTCAAGACTGTCAGGGAAGGTGCCACAGTTAAGTGTAAGAGCATCTGCTTGGCATGCAGAAGGTCCCGGGTTCAATCTCTGGCATTAAAGGGACCAGGCAAGTAGGTGATGTGAAAGACCTCTGCCTGAGATCCTGGAGAGCCTTTGGCAATCTTTGGAAACCTTGATGGACCAAGGGTCAGATTTAGCATGTCACAGCTTCATGAGCCCATGTTCACATCTCCTGTTCTGTGACTGCAAAGAAGCCACAGTGAAGAATATCTGTGCACGAACCTGAATGTTAGAGGGCCAAAGCACTGCTCATGAGCGCTCACGGGATGTGCGATTGTGTCCGATGGAGAGGGCACAGGTGCGGCCCAGCAGCCAACTTTCTCAAAAATTTGTTTCTGCCTTCCTGCCTTGGAAGAGTTAACCGCCCTCTCCACCCTCCACCCCTGACAATGTTTCCAAGATCCAAGGCCCGAGGCATGAATGCCTCAGTTATGCGCTCTCCCTGACATCACCCTCTGTTTATAACAGTTCTATTCTGGGGGATGCCCACAGCTGCTACGGCGTATTAGTAATCGGTGACTGAAGCGCCGACAGCCACAAATGCAATTGCACAACTCGCGCACGCACAACCAGTGTGGAAGAGTCCGCCCCTGCCGGAGCCTCCAACAAGCAAGCCTTCTTGGGGGCCCAAAACCCTGTGGGGACAAAAGGAAGCATTCTCAGGGGACAAAAATTCTTGGGGGAAAAAAAACCCTGTGGAGTCCTGGAGGTCAATACGCATAATCCCCTCCCCCTCATGCACAAAGCTCTTCAACTTTACCTTACAACTTTTATCCTTCCCCCAAGGGGCCAGGGCTCAGTGGTAGAGCCTCTGCTTGGCATGCAGAAGGTCCCAGGTTCAATCCTAGGCATCTCCAGTTAAAGGGACTAGGCAGGTAGGCGATGTGAAAGACCTCTGCCTGAGACCCTGGAGAGCTGCTGCCGGCCTGAGCAGGCAATACTGACTTTGATGGACCAAGGGTCTGTGTTGGTATAAGGCAGCTTCATGTGTTCATGAGACCACATACGACATCTGTGCCTCCCTCACAACAACCCTGAGTGTTAGGTTAGAAGACGAAGAAAGAAGAAGAGTTGGTTTTTAGATGCCGACATTCTCTACCACTTAAAGAAGAATCAAACCAGGTTACAAACACCTTCCCTTCCCCTCCCCACAACAGACACCCTGTGAGGTAGGTGGGGCTGAGAGAGTTCGGAGAGAGCTGTGACTAGCCCAAGGTCACCCAGCTGGCTTCATGTGAAGGAGTGGGGAAACCAACCCGGTTCACCAGATTAGCCTCTCACTCGCTTCCCTCCAGGATGCAGATAAGAAGGGAGTGACCTGTGCTCAGAGCAAGCCCCCTGAGAAGAATTTCCCACAAGACACTGCAACGTGCCAGCATCCCACGCCAAGGGATGGGGGGAAGGACCAAAGCCATGCAGAGCGGCCCCCTGATGCTGGAAAAACAGCAAAGCCGGCTTTCAAGCGAGGATGCCAAGCTCCAGCTCGGACTCCCTGGCGCTTCCGCCTGGCCGCTGCGGGGTTTGACTTCGTCTCGCCGCCAGGCAGCCAGCTGGACGCCTTTCTCGTTTGAAGCATGGCAGCCTCCCCGCAAGTCTTCAGAAGGGTTCCCTGCATCCTGGAAGCCCATGCGGATGCAAGGTAAACACGCAAATTGACGCACCCTCACAACCCTACCCCATCAGAGCAGGCCGAAGACCCTCTGCAGTCAACCCTTGGAAGAAAAATGACCCACTTCAGGGCAAAATTGGAAAGCCCTGTCATCTTTTTGTTACGGGGGACAGAAAAGATGCGCCCACGCCGGTGCAGATGCCAGGCCCAAACCTTCCAGCTGTGGAAACACAGACCGGCAACGTGGATCGAAGCATTTTTTTAAAAAAGGACCCCTGAACAAGTCAGCGGGTGGTGGCTCCTACCCAGGCAGGGAAGTACGACTCAGGCTCGAAGTATTTCCCGAAGTGCTTGTTCCTTTTGAAGTTGCCCAGATCGGCCTGCAGTGCGAAAGCCGCCAGCAGGAAATAGGCCTCCTCGCGCAGCATGCATTGGGAACGCAGGACTTGCTTCCGCAGGTGCCAGTAATAATAATAACGGGCGGTTCTGTCGCTGGAAGGAGGAGAAGAAGGGAAACAGACAAACAGAAAAGACATGGTCAGGGCAAAAAAAGGCAAAGCAGCCAGGAAATCGGAAGCCTCAGGGAGAACACTCTTGCCTGCCGTGGACATTGCTCTCACCTGTCAGCTTTCTTACAGAGAAGCTGACATTCATCCACCTGGACCCCACAGTCAGCAGCATTCTTGGGAACTGGGGTGCAAAAGAGTCGATGTTGGGAAGGTCCCTGCTTCAAACCTCACCTCTCCTACAAACTCACTAGGAGGTCTTAGGCAAAGCCATAGATTCTGAGCCACCACCACCCCATTTGCAACATGGGGATAACAGTTCTGGTCTACTCTGCAAGGCTGCTGTAAGGATTCACAACCAAACAGCGCGTCAGAAGCACCCTGAACACTGAAAGCACCACATATTTATGCGAGTGGGTGGAGGAGGGCAATCAAAAGCATGCCAAAGTCATTTTAAAATCACCCTGATGCCTCCTTCATGTGCAGAAGCCCCATTGCTTTGTGTGCACAATGTGGAGCAGTTGGCAGAGCATGCTTGTGCCCACCAAGCCACAAATTTTCCACCACTGATGTTTAATTAAGATTATAAGACGGTAAGAAAATCCCTGCTGGATCAGACCAGGGGTCCACCTCGTCCAGCATCCCATCTCATGCAGCAGCCAACCAGTTCCTCTGGAGGTCCAACAACAGGACACAGAGGCCGAAACCATCTCCTGGCATTGAGATTCAAAGGTTGACTGCTTCTGAATGTGGATGTTCCTTTCAGTCGCCATAGCTAGTAGCCACTGATAGAGCTCTTCTCCAAGAATCTGTCTACTACTATATTCTGTAGGGAAGTTCACTTGGCTGGTCATAAGGAATATAAGTAGAGCCCTGCTAGATCAGATCAGTTAGGGTCCATCTAGTCCAGCATCCTGCCTCACACAGTGGCCAACCTGTTCCCCTGGAGGTCCAACCACAGGGCAGAGAGGCCGAGGCCTTCATGAGAACATCAGAAGGGCCCTGCTGGATCAGACCAGTGGTCCATCTAGTCCAGCATCCCATCTCACACAGTGGCTGACCAGTTCATCTCGAGGTCCAACAACGGGGCAGAGAGGCTGAGGCCTTCCCTTGATGTTGCCTCCTGGCACTGGGATTCAGAGGTTGACTGCCTCTGACTGGGGAGTAGCTGCTGGTCGACTTGTCCCCCATGAACCAGGGTGGGATTCCCGCTAGTAGAGGTCACTGTATGGAAACTGACATCATGCAGAGTGGTTTTAAGCATGGCTGAAGCAAGTGTCTACTGGCTCCTTCCAAGCTAAACAGCGACCTTGGATAGGTCCCTGCTCCCCTTCTCTACAGATCTGGGATTTTCCAGCTCTCGTAGCCTCACGCATCGGCTCCAGCCTGCTGACCAATGCAGGGTGGGTGATGGCAGAGTTCAGAGTACAGCCCACATTTATGGGTGACCTGGCTTTAATTCAATTAACTGGATTAAAACTCATGGGGGACTGTTGGACCTGTTGCTTGCTACAGACTCTTTCAGGGGGTGGGGAACTAAACTGAGCCTGCCCCCAATACTTGTGCCAAACCTCCCCCCTCCTCCCCGCTTACCTGATCAGCCTGCCGTTTTCCACATAATATTGCACGCGGAAGTGGATGATCATTGGGGGGCCGAACTGGTCGATACCCTGTGAGCCAAAGACCCAAGAAAAGGTTCAGCTTCAATGTGGGAGACATGGACCGTTCAGAAGGTGGCACTGGGAGAGGCTTTCCCCCTTCTCTTAACACGCTGCTGTGAGAGATCCCCCTCTCTGAGTTTGCTTCTCCAAATCAGTTGCTCAGACGTTGATACAGAAACAATCAATTTATTGAAGCCTTCAGGAGATGAGACAGGCACAGGTAGAAAGTTGCAAGTGAGGGGCTATACGGGTTTACAGAATATATTGACTCCAGGGCACTGGGGCACTGGGGTTCACACTTATTGTTATGGGAAGTTACAAGCTTGGCATAATACAAAACATCAGACGGATCCCAGGAAGTCTGGTGCGGCTATCACACTTCCAAGGCCGCATCAGCCTGAGGGAGTACTGGCAGGAAGAACAGCGGGGGGGGGAAGATACATGGGCCATCAGGCCTGGCGCCTGAGACCAGAAGGTGTGAACTGCTTTTACGAGTTCACTGATAACACAGCAGGTGATGGAAAGCAGAGACACAAAGACAGAGACCCTCACATTCTGCCCCCCTTAAGGCCCCCCCCCGGGGTCCCCGAGAGGACGAGGCTTATCGGGATAAGCGAGGTGGAATTCCCGGACTAAGCGAGGAGCCGCCATGTGGGGTGCGGCCACCCATTCGTCATGAGCGGAGCCAAGGTTTTTCCAGCGAACAAAGTAAAACAGTTTCCCTTTCTTCCATTTGGAGTCTAAAACCTTGGAGTCCCCTCCTACTACGGTAGGAATCTCGTGTGCGGGAGGGGGGTGGAACTGGGGGGCTGCCACATAGGGTTTGAGGAGGCTTATATGAAAGACTGGATGGACTCCTTTCAGAGTTTTCGGGAGGTCCAGTTCCACAGTAACCTCGTTGATTACTCTGGTAATGGGGAAAGGTCCCACATAACGGTCGCTCAGTTTTTTGCAGGGGCGAAGAGAGCGGAGGTTTTTGGTGGACAGATAGACTTGCTCCCCCACCTTGAGTTCCCATCCCGGAGACCGGTGTTTGTCTGCTTGTTCCTTGTACTTGCTTTTTGCCCTTTCCAGATTTTTGAGCAACCATGGCCAGGTGGATTTAACCACCTGCATCCACTCCTGAAGGTCAGGGGTAGACTGGAGCTCTGGCGAGACGGGGGCAGAACCGAAAGGGCCGAAATCCGTCCCGTATATAACTTGGAAGGGACTAAAGCCGGTAGAGGAATGAGGCGCATTGTTATACGCATATTCGGCAAATGGCAGCAGGTCGACCCAGTCGTCCTGGTGGAAATTTACATAGCAACGCAAATAACATTCTACCACCGCATTTACTCGTTCCGTTTGACCATCCGTTTGGGGGTGATAGGCGGAAGAAAGGCCCTGCTCTTCCACTCCCATTAACTTTAGGAAGGCCCGCCAGAATTTGGCAACAAACTGGACCCCCCGGTCGGAGAGGACCTTCCTCGGGATCGAGTGTAGCCTGAGGACGTGTGTGATGAACAGTTTAGCTAAGCCCTGGGCTGAAGGAAGGCCTGCACATGGAACGAAGTGAACCTGTTTGGAAAAGAGGTCTGTGATAACCCAAAGAACCGTTTTTCCCCGACTCGGAGGTAGGTCGGTGATAAAATCCATGGCGATGACTTCCCAGGGACGGGAGGGGCTCTCAAGCGGTTTGAGAAGCCCTGGGGGTTTTCCCATCCGTTTCTTGGCTGTGGCGCAGGTGGGGCAGCTGCGCACATACAACTCTACATCAGATCTCATACCGGGCCACCAGAATTGTCTTCGAACCAGGTGAAGCGTTTTTATGAAACCAAAATGACCCGCTAGCCTGGCACCATGTACAAGTCCCAATACTTCCTTGCGAAGAGAGGAGGGGACGTACAGTTTCCCCCCTTGCACCCACCAAGTGTTGGTACGTTCCAGGCCAGTGGGGAGGAGATGATGCTCCTCCTCCTGCAAGGAGGCGTCCCGGAGTCGCTGTTGGAAGGCTTCCGGAATGCCTTTGAGTGTAGGGGGGGTCTCCGGTGGTCGGGCTTGGGACCGGGTGGTGACGGCTAAGCTAGGAACTTCCCCTCGCTGCTCGGGAGTGAACAGGGAGTCGACTGGGCGATCGAAATCGTTGCGATACTGGGGAAGTCGTGACAAAGCGTCGGCTAGGGCATTTTCCTTGCCAGGGACATGTCTGAGAGTGAACCGGAACTTAGCGAAAAATTGGGCCCACCGAACCTGTTTGGCATTGAGTTTTCTAGCCCCCTTGAGGGCCTCAAGATTCTTGTGATCGGTACACACTTCGAATGGCAGTTCGGCCCCTTCCAAGAAGTGTCGCCATATGGTAAGGGCATGTTTGACCGCTGCTGCCTCCTTCTCCCAAATAGCCCAGTTGATTTCCGACTGGGAAAACTTCTTGGAGAAGTAGGCGCATGGTCTCAACCGTCCCCCCTCATCCCTCTGCAATAGGGCCCCGCCCATGGCTACATCCGAGGCATCCACTTGCACCACAAAAGGCTTGGTGCAATCTGGGTGAGCCAAAACGGGTTCGGATGAAAAAAGTAGCTTCAAACGTTCAAAAGCTCGCTGGCACTGGGGGGACCATTGCAAACGGGCTGAGGGAAGCGCGGCGCTAGCCCCCTTGTCCTTGGTACGCAACAGGGCAGTGAGGGGAAGCGCAACTTGGGCAAAGTTAGGAATGAAGTTCCGGTAAAAATTGGCAAACCCCAAAAACTGCTGAAGTTGGCGGCGGGTAGTGGGGGGTTCCCAGTCCTGCACTGCCTGGACCTTGGCGGGGTCCATTTCCAACCCCTGGTGGGAGATCACATACCCCAGAAATGTAATGGAGGGTTGGTGGAATTCACATTTGGACACCTTAGCATACAGTTTGTGCTCCCGCAGCCGCTGGAGCACCTCTCGCACTAAGCGCACATGGTCTTCCATGGTTTCAGAATAAATGAGGATGTCATCGAGAAATACCACCACCCCCCGAAACAGCAAATCATGCAAAACCTCATTAATTAATTGCATAAAGACACTCGGAGCCCCCGAAAGTCCGAACGGCATGACCAGGTACTCAAACATCCCAAAACAACTGGAAAAGGCCGTTTTGGGTTCGTCTCCTTCTTTGATGCGAATGCGGTGGTAGGCTTCTACCAAGTCCAGTTTGGTGAAGATTCGGCCCTCCTTTAATTGTGCTAGAAGGTCAGGAATAAGAGGGAGGGGGTAAGCATTAGACTGGGTGACTGCGTTCAGTCTGCGAAAGTCAATACACAGTCTTAAATCTCCCGTCTTCTTCTTTACAAAGAAAGCTGGGGCTGAATAAGGAGCCTTGGAGGGGCGTATGAAGCCCCTCGCCAGATTGACATCCAGATAGTCTCGCAACACTGTCTTTTCACTAGGGCTCATGGGGTAAACCTTTCCCTTAGACAGTTTGCCTTCCCCTACAATCTCGATGGCACAGTCCGTTTCTCTGTGGGGAGGCAGTTCGTCGCACTCTCTAACATCAAAAACATCAGTAAATTGCGAGTACTCAGAGGGTAATTGAGGAGAGATTGGGGCGGGGGACCCTACCAGTGCGGCGGCTGGAGTTCCGAGTACCCGTTCCTTGTCATGCAACCCACAGGGGTTTTCGGGGAAGGAAAGCACCCGTTTAACCCAATCAATGGAGGGATTGTGCCCCCTTAACCAGTTCATCCCTAACACCACAGGGGTTACAATAGGGGCGATGGTGAAATACAACCGTTCCCAATGTTCCCCCACGGACATAATCACGGCTGCAGTTCTGTGGGTCACAGGGCCCCGTTTAAAGTCACTCCCGTCCATTTGGGAAAAACGGAGGGGTCCCGGAAGCCGCTTGCGCCGAACACCCAACTTCTTGGCAGTTTCCTCATTTATCATGGTGCGGGCACACCCCGAGTCGACCAACGCGGGGACCTCTAATGGGGGACCCCCTTTGGGTAGGGACAGATGAACACGCACAAATACATTGTCCTCTTGGGCGCTTACCATCGGTGGAGCTCCTTGCACAACGATGGGGACGGTCTGCTGCGGAGCCCCCTCTACAGCAGACCGACGGCGTTTTTTGCCGGCTGTTCCCACTCTTCCTCCTCGCTGGAAGAGGGGGACGGGGTGGTGGCTTCCGGGGAGCCGTCCGAATCAAAGACGGTATTTGTAATCCGGGACCCCGATGGGACCGTAGAGTCGGATGCCCCATCCTGGGGGCGCGCGTGGAGAGCGGAGGGTGCGCCGGAGCGCCGGCCCAGTGGTCCACTTCTGCGGCGAGGCTGGCTGTCGGCGGCCGGTTTCGTCGGCTCGGCCTGGGTTTGGCGGGGAGGGGTCGGACGGCCTGAGCGAGAGGGGCATTGCGATGCAAAGTGACCCTTTCCCCCGCAGATCAGGCAGACGCCGGCTTCGAACCGCTTGCGGCGTTCCGCGGCCGAGAGGACCCCGCCACCCCCTTGCCGGAGTTCCCGGCCACGGTCACCCCGGGGCCTGGGGTCTCGCCCAATCCGTTGCTTGGACAAGTTCAGGAGTTGTTTGCGATTCTCGATGTCCGCAGCATGGCGAACCCAACCTTCCACATCCGGGGGGTTCCCTTGCATGAAGGCCCAATGTTGGAGATCTGGGTTGAGACCCTCCCTGAAACATTGTACCAAGGTAGCCTCACTCCAGTCCAGAATTCGGCTAGCCAGTGACTGGAACTCACTTGCATACTGCGCCACCGACTTAGTCCCTTGGCGCAGTTGCATCAGGGAGGCTTTAGCCCGCTCACCTAGAGTCGGGTCCTCAAAACGGTTTCGGAGTGCTACCATGAACTCGTCCAGGGTTCGCAGCACCGGCGAGCGGAGTTCATACTGCAACACCATCCAGGCAGCCGCCTCCCCTTGCAGTAAGGAAGCCACGTACTGCACCCGGGACTCCTCAGAAACGAAGGTTCGGCCTTGTTCCCGCATAAAAATGTCTACTTGGACCATAAAAAAGGTCAACTGGTCTCCCGACCCGTCATACGTGACTTTCAGGTCCCGACGGGCCGGGGGGGCAGGGGTTGCGGGCGGAACTACCGGGGCCCCGTCTGGGGGAGCACCGGCTGGAGGTTGCAATTTCAGCGCGTCTAGGGTCGTGGCCATCTCACCCATTACGCGTTGCATGATCTCCATCTGCTCCTGCATAGCCCGGCGGTCTTCCTGCCATTGCTTTCGTTCTTCCTCCATGAGGGCCTCTTTGCGGGCCGGGTCTCCTTCGAGTCCCGTGCTGGGGAAGGCCAACCGGCGATCCTTCGCCGCGGTCCGCGAGAGCGACCAGCCCTTGGGAGAGTCCAGCCAATAAGTAAGCCCCCGGGGACGTCCGTCCCGATCTTGGTCGGGGGCGCGACCCTTCGGTTTCTTTGGCTTGGCTCCCTCCTCTTTAGGGTCCGGCTTCTCCGGCTCGTCCGGTTCCTTGGGGGCATCGGGGTTAGGGGTGGTGTCCTCGTCGGCTGACATTCTGTCCAAAGCGGTACAGCTGCAGTCCGGGAGGCAAGGACTTGCAACTTAATGTGAGAGATCCCCCTCTCTGAGTTTGCTTCTCCAAATCAGTTGCTCAGACGTTGATACAGAAACAATCAATTTATTGAAGCCTTCAGGAGATGAGACAGGCACAGGTAGAAAGTTGCAAGTGAGGGGCTATACGGGTTTACAGAATATATTGACTCCAGGGCACTGGGGCACTGGGGTTCACACTTATTGTTATGGGAAGTTACAAGCTTGGCATAATACAAAACATCAGACGGATCCCAGGAAGTCTGGTGCGGCTATCACACTTCCAAGGCCGCATCAGCCTGAGGGAGTACTGGCAGGAAGAACAGCGGGGGGGGGAAGATACATGGGCCATCAGGCCTGGCGCCTGAGACCAGAAGGTGTGAACTGCTTTTACGAGTTCACTGATAACACAGCAGGTGATGGAAAGCAGAGACACAAAGACAGAGACCCTCACAGCTGCTTTCCTGCTTTCGGAAGCGGTAAAAAACAGAGACGCAGAAAAAGCATTTTGGTTGGGTAGGAAACGCCATTCAGGGCAGCAAAAGGGAGCCATTTCAGACATAAGAAAAACTTATTCAGACATAAGAAAAACTACTGGAGACTCATGTTGGAGTGGATCAGCACAACGTTCACTGGGATGATGGGGATGGATACCCTTTGGGGTAGAGGGAGCGCCTTAACTATCCTAATAACTTACATACACGATGATGCTTTCCTTCATCAAGTTTGCTTAGTATAGTAAGAAACCAAATCATTTGCGTCTCTTGCACACCTTACATAAGATCATCAGAAGAGCCCTGCTGGATCAGACCAGTGGTCCATCCGGTCCAGCATCCCACCTCCCACAGTGGCCAAGCAGTTCCCCTGGAGGTTCAACAACAGGGCATAGAAGCCGAGGCCTTCCCCTGATGTTGCTCCTGGCAATGGAATTTGGAGGCTGATTGCCTCTGAATGTGGAGGTTTCCTTTCGGCACCATGGCTAGCAGCCACTGAGAGACCTCTCCTCCATGATGCTGTCTAATCTCCCTTCCTTCCAAATGGGTCAAATGAACCAAAATTCTTCAGAAGGGGGAAAGTTTTCAACGATTTCGTCATCAGAGCTAAAAGGAGCCTCCCTATTCAGAGGCAGTATACTTTTGATGGCCAGGTACAGCTTGGACACTGAGCTTGTGAGTTTCTCCCCAAAGTGTCTGGATGGCTGCAGTGGGAAATGGGGATGCCGGGCAAGACGGACCTCGGGTCCAATCCAGCAGGGCTGCTTCTTCTAACGCAGAACTGGAAGAGAGGAGCTCAGTTTACAAAATAGGGAAGAAGGAGGAGGGGGAGGAGGAGGAGGAGGAGAAGAGTTGGTTTTTATATGCCAACTTTCTCTACCACTTAAGGAAGACTCAAACCGGCTTACAGTCTCACCTTCCCTTCCCCTTCCCACAACAGACACCCTGTGAGAGAGGTGAGGCTGAGAGAGTGTGACTAGCCCAAGGTTACTCAGCTGGCTTCATGTGGAAGAGTGGGGAAGCAAAACCAGTTCACCAGATTAGAGTCCACCACTCCAAACCACCGCTCTTAACCACTACACCATGCTGGAGGCTTGGGGGGGGGGGTGAACCTGTGCGCCGAAGGGCAAGCGGGCTTGTCAAAACTGCTTGCTGCACACCCTCGCTTTCGTTTCACTTCTGATTCCCTCCTGGATCAATGCTCTTCTTGTCAGGAGACAGACCGTGCCTGACCTTTCACTATTCCCGCAAGCGACCCATCTGCGGCAGGAGGCAGAACCTACTCCAGAGACACCGAGGCCGGCTGCTCCTGAGGTTCTCGAAGGGAGTTTTCTAAGACGTCCCCCCTCACGCCTGCCATTTATCTCAGGGACGGCTCCGTGGAGGCTCACGATGCCGTATATTTCCGAAACCTCTGGCATTAAATCACTCAGCTATTCAGAGCTTCAGATCCTCTCAGAGAGGGTCGAAAAGGAGCTCGCTTAAAAATATAAAACGGAGAGAGCCAAGTAACTGTCTACAGATGATTTCACTTCTAATTATGTCCCTTCTGCTTCGAGGCGGCTTTCAGACCCGCGAGAGCTTTCAAAGAAATCTCAAGACTCGCACCGTTTAATTCTGGTCAGGGAGATAAAACGTTCTCCAAGCCCTGCTTTTGAAAGACACCAAAAGCCAGTTCCTACAGAAGCCTCAAAGATTTGGACAGGGAGTGGTGGCCCTGTGGGGCTTCTCCGGTATGGTTGCCCTCGCGCGGGAACTTTTCCTGGACCACCACAGGCCAACTGCACCGGCCACATGAACAAGTCTGAACATGGACGGTGCTCGCATGCGACACAGTGTGTGGTCTGCCGCCAAGCTATAGCTCCTCCTTCCCTGAATTCTCAAACAGTGCTCTTTTTGAGCCTGCGGGCACCATTAGAATCACGAAACAGGGTACAATGGAGCCACAAAATGGCCGCTGCAAGAGGTGGATCCAGCTACAAAATGGCTGCCAGTGCTCACCTTCAGTCACACAGCAAAGATCCTTGTGCTGTGGTGGCAGCTGCCACCAAAACAACGTTTAAAAAAAAAAAATATCTCCAGCGGACAACCAGAAGCCTTGCTGGCCAAAAGCCCCACCCAATTTCTAAAAACACTTGGCGGGCCTCAGACCACTGGTTCCCAACCAGGGGTCCATGGACCCCCAGGGGTCCGCGAGAACTAAATTAAGGTCCGCGAAACAAAGTTATAAACCCATAATAAATTAATATTTTCAATTAAAAATTCTCTATTATAAAAATATATATTCAAATATTATTCTAAGCTTAAAGTTTAACTAACAGTTATGATTAAAGTTTATTTTCAAATTCTCGGAATTTTTATTTTGAACCTTGGGGTCCCTGCACCGAACAAAAAAGTCCTAGTGGTCCCTGGTCAAAAAAAGGTTGGGAACCACTGCCTCAGACAAAGCGTTGGCGGGCAAAACTGGCATGTTTGGTAAAAAGGAGCTCGACAGATGATTTCAAGCTGAGATGGCAACCTTTGTATGAAAGATATTCATCTCATCCTAACTTTTTGGCTTTTTAGAAGATATAGGGACACAGAGATATGTTGAAAAATTGAAATGTAGAATACGTAGAAATAAACGTAGCTTGTAGTTACAATGAATGAGCCCCGTGGCGCAGAGTGGTAAGCTGCAGTACTGCAGTCCAATTGATAGACGGCTATCAATTACAATTACAATATGATTGTACTTTATATAGTATATAAAGTACAATCATATTGTAATTGTAATTGATAGCCGTCTAGAAAATATTTAACATGTTCAACCTTTCGGTATATGCATAATCTTCAGATATAAAAATACGTTTAATAACCTGGATGAGATAAGGACTGATGAAGGATGCTTGTATATAACGCTTTAATGTCATTTGGACACAGATACGGAGTTTTTACTGTTATTTCCTCTTCCTTTCCCTTTTTTTCTGTACCCCACTTATAAAAATAATTTTTTAAAATAAAACCAAAAGTGTTGGCGGGCACCACGACACTCATGGGCGCAATGTTGGGGACCCCTGCTCTAGACTCACGGGACGCCCATCAGTAGTGCCACTTCAACAGCTTGGATCCCACCAGCACGTCCATTGCTCACCCATGACCAAGCCTCCTCTACCCAGCATGAGGTGGGTAGCCTAGTTATTTCATTTATTATAGTCTTCAGCCTATTTATTTCATTTTAAAAAATTATTATTTCAATTTACTATCCCGCTCTCCCCGGCCGAGGCAAGGCTCAGAGCGGCTTACAGAGGAAACGTCCTGTTCCATAAATAAAACCCTAAAACAACAATTTAAAAGCCCTATAAAACTATCACATCGATAATATCTTAATTTATCTAAAGGCACCTCTGAAATATTAACATAAAACTGCATCTAGGCGAGCAGATGGAAACAACCCGATTGAATAGGGAGAGAGTAGGAGCAGTGGAGGTTGCATAGGCCAGCATTTATATATAAGGGGACCGTAAACATAAATAAATAAGGGGGAGGGGCTGTGGCTCAGTGGTAGAGCATCTGCTTGGCATGCAGAAGGTCCCAGGTTCAATCCCCGATATCTCTAGTTAAAGGGACTCAGCAGGTAGGAGATGTGAAAGACCCCTGACTGAGACCCTGGAGAGCCGCTGCCAGTCTGAGTAGGCCATACTGACTTTGATGAGCCAAGGGTCTGGTTCAGTATAAGGCAGCTTCATGTGTTCACGTAGCTGGCCTCAACCATAGGCCTGGCGGAATAGCTTTGTTTTACAGGCCCTGCGAAACTCTGTGAGATCCCGCAGGGCCCTGGTCTCACAAGAGAGGATATTCCACCAGGCAGGGGCCAGGGCCAAGAAAGCCCAGGCCCTGGTCGAGGCCAGCTGGGCACTCCTCGGGCAGGGGACCACTAAAAGGTTGGTATTTGTTGAGCGAAGGGTCCTCCGGGGAACACAGAATTGGAAGGGACCACCAGGGTCATCTAGTCCAACCCCCTGCACAATGCAGGAAATTCCAAACTACCTCCCTCCACACACACCCAGTGACCCCTACATGCCCAGAAGATGGCTAAGATGCCCTTCCTCTCATCATCTGCCTAAGGTCATACTAGGAGAGATGGAGCACTTTCACACATGCCAAATAATGCACTTTCAATCCACTTTCAATGCACTTTAACGATTGTTTGCAAGTGGATTTTGCCATTTCACACAGTAAAATCCAGTTTCAAAGTACATTGAAAGTGGATCGAAAGTGAATTATTCAGCATGTGTGAAAATGCCCGTGGTCTGGGCTATTCGGTAGGCTATAGAGTCTACCTGCTGGGTTCTAAGGCCCTGCTCTTTCCAGAGGGCCCTCCTGCTCGCATGCTTGCATAGGCAGCATCGGTGCCATGGTTCCTGCCTCTCTTCCCACCCTCTATGAACCAGAGAGGAGAGGCTCGAGCCCCACCCCAGCGGGCCCCTCTTACCTTGCTCGCTTCCTTCTTCCACTCTTTTGGACAGTATTTGTAGAGCTTCTGGGACAATTCCATGTAGACGTGCTCATTATCTGCAGGCCAGACAAAAAGGAGGAGTCGATTAGGCAGTAGACAGGGCTGCCGGCGTTTTCGAATCCAGTAAACAATGACGTGCTCCAGGCACCATTCCATTTCAAAACTGCATTTGTGAAATCTCAGGCTCCTGCTCAGGGCGGCTTACGGTTAAATTTACAGAGCAAGATGCGAATCCAGTAGAACACAAGAACATCAGAGCATAAGAAAGGTCCATCAAGTCCAGCAGTCTGTTCACACAGTGGCCAACCAGGTGCCTCTAGGAAGCCCACAAACAAGACAAGATGACTGCAGCAGCATTATCCTGCCTGTGTTCCAAAGCACCTAATATATTCGGCATGCTCCTCTGATCCTGGAGAGAATAGGTATGCATCATGACTAGTATCCATTTTGACCAGTAGCCATGAATACCCTTCTCCTCATGAACATGTCCGCTCCCCTCTTCAAGCCTTCCAAGTTGGCAGCCACCACCACATCCTGGGGCAGGGATTTAACTATGCATTGTGTGAAGAAATACTTCCTTTTATCTGTTTTGAATCTCTCACACTCCTGCTTCAGCAGATGACCCCACGTTCTAGTATTATGAGAGAGGGAGAAAAGCTTTCCCCTGTCCACTCTCTCCATACCATGCATCATTTTATAGACCTCTATCATGTCTCCCCTTAACCGCCTTCTTGCCAAGCTAAACAGCTCTAAGAGTTTTAACCACTTCTCATAGGGCAGTTGCTTTGGCCCCCTGATCATTTTGGTAGCACCTTAAAGATCAACAAGATCTCCATGGTATAAGTTTTTGACAGCCAAAGCTTCGATACCTGACAAAGGCAGCTTTGACTCTCGAAATTTTATTCCTATGAAAATCTTGTGGGTCTCTGAGGTGCTACAGGACTCGAATCTAGATCCTCTACTGAGGTCCAACATGGATACCCACCTAGGATTATAAAAGCAACAAGCCATTAAGGGCTTCAGAGGTAAGAACCAGCACTTTGAATTGCGTCTGGAAACAGATGGGTAGCCGTCCCTCTCCCTCATCTTCACCTACCTCACAGGGTTGTTGTGAGAATAAAACGGAAGGAGGAGAGAACTATGCGCACCTCCTTGAATTGCTTGGAGGAAGAGCGAGATTTAACCCCCCCAAAAAGTACCAAATAAAATAATCAATCCTCTGACAGGAATTTAAATGCCAAGCTACTGTTGGATAAATGAGGTACACCCAGCCATGGTTCCCACAGACGGGTGGAAATAAGGATGGGGCAGGGAGAAAACTGAAATGGAAATTGCTCAAAAGAAACTATCTTACTCTGTATGACGCTGAGTCCGAAAAGGTGACAGTCTTTCAGTCGGAGCAGGTCGCACACCTGAACTAGCAGTTCATGGCACAGAATTTTAACCTGTGGAGGAGTGAGAAAAAGAGAAATGAGCAGTGTTTCCCCAGGACTACGTTAGGAGGCCCTGACCTGGATGGTCCCGGCTAGCCCAATCTCATCAGATCTCGGAAACTAAGCAGGGTCAGCCCTGGTTAGGACTTGGACGGGGGACCACCAAGGAAGTCCAGGGTTGCTACGCAGAGGCAGGCAAGGCCAAACCACTTCTGCCCATCTCTTGCCCGGACCTGGATGGCCCAGGCTAGCCTGACCTCATCAAAACTCAGAAATTAAGCAAGTTTTGTCCTGGCTAATATTTGGATGGGAGACCACCAAGGAAGTTCAGGGTCGCTACGAAGAGGCAGGCAACAGCAAACCACCTCTGTTCATCTCTTCCCTTGAAAACCCTACGGGGGTTGCCATATCTTGATGGCACTTCCCACTACCAATTTAGGATATTTAGAATACTTCTGCAGTGACTGTACTGAAAGACACTCAGCCCTGTTCCACCACAGTTTGTCCAAGGCATCTTCAACAGTTGAGGGCTGGTAAAGATCAACTGGCCTGACCAGAACTTTTATTTTACAACTGTTATTCATTACCTCCCTGCTGAGCAAAATCAGCCCTGGAGCCGGCAAACATCATCAATCAAATAAAAATACAATAAAATCACCCACAAAAACACAACAGCAAGAAAAATAAACCAAGAGTGGATCCATCCCTTCATTAGCAGTTAGAAAGTAGGAAGGTAGGTGGCAAATTGTATCCCTTCTGCCCTTTGGAAAGCTCTTTTCTCTCAGGTGTTGGGGATGGAATTTGCTTTTGGAAACAGCAGCCGTTAAATATAATGGATTGGCGGTGGAGTGCCGCAATCCAGCGCTTTCCTCTCTTCCCTCTGGCAGGTCAGTAACCCATTAAGCAACTCCCGGTGACAATATTTTTTGAGCGCCTCCTTCCCATTGTCACTTTGGTGGTGCCATTTATCGTCTCCCCCTCTTCGCGGCGGGATTTGCTTAACAGTTGCTTATGCAGCGGTTTTCTTTCTCTTAAGTCTGGCAAGACACTTCTCGACACCGAGAGCCACCCCTGGATATTAGACTGTCGCAGTGGATTTGCATATCTTCTTTGCATGTCATTAGCATAATTTGTCCAGAATCAGCAGGAGAGGGGGGGGCCTTGCAGTGGGGAGAAAATGCCATCACTCTGTCCCCTCCCCACTTCAGATGCCCCAATTATCAACAGATGTATCAACAGAAGTATAGTGTCCAGATCACACGAAGTGATGGTATCGCTTTACTCTGCTCTGGTTAGACCTCAACTAGAGTACTGTGTTCAATTTTGGGCACTGCAATTTAAGAAGGATGTAGACAAGCTGGAATGTGTCCAGAGGAGGGCAACAAAGATGGTGAGGGGTCTGGAGACCAAGTCCTATGAGGAAAGGCTGAAGGAGCTGGGTATGTTTAGCCTGAAGAGGAGAAGACTGAGAGGGGACATGATAACCATCTTCAAGTACTTGAAGAGCTGTCATATAGAGGAGGGTGCCAAGTTGTTTTCTGTTGCCCCAGAAGGTCAGACCAGAACCAACAGGTTGCAATTAAATCAAAAGAGTTTCTATCTAGACATTAGGAAGAATTTTCTAATAGTTAGAGTGGTTCCTTAGTGGAACAGGCTTCCTCGGGAGGTGGTCAGCTCTCCTTCCCTGGAGGCTTTTAAGCAGAGGATAGATGGCCATCTGTCAGCAATGCTGATTCTATGACCTTAGGCAGATGATGAGAGGGAGGGCATCTTGGCCATGGAGTAGGGGTCACTGGAGGTGTGGGGGAAGGTAGTTGTGAATTTTCTGCATTGTGCAGGGGGTTGGACTAGATGACCCTGGTAGTCCCTTCCAACTCTGATTCTATGAATTAGACGAGGTAAACATCCCCAGGTTTGCCTCAGGGATACCCTGCCATTTTAAAACGCGAGTTACCAGAACAGGGGCATTATTTGCCTGCATGCCCCCCCCTCCCCATGTGCCACTCAGGGGAGGAAAAACAGTGCAGGAGGGAGGCAGGATCACTGCCTCTCCCCCATTCCATGGTGATCCTGACCAGAATCAGGACCCCGTGGAACAGTTTAAAGGAGTTCCCAGGTGGGAACTTGCTTTTTAAAATGGCGGTACAAAGATGGGGCTGCTGGTCACGATTAATTGGGCCCTTAATCCTGCGTGGTCCAAAGTCCTGAACTGAGTTCTTTCAATCATACAGCGAAGGCACAACTTTTAAAAAATCTGCATAGCCAGTCGAGTCTCCAATGGCCCATCAGAAATCCTGCTGGGCAAAAGCCCCACCTGGCTTTGCCCACTTTCTAAAAACACTTGGCAGGCACCAGGAAAAGAAGAAAAAGAGTTGGTTTCTATATGCTGACTTTTTCTGCCACTTAAGAAAGACTCAAACTGGCTTACAATCATCTTCCCTTCCCCTCCCCACAAGACACCCTGTGAGGTAGGTGGAGCTGAGAAAGTGTGACTAGCCCAAGGTCACCCAGCTGGCTTCATGTGTAGGGGTGGGGAAACATATCCAGTTCACCAGAATAGCGTCCGCCGCTCATGTGGAGGAGTGGGGATTCAAACCCAATTCTCCAGATTAGAGTCCACTGCTCCAAACCACCGCTCTTAACCACTATACCACGCTGGCTCTCCCACGGCCACCACGTTGGGGAACCCTGCCTTACTCAGTTGCGCCTTCTTCACAGAACTGGACCCTCAGCGGGTTCATTTATCCAGGCTTCCAAAGGGAAAATCAGCGGAGGGTAGTCCCAAAGGAAAAAGGGGGAAGGGGACACAATCGGGGCCAGCCCACTCACGTTGATGATGATATTGAGGGAGTCGTCGTTGGGGAGGAAAATGCAGATGCTGCGGCGGTCTTGCATGACTCTGTTATTGTGGAAGTTCAGTTTGTTCATCGTGTTCCGGGCCTTCCCCCGTGAGTCGTTCAGAGAGCCGCTGCGAGACCGCGTGGGAACCTCCGGATCACAGCACTCGGTGGCCGGCAGGTTCTCTTCATCACCTGTGCGTCACAGGACGCGGGGCATCTCGGTGTCTCCCCCCACGGGCGCCATCACTGGGGAAAGACAAGAAGCAAAGGGGAACGTTAAGACGACGCATAATCAAGAACGCTGCCACGCTGCGCCAAAGCCATGCAAGAAGAAGAGAAGGTGAAGAAGAGTTGGTTTTTATATGCCGACTTTACCACTTAAGGAAGAATCAAACCGGCTTACCATCACCTTCCCTTCCCCTCCCTACAACAGACGCTGGAGCTGAGACAGTGTGACTAACCCAAGGTCACCCAGCTGGCTTCGTGTGGAGGAGTGGGGAATCAAACCCGGTTCTCCGGATCAGAGTCCACCGCTCCAAACCACCGCTCTTAACCACTACACCACTCTGGCTCTCTGCGACCCCCATGGACACCCCCAGGTCGGGGGGCTGTGCTCTCTGCCCCATTCTGCAACCCAAATGAATCATGTCCCTATCCATTCGCTGGCTTATTCTTGCTTTTGCACAGAGCTTGCTACCTCCTGCATTTTAAGTCTCAAGTCATGTGGCAAGTTGGGTATAAATGTTTAAATTTAAAAAAATCTAGTTGGGGAATTCAGACCCCTTTACCCGCTCCCTACTTTTACCCTGAGGTTTTGGGTCAAGCTACAGGAACAGCTCTCTCCATGTGGCTCTGCTTTCCTCAGGGCTCTCACGGGAGAAAGAATATTGAAGGAGACGGATCCGTGGCCTCATCCAGCACTTGAGCCAGCGGTGTCAAACATCCGACCCGCGGGCAGGATTCGGCCCCTTGAGAGCTTTTATCTGGCCCGCGAGCCAGCCACCCATCCCCTTCTCCTCTCGATCTGGGCTAGTGAGGCATGGCCCGGCCTGACCAGGTGACATTTATGTCATATCCAGCCCCCGTAACAAATGAGTCTGACACCCCTGACTTAAGTGTTCTTATAGTGTTCCCTTCCTCACTGGGCTGTCTGCCCATGAATGGCCTTGCCCTAAACCAGGATGGAATTAAGGGAGGATCTAGCCTATCTAGTTATCATCATCTTGGGATCTCATTTAATCTTTTATTTATATTAGGCTAACTAAAAGCAACAGAAGCTCTTAGTAAATTAACTTTCAATTATTTTTCCATTTTAATCAAACAATGCTTATTTGGTGCTGGGGGGCGGGCTTTATACTAGCCAGGATTCATCAAAATTGACAGCCAGGTCTTCTGTCGCCTGCGGGGCCAATTTTCTTTTGGAGTTAGATGCCACCCCTCAGTCCAACGTACACTCCCTAGAAGTCGCCGGCAGAAAGAAGGTGCCCCACAGGTGGGACCCACAAGGAAGAAAAGCCACATATTGCACAGACGCGGCTTGGCTTCCTTATGTGAGTTGCCTAAGTAAGCTCCTTCTACATGAACACCAGAAGAAGGCAAGCTCACTCATGGTTTCTGCCTGTCCAAAACATGAACTCCAAGCCAGTGCGCAACTCCACAGACACCACTGCATGCACTGCTGGATAGGATAATACCTTTCTCTCTTTTATATATTTTATAATATAATAAGAATAACTGATACAAAGAGGCACAGAAAAAGCACAAAAAACATAGCTACAAAAATAACAGAAAGAAAACAGAAAATAAAGAACAGCCAGATATGATAAATAACACTCAGATTATTTCTACCTATAGAGTTTATCTCACATGCGTAAACCAAGATATTTGGCAACTACCATCTTTAGCATCATTAATAAACCCAAATTACTACCCCTTAGTTTCTTAATAAACTATAACCATAATACAAATGTGTTATTAGTTTACATCTATTATATAATCTTGAACTACCAGGATAATTCCTTTCTCAAACACCAACCGGGAACAGCTAAGATATCACACGTGTGTGTTAACACAGCCTTCACATTAATTAATTTATTTACTAACATATTTTTATCCCCCCCACCTTTCCTCGCGGTTCAAGGCAGTTTGCAACAATGGTTAAAAATATTTTCAGTGAAAACCAAAAATAAAACAGCAAGCAACCCAAATCCCTTCCCCTCTTAACAGACGACCCCCTTCAAAGTCCTGGGAAACAGGCAAGCCATGCAGCGCCTCCTGAAGGAAGGGGCGCCCCTCCTCTTCAGGGAGCCTGTTCCACAGAACCGGGGCCATGACGGAAAAGGCCCTGGCGCTGGTCAATGCTGGACGGGCCACCCTAAGGGGTGGGATTGCCAACAGACGGCTGCCTGATCGTAGCTGGCACCCAGGGACATATGGAAGGAGATGGTCCTGCAAGTATGTGGGTCCGATACCTTTTCAGGGCACACCCGCTGCCACTGACATTTCCTTGGTTTGATTTGTGTTATGACCCCTTTGAATTATTCACAAAAAAGGTCTACCTTTGCAACAAGAGACAGCGATCAACACTCCCCAAAAAATACAACCAAGGACTTCAATACTAACAGAAAAGGAGAGAGATGAAGAAGACACAACGAGAGAGTCTTGCAGCCCCTCTGAACGCCAATGCACTGACAGCAGTGCGCGGTTTCACAGGCCCCCACCCCATAAGGTCAGGCCCATCTCCGACACTTGCGCCCCAACGCATCTTGTGAGATGGGATGCTGGACTAGATGGACCACTGGTCTGATCCAGCAGGGCTCTTCTTTCGTATTGCCATAAACCTCCTGCCTCCAGCCCAACCCCACTACCAGCCTGCCCAGTGCGGGTACCCTTTTAGAAAGACGTACACCTGAATGACACAAGGCCAGCAGCTAAGGTGCCTTTGTAGCTTTAAAGGCAACGCCGTAACGGCCTCCCCCAGGGTGTCGTCACTGGTTTATTCTGGGCTGGCTCAGGCCAGCCGATGCCCTTTTCTTCCAAAACAAAACCGAGCGGCCCGTCCGGCGTAAATTCCAGGGGCTTTGCAGAAGCCATCATTAAACTGAGGGCTCTTTGTGTTCAGAAACCTCGGACACAGCGGAGCGCCTGTAGCAAAGCAAGGCAACGGGCAAGGAGAGGCCCACATGCAGAGAGATGGCAACGATCGCTTCAGGCTGCGGGTGGATCGTGGTGGTTTTCAGTGCTCACCTACATTAAAACTCCTTGCAAGCACAGGACAAAAGACTTAATCGAGTTAAACATCAGCAAGACAATAAATATGGAAGATATTGTAAATAGTGGCAGTGAATGCTAGATATCAGCGTAATGATATACATATAGTTTTATTTTTCACTCTACTTTTTTCTCTCTCTCACCTTATAAGGTGGTAGTATTATATATACCAAAACTGTACAATATCTGTGTATTTATCCACTTTTATTTTTCTCTACCCTTTTTTCCTTCTGTACCCACTTTATAAGTTAAAATTAATAAAAATATTTATAAAAAAACTCCTTGCAAGCAGAAACCTAGCAGATTTTTATCCTACCCTTCCTTCTGAGGAGCTCAGAGAAATACACACAGCACTCCCCTTCCTTGTTTTATCCTCACAACTAACCTGTGCCATTGGTTAGGCTGAAAGCGACCGGCCCAAGGTAACTGCCCTGAGCGTTTATTTATTCATCTCTTTCATTTTTTTACGTCCCTTTCTCCCCAATTGGGACCCAACGTGTCTTACACAACTCTCCTCTCCTCCATTTTATCCTTACAACAACAACCCTGCGAGGTAGATTAGGCTGAGAGTGTGTGACTGGCCCAAGGTCACCCAGCAAGCTTCCATGCATGGCACGAGTGGGGATTAAAACCCGTTTCTTCCGGATTCGAACCTGGTTCTCCTCCTTCTCTGGAAGGGCGGCATATTCGTTTTCTAAATAAATAAAAATACCCAGTGAGTTTCAGGACATAGCTGGGATTTGAACCCGGCTCTCTCGATACTCAAACTGGTATTCCGCAGTGGTTCTCACATTACGGAGAGAAAGGTTCCAGCCCCTCCCGCTCTTCTCTGTGATAGATTTTTTACCTGCAGGATTTTTAAAAAAGGTGTGATCTGCCCCCTGCCGTTTGAAATGGTACAGTCCACACCGACAGGGCAGGACTCTACCACTTCATTCCACGGCATGTGCGGAGCCGGCCTAAAACGTCAATCGCAGCTTGATGTCAGAACTGCCCGTTTGGTGCCAGGACTGGTTTCCCAAACAGCTGTGAAATAGTCAGTCAGTCAGTTTATTGCAGTGGTTCCCAACCTTTTTTTGACCAGGGACCACTAGGACTTTTTTGTTCGGTGCAGGGACCCCAAGGTTCAAAATAAAAATTCAGAGCATTTGAAAATAAACTTTAAACTTAATGCCTTAAACTTAAGACATTAAACTGAGAATAATATTTGAATATATATTTTTATAATAGAGAACTTTTAATTGAAAATATTAATTTATTATGGGTTTATAACTTTGATTCGCGGACCTTAATTTAGTTCTCGCGGACCCCTGGGGGTCCATGGACCCCCGGTTGGGAACCAGTGGTTTATTGAAACGGTCCAAGACCAGTCAAGCTGTGAAATAGTGTGTATGTGTGCCTGTTGTAGGGGTGTGTGTTTGTGGGGGGCAATTTGCAGTAGTAAAGCCATGAACAGGAGAGGTGGACTTAACGCTTCCCTCACCATACCAGTATTGCCCAGCAAACCTCTGCTCCAGCTGCTGGCCAGAGTTATGGGGGGCATATGAAAGCTGCATGGAGTAGGAGTCGCTGGGGGTGGGGAGGTAGCTGTGAATTTCCTGCATTGTGCAGAGGGCTGGACTAGATGACCCTGGTGGTCCCTTCCAACTCTATGATTCTATGTATCATGGGTGAAACCGGTTCTAGGTTCGGGGGAGGGCTCTCTTCCTCTCCCCACCCCCATGCCCCCTGCTTGTACCCTTCTTCCCTCCTGCCCACCAGCATGCCATCCACCTGCCCATGTGCCCTCCCCTGTCTGCTCACGAGGCTTCCCATTGCCCACAATCGAGGTTCCCTGTGGTGTTTACCCCTGGTGATGCTGGGCTGTGCATGCATCTGGGAGCACGGGTGTGTGTGTGAAGCACTAGCAGCTGAGTGGGGGGTCAGCGGGCCCCACCAGAAGCCCTGGGCCCCGGCAGGCATCCCCCCTCACTGTATTTTGATGGCTGCCCTGGGTAGGACCCTCCCACCCGCACTGATTTTCCAACACTGCCGTTTGTTATGATACCTTACTGACCAAAATTAAACCACTCCCATAATTTTAACCACGTGGAAAAAAAATTCTAAGCCATCGCATTTTATCCCTTGCTTCGCTAGGGATGTCGGCTTCCAGGTGGGATCTGGGGATCTCCCAAGATTACAATTGATCTCCAGACTACAGAGATCAGTTCCTTTAGAGAAAAGGGATGCTTTGGAGGGTGGACTCTATGGCATTGTATCCCACTGAGGTCTCTGTCCTCCCCAGGCTCCATCCTCAAATATCCAACCAAAAGTTGGCAACCTTATGCCCCCCCCCCACCAGTTGCCAGGGGGGAAGCTGGAAACCCCATTGCTTCCTTCTCTTTTCTTAAAGATGACTCGAACTGCAACATCAACTGTGAAACCAGCCATGGGCCCTGGCATTTGCCCCGACTCAGTGAATGTTCCTTCTGTCCCTTACCTCTGTAGATCTCTTTCTCGCACACACACCTTTGTAGTGTTTACCCCAGGCCAATCCCCCAGCCGAATTCAAGGATGGGATTTCATCTCGAGACGCACAAAGGAGAAGAAAGCATCCAGGTGTGAAAGCCAAAAGACCCCTCTTTGCTCTTTCCAGCATTTGCTACCTCATCTCTCTCTTGCCCACATAAGCCCTCGATCTGGCTGAGGTCCCCCTTCCTGAGCTGGCTCGCCATCTCTCTGCCCTTTACGACCCACTGCCTTGACCCCCATGTTGCCCCCCCCCCCAGTTTTAAACCAAATAGTTTCAAGGTACTGATAAAAATATAGAGAGCCCCGCGGCGCAGAGTGGTAAGCTGCAGTACTGCAGTCAAAAAGCTCTGCTCACAACCTGGGTTCGATCCCGACAGAACTTGGTTTCAGGTAGCTGGCGCAAGTTCGACTCAGCCTTCCATCCTTCTGAGGCCGGTGAAATGAGTACCCAGCTTGCTAGAGGGTAAAGTGTAGATGACTGGGGAAGGCAGTGGCAAACCACCCAATAAACACAATCTGCCCAGTAATGTGATGTGACGTCACCCCATGGGTCAGGAATGAACCGGTTGCTTGCACAGGGGACTACCTTTACTGATAAAAACGGACCGCAAAACGTTTTGTTGACCTCCGTTTCGTCAGCTGCTTGCGGTGCAATCCTACGCAGGTCTACTCACAAGAAAGTCCCATGGGGCTCTCTGCTGGATAAACAAGGCCAGGACCGCAACCCTTAGCCACGCTTATGTGTTTTCCTGTGTGATAGATTCCCCCCGGATAAGGATGCAGACGCAAGGATACGTTGGCTGGTAGGCGCACACCGAGCGGGGATCCCCTGGGCCCGTTCTAGCTCAGCTCGTAATACCCGGAGATAACGTAACCAGAAGTCTCAAGGCACCCTCAAGACTAACAGATTTATTGAAGCTTCGGCTTTCGTTGGCTCGAGATCGTAAGGCGTTGATTCATTTGCCTGCGTGTTTCGCAACAGAAAAAAAAAGAAGGGGCGTATTTTGCTACTTTTCCCAGAACGCAAAAACGCTAGACAGACTTGCGGCTGAAAATGCTGGCCGAGGAGTTCATACCACTGCTAACGTCACAGGAAGAGGCACTGTATTTTTTTTGTGGAAAATAAAGAATACGTTGGGAAAGATATTCAGCCCCCCCCGACCCATTTTCAGGATGACGCAGCCAGGAATTCCACCCTCTCCTGAACAAAACCAATATCTGGAAAAGAACTCTGCAGTCTGAAATCTACCTTGGAGGTCCCTCTCTGTCCCCAAAACCCCCACCACTGGAAATCAAAGCAGGATAAAGGAAGAAGCAAATGGCTTTGCTTCCAAGTTTGGGCCAGTCTTGATTTCCTCTGTGCTCCATTCACAGCGCCTTGTGTAACAAAGAGGGATGGTTTTGGGGCGCCCTCTGAAAAAGTAATATTGCATCTCTACCCGCTTCAAGCAGGGAGGCCGCACAGGGACCTTTCCCGTCCTGGCAGCCCATTGACGGAATGCCCCCTTCAAACAGATTCCTCAAGGCACCCCTGTTAATTTCACATAGTCAAGACTTTCTATTCTATTCATCAACCAAAAGGGAGACTGCATACACCATCAGAAATTTTGTTAGTCTTTAAGGTGCTACTGGACCCTTGCATTTTTCTACTGCTACACACAGACTAACACGGCTACCCATCGTGAGCAAGTCTGTTAACGACAGGTTGTTTTGGAGGACATTTGATTCACAGGGTCACCATGACTTGGAAGAAACTTGATGTCACTTAACACACATACACACAGGCTGATGTAATCACAAAGAAAAATGAAAAAAAAATCTTTGCAGTCATAAGGACTAGAAGATTTGCTTTTCAAGAATTGAAAAGTGGAGACTACCACATGTGCCAAATTGCAGGACACAGACCCAGCTTGGGTTGCCAACGTGGTGTAATTGTTAGGGGTGGTGGACTCTAATCTGGAGAACAGGGTTTGATTCCCTACTCCTCCACACGAGCAGCGGACTCTAATCTAATGAACCAGGTTTGATTCCCCACTCCTCCACATGACGCCTGATGGGTGACCTTGGGCCAGTCACAATTCTCTCCAAATTCTCTCAGCTCCACCTACCTCACAAGGTGCCTGTTGTGGGGAGAGGAAGGGAAGGCTATTGTAAGCCTGTTGGAGACTCCTCAAAAGGTAGAGAAAATTGGGGTATAAAAACCAACTCTATTTCTTAATCTTCTTCTTCTTGGGGCCTGGAGTTCTCCCAGAATACAGAGATCAGTTCCCCTGGAGCAGTGGTTCCCAACCATTTTTTGACCAGGGACCACTAGGACTTTTTTGTTCGGTGCAAGGACCCCAAGGTTCAAAATAAAAATTCAGAGAATTTGAAAATAAACTTTAATCATAACTGTTAGTTAAACATTAAACTTAGAATAATATTTGAATATATTTTTATAATAGAGAACTTTTAATTGTAAATCAATGTGATTTTTGAGCTTGCATCCTTTTTACAAGCTGGGCAATTCTGGGGCTAATACTGTTGCTCAGAGTTACACGAATATCATCACTTGCTTCCAATCGATTTCTGGTCTTGTTCTTAATTATAAGCAAAGTAGAAAACCCTTGTTCGCATAAATAAGTTGTGGAGAAGAGCATAAGATATCGCAAGGCGAATCCCCGAACTGTAGGATATGAAATTACTTTTTTACACCAGAACTCTTCAAGAGAAACTGATTCAAATGCATCCTTTAGTGCCTATCATTTTGGAATTCAGTGAGCTCTTCCTGGATTTCTTCTGCAACCTCTTCAACAGCAATACCAAAAGGATTGCGAATCAGCTTTTGGGTATCTTTTGATTCTGTCTGGTTATATTCCGGGAAGTAACGGTGGAATTCATCGACCAGCATTTGCAGATGACTTCTGATGTTGTCTTGTATATTTGCGGTGATCATGTCATCTTTACTGTCATCGACCAGTGCTTTTAATGTCACAAACGCAGAATAATTGTTTTCGCCTACCCATAATTGAAGTTTGCAAATAAAGGCACACAGTTTGTCTTCAAACATAAAAATGTTTCCCACACCTGCTAAATTTATGTTTCCAGAACCTTGCAACTGTCAGTTTAGTTTATTCAAATGTGAGAAAACATCCACAAGATAAGCCAAATGCATCTGACTTTTTGAATCAGAAAACAGCTCTAGTAAATCTTTAATTTTCTTCTCAGCTAGAAACAGCTCGACCTCTTTTCTTAGTTCAAATAACCTTCCCAGCATTTTGCCTTTCGATAGCCAACGAACTTCGGTGTGGAAAAGAAGAGTCTCATGATTGGAGTCCATTTCAGTGCACAGTTTTTTAAAAAGGTGTGTATTTAAGGCGCTGCTTTTAATAACATTGACCACTTTTATGGCCATTTCCATGGTATTAACAAGGCTTTTAGGAAGAGTCTTGGAAGCTAATGCCTGACGATGTATGATACAATGAGTTGTTATTGCTGAAGGATTCTTCTGTTTTATTAATGTTGCTAGACCGGAGCGTGATCCTAACATAGCCGGAGCGCCATCTGTACAAAAGCCGGCGAGCTTTTCCCGCATAATGCTATGTTTCTCAAAATACTCAGCTATTATATTCATGACGTCAATACCTTTTGACGTTGTTTCCAGTTTCTGCAAAATCAGTAATTCCTCTTTAATAGTGTTGTTGTCGTCTAAAAAGCGGACAAATACGAGCAACTGACTGCAATTAGAAACGTCTGTCGATTCATCACACTGCAAAGCGAAACATGGCAAATTTTTTATTTTCGAAACAAGCTGCTCCTCGATGTCATTTGACATAATTTCAGTTCGAGCTTTTACCGTGTTGTTCGATAGAGGTATTTCTTGCATTTTCTTTTTGGCTTCCATCCCTAAAACCTCTTCGACAGCTATCATCAAACAAGGTTTGACGAGTGTTTCTCCTATTGTGTGTGGTTGTGTGAGGCTCGCTTGCACCCTCCCCCGGCCTCCCCGCCCTCACATGTTCTTTACTTGTCGTGCGCCGCTCCCGCGAGTCACCACCGCATGCCGCCGCGCTCTGCGCCCGCCACCATGCCACCCACATAAATATTAATTTATTATGGGTTTATAACTTTGTTTCGTGGACCCCTGGTTTAGTTCTCATGGACCCCTGGTGGTCCACGGACCCCTGGTTGGGAACTAGTGCCCTGGAGGAAAGGACTGCTTTGGAGGGTGGACACTATGGGAGGCTATAGATTTTAGCTGAAATCCCACCCCAAGTTCTCCCTTCCACATGCTCCACCCCCAGATCTCCAGGAATTTTCCAGGCCAGGGTTGGCAACCCTAGCTGAAGCCCCGGCTGCTAAGCAGGTTGGAGCTCCCTCCCTCCGCGTGGAATGCAAGCATGTGAAAATTCCTGCATTGGCTTTCGGCTCCGTGCCCAGAAGATCGTTGACAGAGAGGGCTCCCTTTACCCCCTCCCGAACTTTCCGCCGCAGAGTGTTCCCGATAAAAGCGTTACAGCCCTCCTCAGAGACCAGAGCGGAGAACACACGATTGCATTTCACGGGCAAACACGGTTTTGACAAGGATGCCTTCGCGATGTGCATCCAGCACGCTCCGCAGGCCGAGGCAAAGGAGCTTTTGATCAATTCCACTTGAAGGAGATACCGTGAGAACAGAAGGCGATTCATCTCTGGCAAATGGCCCTGAAGCCAAAAGAATCCTTCTGCTTGGCACAGCACTAGCAAACAATCAAGAACAAGCCTCATAATTTGACGTTTGGATAATGTAGTTCTTGAAAGTGACGGTGGCATTCACATATTGTTTATTGTGTGTGTAGGGAGTACTGGTCACACATGTCTTTGTTAGATTTGAGTCCAGTAGCATCTTAGAGACCAAGATTTTCATAGAATCCTAGAGATGGAAGGGACCACCAGGGTCATCTAGTCCAACTCCCTGAACAATACAGGAAATTCACAACTACATCCCTCTTACACCCTGTGCCTCCTATTTCAGGCCCAGAAGGTGGCCAAAACAAAACAACAACCTCCTGGACACTGGCCAATCTGGCCTGAACAAAAATTGCTTCCTGACCCCAAAGTGGCGATCAGCATTACCGTGGGCATGCAAGAAAAGGCCACGAGAGCCAAACACTGGCGCAACCCTTCCTGCCCTCCCTCTCATGATCTGCATAAGTTCAGAGAGAACTGTGACTATCCCAAAGTCACCCAGCTGGCTTCATATGGAAGAGCTGGGAATCGAACCCAGTTCACCAGATTAGCCTCCGCCGCTCATGTGGAGGAGTGGGGATTCAAGCCCGGATCTCCAGATTAGAGTCCACTGCTCCAAACCACTGCTTTTAACCACTACACCACGCTGGCTAACACCACCCCCCACATGCCCACTGCTTGCCACTCCCTCCTTCTACCGTATGCATGAATCAGCCTTACACGGAGCCAGGTCGTTGGTCCGTCTAGCTCAGTATCACCCACTCTGATTTGCAGCTCTGCCCAGGCAGAGAAAGTCCTCCCCCCAACAGCCGTTACTCAAGACCCTGTAACTTGAATGCCAAGGCCTGAATTAAAACCCAGGAAGTCTGTGCGCAAAGGTTCAGGCAGATCCCGGAGAATGTGGGAAATAAACCTTTTCAATAAACCAAGTGTGGGTTCTCTCACTGGGCCACAGCCCTACCACATGCGTCCTCAAGTCCAGTCCTCTTTCACACACCATCCTAGCTTGGAAGTCCTCTGCTGCCATCTCCCCTACGACGTGCTGCTGATCTCCCACCCAGGGTGATTCACCTCTGAATACCAACTCATCTATGGCATTATGCCCAAGTTGGGTGGTAATACTCTCGAGCCTCCAGCTAGGGAGCTTAGCACAGCAGCTTCCTCTTGGCAAAACTGTGTATCGAAGTATACCCAGAAAGTCCAGGATGGCTTGCATGTAGGGTTGCCAACGGCCAGGGTGCAATCCTATGCCCCCCTGCTGTCATTGTTTGCCTCAATAGGGCTTCGATTTTGAATCGACGGCTTTGCTGTGCACTGGAACTGCGCAATGTCAACACTGTGCACCAGGCATGCAGACTCTGTGTGGGGCTTTGAAAGGCGAGGGCTGGCAGGGGTCGGATCCACACCTCAGACCTGACTGAAGTTGCATCACGGAGTGGGGGAAGCGCCGCGAAGCAGCCGTGTGCAAGTTTCGAGGCTCGTTGCGAAGGAGAGGAGAAAGCGGGCGGAGGAAAAGAGCTGTCAGCGAGGCCTGCCGAATACCTGCTGCTGTAGCACCTCCAGGCTGCGTTCCTGTCGCGTCTGATCAGCTTAAGCCGGCCTTCAATTTGGGCAAATTAAAAATAGAGGCAGCCGCGGGAGATGCAGGTGAGAGACAGCAGGCAGGTTTGCGGAGCGGAGAGGAAAAGCCCGAGCTGAACCAGATTAGCAGAATGAGTTAAGGCTCTGGGTGAACACGAACAAAGCATCAAAAAGCAATGCAGGACTGGTTCTGGGGGTGGTAGCAGTGGTAGGTGGTGGTGGTGGAGGAGGAGGAGGAGAAGAAGAGTTGGTTTTTATATGCCAACTTTCCCTACCACTTAAGGAAGAATCAAAATGTCTTACAATCACCTTCCCTTCCCCTCCCCACAACAGACACCCTGTGAGGTCGGTGGGGCTGAGAGAGTGTGACTAGCCCAAGGTCACCCAGCGGGCTTCATGTGGAGGAGTGGGGAAACCAGATCAGCGTCCGCCGCTCATGTGGAGGAGAGGGGAATCAAAACCGGTTCTCCAGACCACTCCAAACCACTGCTCTTAACCACTACACCACGTTGGCTCTTAACTGACCAGGAAAGGTCCCCGTGGGCAGGAACAAGCCAAACTGAACCCATGGCTGCTGGCAATGCACAAGGGTCACTATCCATGGCCTGGGCAAAAACTGGTATCTCTTCCTGCATCAACAGCCTGCTCTGCCCCAGGCCGGTTCAGACCGCGGGAGGTGGATTAGAAGAAAGCTAATGCTCCTCGCTGTCGTCACTAGAACCTGGATCCAAGGTAAGCAGCCCTTTGGGGGCTGATAGCTCTGCCGGGGGCCACGCGGCTCTGCTTATCCCTGGGCCATTTTAGCGTCTCAATAAGCTACTGACCCCTTCAAGCCTTTGGGAACCAGCTGTACTGTTCCGTGGTGGCTGGACATCTATTTCAACACAAAACACACAATCTCTTTCTATCTCGTACACTGTCACCCCATCCTTCCTCCGTCGGGGTTCAGGGTAGAATATACCCATTTTATCCTCACAACAACCCTGTGAGGTAGGCCAGGCCGAAAGCATGCGACTGGCCCCAAGTCACCCTGTAAGTTTCAGGGTGGAGGATTGGAACCCAGATCTCCCCAATTTAAGCCCTACGCTGGCGCTGCTACATCACACTGGCTTCTCGTTGCCCTTTTGTCCAGCCGAATTCAAATCTAGACCATCAGCTCCATCAGAAGGCAGCTGCAAACTGGCCAGGAAACAAACATGCATTAAACCTCTTCACACATTACAGGTTCACTGCTACGTGCCTTGGAGGCAGAACGCTAGGACAGAATTGGTTTGAACAGCGTATTGCACACACACACAAACACACACTACAAATATGGGGCTTCTATCCACCAGCCATTTGACGCAATCTTTTGTGCAGGACCAGACAAATGGCATCACATACTTCTGGAGAGGTGCTTCAGGTTTTTTGGGAGGTTGCTGATGCTGTACTGGTTGATGTACACAGTCAAAGGGCTGGTCCACACACATGTGTGTGTACAGTGCCGTCAAGTTGCAGCTGACTTATGACGACCCCGTAGGGTTTTCAAGGCCAGAGACTTACAGAGGTGGTTTGTCATTGCCTTCCTCTGCACAGCAACCCTGGACTTCCTTGGTGGTCTCCCATCCAAATACTAACCAGGGCCGACCCTGCTTAGCTTTTGAGATCTGACGAGATCAGGCTGGCTTGGGCCTGATCCAGGTCAGGGCGGTCCGCACACAACACCGTGCAACACCTCCTAAACTATCGGCCCTAGAAGAACTGCAGTTGTGGAGTCCCAAATGCATCTCTGCTGGGCCAACAGCACGTCTGAACAAAACAGGGGATTTGGGGACCCCTTTTCACACATTACACAGAGCTGCAAGTCCCACCTGGCCGCTGGACTTGCATGCAACAGACCGGCTTTGTTTAAACGACCTGCCTCTCTGTGCTACAATGGGAAGCTAGAAGGAAAGGGCAGAACCAGTCCCTTTACAGTCTGTCTTGGAAACAGCTACATCCTCAAGGCTACTGGGAAGTTTTGCTCCGGTGCCGAAGCTTGTTTGAATTTCAGAACTAAATGTGGGGCCCCCGACTGTTCTTTTAAGCCAACAGTGGTCTCTATGCTCCAACGCTGAGCGCCATCTGCTTTAATTTACAACTGATGAACTCATGGGGTTGTTTGAAATTGTTTTATTTTATCGATCTATGCATAACCTGGTTTTATTGTTTTTATTGTAATAAGTAATGACGATGCTAGCCGTCCTGAGCCTGGCCTTTGGCCGGGGATTGAGGATGGGATAAAAACTGAGAAATAAATAAAAATAAATAAGAATGTGCAGGATTTCCACCAGTCCTGAAATGACTTGATAAGTGGAGGCAAGTCAGTTTAAGCAACCGGACAGAGGCGAAACTCCCCCCTCCCATCGTCTGATGCATTTCTAGTAACGCATACCAAAATTAGGAGGGGGGAGAGGAAGGAAAAAAGTGCTAGAGTCAGGGGAAATTCTTTTCAGCCATCTGCTTCTCATTTCCACAATGAGATCTTTTATTCCTCACACACACACACACACACAGAGCCTTTCCCTCCAGCCTGTGCTAAATGCCAGCAAGTGACTTTGATGCGAAAACTCCTTTGTCAACTGGGCACTAAGAAAAGGAACCTGCAAGTTGAACTCAGGCCTGGCAGGTCACACCGGAGAAGGGAGCCCAGCTTCTTTCAATTGCCCTGAGGACAAGCTGATCTAAGGGACAGCCTGCCAGCAATCCACACGAAGAGACTAGCCTACCAGCAATCCAGAAGAAAAGACAAGCCAACCAGCCATCCAGAAGAAGAGACTAGCCAACCAGCCATCCACAAGAGACAAGCCAACCAGAAGAAGAGACTAGCCAACCAGCCATCCACAAGAAGAGACAAGCCAACCAGCCATCCACAAGAAGAGACAAGCCAACCAGTCATCCATGAGAAGAGACAAGCTAACCAGCCATCCACAAGCCAACCAGCCATCCACAAGAAGAGATTAGCCAACCAGCCATCCACAAGAAGAGATTAGCCAACTAGCAACCCACAAGAAGAGACTAGCCAACTAGCAAGCTGTCCATCTGTAGCAAAGCCACTGTCTACTGTACAAGCACAGAAGAAACCAGAAAAAGACTCTTTCCTGTAACAGACGATCCGGCAGATTCCGATACCCCTTTGCTCTGGCTTTCACTAAGGAACTAGGGGTTGGGCTGCATCATAGGGGGACTCTGCAAAAGCCTCTCTTCAGTGTGGCGTAGTGGTTAGAGTATCGAACTAGGATCTGGGAGACCCAGGTTCGAATTCCCACACTACCATAGAAGCTCTCTGGGTGACCTCAGGCCTGTCATTCTTTCTCTCAGCCTAACCTACTTCACAGGGTCGTTGTGAGGGTAAAATGGAGGAGGGGAAAACTATGTAAGTTGGTTTGGGTCCCCACTGTGGAGAAAAGTGGGGGTATAAACGAAACAAAGAATCATTCCAGGAATGATATATTTTTTAAAAATCTATTGCATTTTTATCCTTCCTTCCCCCCCAAGAAGCTCAAGGTGGGGCACTCAATTCTCCCATCCTCCATTTTATCCTCCCAACAACCCTACGAGATAGGTTAGTCCAAGAAAGAGCAGCTTAGCTTAGCTTTACCCGGGGAGCTTCACAGCCGAGTAGAGATTTGAACCTGCATTTCTCAGATCCTAGCCCAGCCTGCTAACCACTGCACGACGCTGTCCCTGTTGCTTTTCACACTAAGGAAGAGAGGGCGAAAGAGTCCTTTGCCCAGCTCTTGGCTACCAGCAGGGTGTGGTGGTTAAGAGCGGTGGACTCTAGAGAACCAGGTTTGATTCCCCACTTCTACATGTGAACGGCGGACTCTAATCTGGAGAATCGGGTTAGTTTCCCCACTCCTCCACATTAAACCTGCTGGGTGACTTGGGCTAGTCACAGCTCTCTCTGAACTCTCTCAGCCCCACCGGTAGGTATCACTAGGTGTCTGTCGTGGGGAGAGGAAGGGAAGGTGATTGTAAGCAGCTTTGAGACTCCTTAAAGATAGAGAAAACCGGGGTATAAAAGCCAACTCTTCTTCTGGTGCTGTACCTTTGCCCCGTGGCCAAGCCAAAAGGCGGTCTATGAACTCACTCCCTGCCAAGCTGTACAGTTAGCAAATTGTGCGCCTCGGCAGGGGTTGGCGACTCACTGAAAACAAATAAAAACTAATGGGAACTGGCCCTGTGGGAGGGCGCAGCACAGAGAGGCTAAACTTTCCCGGCCTTGACTAGGACATCTAAAGAAGAAAGGAGGGAACTACTGATAAGGCATCGCCCCGATCTCTGAACAGGGTCAGGCCAAAGCCCCCTGGAGAGCCACCAGGGTGGGTGGGGGGATCCCACGGGATACCTACTTGGCGTGGCTGCACCAGAAAGCTGATTCGGCTCTGGCGGCGTGGGGGGGGTGGGGAACGTGTCACCTTGGCCCTTATCGCCGAACAAACTGCAGGTTCACAGAAGCCGCCGGAAGAAAAGGAAGCAAAAAAAATAATAATTAAAAAAAATGAGCATGTTATTTTTAACTCTGGCGGTTTGTCGGCAGTTCAAAATCCAATTGCCCGGATTTCTGGGCAGGTAGGCAGAAACAAAGCAGCCTGCCCTGGAACAGATTCCCAGGGGAGTGAGGGGGGAGAACAGGCTGCTCCCATCCAGAAGTTGGGAGCAGAAGCAAGTTCCTTGCACCAGGTTAGAGCCGGGGGCATTCTGGACAACCCCAGGGTTCCTCAAACACTTATCGAGGGCACAAAGAGAACGGACAGATGAGCTTTGCCTTCCATGTCCAGGCCTCCCTTGTCAAGCGCAGATGGCAGGGAAACAACGGGCACACTCTGAGCGCATTCTTGGACCCTGGAAGGGCAATGCTGAGATGAAGAAGAGTTGGTTTTTATATGCCGACTTTCTCGACCACTTCAGGAAGAATCAAACTGACTTACAATCACCTTCCCCTCACCACAACAGACACCCCACGAGGTAGGTGGGGCTGAGACGGATGCGCCTAGCCCAAGGTCACCCAGCTGGCTTCGTTGTGTGGGAGTGGGGAAACCAACCCGGTTCTCCAGATTAGAGTCCTCCGCTCCAAACCACAGCTCTTAACCCTACACCATGGTAGCTCTCAGAGATCTCAGAGCCCAGGTCGGTGTTGGATACGGGCTCGGTTCAGGGGCAAACTGGCCCTTTTAGCTTGTTGTGAAACTTCTTGGAGGCCTGTGGGCAGCCGGGAGCAAGCTGTGCCAAAGCAAGCCCTGGGGCAGTGCCAGAGGCGAATGGGCAATAGGCTCACGCTTGCCCGTCACCTCCTCCCGCACCACTCTCTGGGTCCCAGCAGCGCCAGAGGGGATGCTCAGCCTGCTTTTGGGATGTGACATCCTCGTCTCCTCCTGGCTAGGCTGCGCATCCCAGAACACGACCCAGAACCCTTTGCCACACAAATGGGCACGGCCACCAAAGTGTAATGCTAAGCTGAAGGTGGAGACGATGCTATGACGAAAGGACGCCTGCGAAGAACAAAATCAGGGCGTTTACAGGCATGAGAACCAAGGACTTGACGTGTAGCCAGAAACTGGCCTAACTCATGTCAAGAGCCTTTACTCCTGCTCAAGGGCAAAGGCCTGACAGTTGGATCTACCGGACTGTCCGCCCGATTGGAAGCTCTCTGCACGTGGAAAGCTAGCTCCTCAATGCTCAGCTAAAACACTCCTTGTCAGTGTGTTGGTTGTAACAGAGTGGTCTCACATTAGGGTTACCAACCTCCAGGTGGAGCCTGGACATCTCCCAAAAATTACAACTTATCTCCAGACTACAGAGACCAGTTCCCCTGTAGAAAATGCCTGCTTTGGAGGGTGGACTCTATGGCATTATCCCCTACTGAGGTCCCTCCCCTCCCCAAACCCCACCACCCCCAGGCGCTACCCCCAAATCTCCAGGAATTTCCCAGCATAGAATTGGCAACCCAATCTCACGTGGAGGAGCATTAAAAAAAAAACGATCCTGCAGCTGCATCTGGATGTGGCACAGACCCAGGAAAGCGCCAACCGTTCAGCACCTTGAAGGCCGGGGAATGAAAGGCAGCAAGAGATTAAGCTACAACCCACAAGGCCTCAAATTACACATTTCCAGCCCTTCATTTCGAGATCAGTGGATCAAAAGCAGGGAGAGAGATGCAGGAGATCCGCTTTAGTACCAAAGGCTTGTAATTAGGTAATTGGGAATTAATGAATCAGAAGAGCTTTGCGTAATACCGAGGGGCAGATCAAGGAAGGAGACGCGGAAGAGCCTTGTTTAGAAATTCGGAGTGCTTTGGAGTTTTGCTACGGCAATCTGTGCAAATATGTGTTGCCGTTTCAAGCCCCCCCCCCCCCCGATCTTGGGCCTAGAAAGCCGGACATTAAGGCATGAATCCTTGGCTCCAATGGCCACCAGAACAAGACAGGAGTGCCTTGTGTGTGTGTTAAGTGCCGTCCAATTGTACCTGCCTTATGATGGCCCCGTAGGGTTTTCAAGGAAAGAAACATTCGGACGTGGTTTGCCATTGCCTGCCTCTGTGGAGCGATCCTAGACTTCCTTGGTGGTCTCCCATCCAAGTCCTAACCAGAGCCCACCCTGCTTAGCTTCTGAGATCTGACGTTATCAGGCTATCTGGGCCCGTCCAGGTCAGGGCAAGCAGAGCAGGTTTGCCACGGCCTGCCTCTGCATAGCAACCCTGGACTTCCCCCATCCAAATATTAACCTGGGTGGACCCTGCTTAGTTTCCAAGGTCTGAGGAGATCAAGCTAGCCTGGGCCATCCAGGCCAGGTCAGAAATACAGAGGTGGTTTGCCATTGCCTGTCTTTGCGTAGCAACCCTGGACTTCCTTGGTGGTCCCCCATCCAAGTACTGATCATGCCCAACCCTGCTTAGCTTCCGACATCTGATGAGATTGAGATAGCCAGGCCACCCAGGACAGTCTGTCAAGCTCAGCCAAAATGTGTGGGGCCTGCCCAGGTCCGAAAGGCATTCAACACAACGCCTTCACAGAATAAAGGTGTCAAATTCATTCTGCCCTTTCCTAAATGAGGATGCCACGTGCGAATTTTTCCTCACCCTCTTGGGCTACACCACCACCCTGAGTCAGGCTGGCTGAGGAAGAACAATTTAACCCAGGGTTGGCTTTATACGTTAAGTGAGATTTGCACCCCGGCTTCAACAGACTAATCCCAACAAGTTATTTGTTTATTTAAAAAAATTCCTAGGCTGCCTTTCTGCCCAATTCAGGGTCCCCAAGGCGGCGGCCATTAAAACATTAAAACATTTGAAACCTTAAAAAGTGTGTAAAATACAAATATATGTAAAATGTTAAAAACAATTAACTAAAACATATCAACACAGAAAGAGGGAGGAGGGTGTTAGCAGCCAAGCTTATAGCCTTATACCTATATCTTTATCATTGCCATAGGCGAACATGTGTCTCCCTCAAGGGCTAATAAGAGTGAGGAAATGACAAACACACACACAAAGTCTTCACCCGCTAGCGGAAGAAAAGATAGAGGGAGACACATGAATCTCTCTGGGGAGGGAGTTCCAAAGTTTTGGGGCCACGACGGAGAAGGCCCATTTTCAGGTCGCCATTTGTCTAGATTCAGAAGGTGGGGGCACCCAAAGGAGGGCCTCTAAAGATGACCAGAATAGTCGGGCAGATTCCTATGGGAGTAGGTGGTGAACTTGGGCTAGTCACTCTCTCTCAGCCCCACCTACCTCACAGGGTGTCTGTTGTGGGGAGGGGAAGGGAAGGGGATTTGTAAGCCGGTTTGATTCTTCCTTAAGTGGTAGAGAAAGTCGGCATATAAAAACCAACTCTTCTTCTTCAAGTGTACCACACTGGCTCAGGAGATGCACCGTTTAAGTAAAATAAAAAATAAATAAAGTAAAAGTAAAGCAAATTTCGTGGATATTATCAAGGCTATTCCCATACTTCCTGCAGCAATGCTTTGGCACTTTGCAAAATTTTTCCAAAAAATGTGTTTCCTTTTGGTTTGTGAAGGCTGCATGTCTCCCTCTACCCCCTGGCATTCAGAGCAGACATCTGTTTTGATTTTTTTTTTTTTTAAAGAAGCCAGAGGGGGCTAGCAAACATCAAGCCCCGGTATATACACTTCTCCCAATGGATATCGGGAGCAGATGTGCTGCAGCCTTTGAAACAGGACTGACGGGGTTATCCCATGGGAGGCTCAATGGTCCAAACATGGTGAGGAGAATCTGCTGATTTCGCCCACAGTTCACAGGCTACAAACCTGCATGATAATACACTATGGAGCAGTTCGGTGCTGCGACCGGAAGCCATGCGATCACAGCAGCTCAATTTCAGAGCCATGTGACCGGAAGAGGAGGAAGCAGGTATAACCTCCCTACTGGGGAGGAGGCAGGTATAACCTCCCTACTGGGGAGAAGGCAGTTATAACCTCACTGCTGATCAAGAGCCAAACTTGGCTGGAGATTCCCCACCATAAGCTGGCAAAGGGGATCTCCAGCCAAATTTGGCTCTTGATCACCAATGCTCAGCTGATCGGGGTGGAAACTGGGGCCAAAGCTCCCCCTGCCCCCCCCCGATCCTGCTGAGGAGAAACATTAAAACAAAAAATAAGCCTTCAGGCAATTACAAGAAGTTTTTTTTAATTATTATTATTTTTATATATAATTTTTTTATTATTTTCCTTCATTTAAATCATCTATATAAAATCAACATTTAACACTAAAAATTAATAAAAATACTAAAAAATCTATAATAAACATATAATGACTTCCCCTTCACTCTCTTCCATCTACAAATAAAATGTATATACTTTTGCCGATTATGGCAATTACAGGAAGTTCTGACCACAGAGCTCCTGGTGACTCCTAGAGCCACCTGGAAGTGACAAGGGGTAGCTCTAGCAATCGCCAGAAACGCCCACGGAGTTTAAGACAATTGCTAGAGCGACCCGTGTCCCCTCTAGGAATCGCTGAGAACTCTATGGTCAGAACTTCCAACAAGCAGCCAGGGCATCTGCAGAAGTGTTTAGTCCTCTCTCTCTCAGGCACTGGCCAATCCCACCTTACATCCCTTCCCGGGGAAGAACGGTCCTCCTGCCCTTCCACCCTGCCTGCTTTAACCCGAAGAGGAGCTGCTACTTGATTCCAGGCGCCCTTAGAAGATCTCTCCGCCACTGGAGGTCTAGGAAGATGCACAAGGCCAAATGATTAGGGTTGCCAACCTCCAGGTGGTGGCTGGAGATCTCCCGCTATTACAACTGATCTCCAGCCGATAGAGACCAGTTCCCCTGGAGAAAAATGGCTGCGTTGGCCATTGGACTCTATGTCATTGAAGTCCCTCCCCAAACCCCGCCCCAAAAACCTCCCGCTGGTAGCGAAGAGGGACCTGGCAGCCCTACAAATGATGAAACAGCTCTTTGACAGTCTAGGAGAGAGCCAGTGTAGTGTGGTGGTTCGGAGCGTCGGACTAGGATCCGGGAGAACCAGTCTCGCATCCCCGCTCTGCCATGGAAGCTTGCTGGGTGACCCTGGGTCAGTCACACTCTCTCAGTCTGACCTACTCACAGGGTTGTTTCTGAGGATAAAACGGAGGAGAGTGATGTAAACCACTTTGGGTTCCCACTGAGGGGAAAGGTGGGGTATACAGTAAATACATAAACAAACAAATAGGAGCAGTACAGTTTTCCTGGCTGGAAGGCAGGCAGAGAGTAGTCGAGGAACCTTTCTGTCTTACCATGCATTCTGGTACGTCAGGCACCACTTTGCAGGAGAGCGGGATTTCCCTTCCCTTGCGAGTCCTTGCAGGTCCCCTTCTTGTGACTCCCCCCCAACCCCCCCAAGTAGACAGTGAGGTACCTTTCAGGAATTTTTAGCTGCTCATCGTCCTTGTCTGGCCCTGGTTCACGCAATAAAAACTGCAAGACACTGCGACGAAAAAACCAGCAAAGCTCCGAACCCCATATTCTGCAGTCCCGCACTGACTGCGAGTTACTCCGACCTATTCAGCTGTGGGGAAAGCTGGGCACCTCTCTGCCATACGCAGCCCCCGACATTTTTGTCCCCTCCCTGGAAAAAATGTCGGCCTGATCCCTTGGGATTACGGGAATCGCCAGTAAGGACTTCCAGACGCAGAGGCCGGGGACTGCTGAGGCTGGCATTCCTGGGCCAAGGGCTGTTCTCCGCTTCCTGTTTCAGGCTAAATTTAGGAACCCTGGGATTTAAAATAGGTGTCGTTGCAAGTCCGTGGGCATGTGCCGCGTCGGATGTATTCGGAACTGGCACATTCCAGCGGGGCAATTCCACTGGCCCTGTGCCCTGCAGCCCACCGGCCTAGACAGCATGCCTCCCCTCCCCTCCACCACACCAAACTCTACATCTTTTCCCAGCACCCAGAAGTCCATATAGACAAGTTAGACTGCAAGCCAATGATTTGAACACAGACACCTCCTGGGCTCATAACCTTTTCAGATTCAGCTATCCAAAGATCAGGCGGGGTCAGCATGCTGGAGGGGAACCCAAGGCCAAATTGCTCACTCGGCTGTGAAGCCAACCAGGTGACCTTTGGCCAACCGTTCTCCATGCTTAGCCTACCTCACAGGGCTGCTGAGAGGACAAAACAGAACAGGGCAGAACCGCTGACAGCCAATGTGGTATAGCAGGTAGAGTTTCCCAGTGCATATAAAAGTTATGTTTACACTATACTGTAATCTATTAAGTATGCGACAGCATTACGCCTTTAAAAATATACACAAAAATGTACACCAGCATGGTGTAGTGGTTAAGAGCGGTTGTTTCGAGCGCTGGACTCTGATCCGGAGAACCGGGTTTGATTCCCCACTCCTCCCCATGAGCGGCGGAGGCTAATCTGGTGAACTGGGTTGGTTTCCCCACTCCTACAAAGGAAGCCAGCTAGGTGACCTTGGGCTAGTCACAGCTCTCTTAGAGCTCTCTCAGCCCCACCTACCTCATAGGGTGTCTGTTGTGGGGAGGGTAAGGGAAGTGTAAGCCAGTTTGATTCTTCCTTAAGTGGTAGAGAAAGTCAGCATATAAAAAAACCTTTTCTTCTAAATAAAATATTTTATTGCTAAAAAATGCTAACCATCACCTGAACTTTCCTTTTTTTTTACCTTTTATCCCTTAGAAGCTCCTTGATCAATTGATCTTGAGCAGCATCACCTGAACTTTCAGCAAGTCATAACCTTTTTGCAGATGGAGGGTTTCACCTCGATGTTGACGGATGCTGACTGCAGGGGGTCCCTAACCTTTTCGAGCCTGCGGGTACCTTTGAAATCCTAACATTGGATGACGGGCACAACCACAAAACGGCTGCCACGAGAGGCGGAGCCAACCACAAAATCTCAGGTAGTGTGGCCATGGATAACTCCAAAAGTAACACTACAACATTTTAGACAGAAGCTCTGCTTAACAGGATGCCTTTGAAAAACAAACATACACAGCTAATTGGATTTCCGATGGTGAATCAGTTGAGTTCTGGGCAAAGGCCCCACCTGGCCCCGCCCACTTTCTAAAAACACCTGGTGGGCACCGGGAAAGGTGTCCGTGAACATCATGGTGCCCACGGGCATCAAGTTGGTGAACCCTGGGTTAGAGCTTAATACCAGGACTGCAGAGACCGAGCTTCAGATCTGCACAGGGCTATGGAAGCTCTCGAGGTGTCCTCAGGCCAGTCACTTTCTCTCAGCCTAACCTGCCTCGCAGGACTGATGTTAGGGAGAAGCGGACATCTTTGGAATAAGGGCTAGATAAAAATGCAAAGAAATATGATTTTGGGGAGTTAAAAATAGCATGCAGGCTTGGGTCAAGGCAGCCACGCTCAGCAATGGGTACACACAGAACTAACTAGTCCTGGAATTGGGCGGGGGGAAGGTTCATTTCCCCCGTGTAACTGAGCCCATCTCTGCCGGCAGAGCACACGGCCTTCCTGCGAAAAAGTTGCACGTTACACTTTGAAGGACGCGGCCAGCGCAGAATTACGGATGCGTCCCAATACAGTATTTATAAAGCTGCGGGGGGGGGGGGAATTCAACACGAAGAGACATCTGGGTTGTAAATGTCAGCGGGGGGAAAAAACGCACAGCTATGCCGCGAAGGAATTTGGCTCCGTGTTCCTGGGAACGTTGTTTAAAAAAGAGCCCTTCTGAAGGCGATTGTTTGAAGCCAGAGGATTGTTTACTGGGCTTTGAAACTGAAATGCTCTCCATTTGCTGGTTTTCTTTTCTTGTTTTGAAAAAAGAACTCATGAACCCATGAAGCTGCCTTCTACTGAACCAGACCCTCGGTCCATCAAAGTCAGTATTGTCTACTCAGACCAGCAGCGGCTCTCCAGGGTCTCAGGAAGATCTTTTGCATCATCTATTTGCCTAGTCCCTTTAACTAGAGATGCCTGGGATCGAACCTGGGAGCCAGTGTGGGGTAGTGGTTAAGAGCAGTGGTTTGGAGCTGTGGACTCTGATCTGGAGAACCGGGTTTGATTCCCCACTCCTCCACATGAGTGGCGGAGGCTAGTCTGGTGAACCGGGTTGGTTTCCCCACTCTTCCACATGAAGCTAGTTGGGTGACCTTGAGCTAGTCACAGCTCTCTCAGCCTCACCTACCTGACAGGGTGTCTGTTGTGGAGTGGGGAAGGTGATTGTAAGCCAGTTTGAATCTTCCTTAAGTGGTAGAGAAAGTTGGCATATAAAAACCAACTCTTCTTCTTCTTCTGCATGCCAAGCAGATGTTCTACCACTGAGCCACAGCCCCTCCCTGGCTCAAGAGAGGGGTATATGGCCTGATCCTTTTGACATGCAAGGGGCGGACGATCTTACCCCATCTCTCAGGCCTGCGTGTTTCTCTAAGCCCCAAAGCCAAACAAGGGAAGGGCAAGAAGGTGCGCATCTTCGCTGGTGCATGGAGTCTTAGAGCTGCCAACCTCCAGATGGGGCCTGGAGATCTCCTGGATTTACAACTGACCCCAGAGATCAGTTCTCCTGGGGGAAATGGCTGCTTTGGAGGGCGGACTCTGTGGCTCTATACCCCACCGAGGTCCCTACCCTCCATCCCCCAAACCTCCAGGAATTTCCCAACTCGGAGCCGGCAACCCTGTTTCTCGCTGTCACTTCCCATCCTCCTCTCTCCGGCATCTAGAGCTCCTCTGGGCTCTCTGCCACAGACCAAAGGAAAATGGACTTGAAATCCCCCTCCAGAAGAATCTTGCTGCCAGAGAAATCCGCCGAGGGGATCACACACACAGCCTTTCCACCCCCACCGAACGTTATGCAAACCAGAGCAGGGAAGGAGCATCACTCGCCCTAAGAAGTAAAGAAATCGTATAAGCCACCCTGACCCTGGCAATTTTTTTTTACCTTGCTCTCCTGCCAAAGAGCTAAGAGTGATGCTCTTCTCCTTTTAGCATCACAACTCAGCGAGGTAGGTCAGGCTGACGGAGAGTGAGACTGGCTCAAGGTTACCCTGCAGGCTCCGTTGCGAACAGGGGACTTGAACTCGGCTCTCCCAGATCCTAATCCAACACTCTAATCACCAGGCCACAAGGAAACGCAGTCGGAAGAGTCTTCTCAGCTTGCTTGGTTAGCTGGCAGAGTGGTGATTTAAACATGGGTTTCTCAGATCCTAGTCTGACATGGAGAGGGTCCGTGGCTCAGTGGCAGAGCCTCTGCTTGGCATGTAGAAGGTCTCAGGTTCAATCCCTGGCATCTCCAGTTAAAGAGACTAGGCAAGGAGGTGATGTGAAAGACCTGAGACCCTGGAGAGCCATGGGAATGGGCTGTGGCTCAGTGGTAGAGCTTCTGCTTGGCACACAGGAGGCCCCAGGTTCAATCCCCGGCATCTCCAGTTGAAGGTCCTAGGCAAGTAGGTGATGTGAAAGACCCCGGCCTGAGACCCTGGAGAGCCGCTGCCGGTCTGAGTGGACAATACTGACTTTGACGGACCAAGGGTCTAATATAGCATAAGGCAGTTTCATGTGCTCATGTGAAATGGATCCCTGGGGGAAGGGTGTGACCCACAATTCGAGCTTGTGGCAAAGCTACCCGCCCGGGCCAAGGGCTGTGGTTTTTGTCCTAGGCATAACCCTCTGGCAGCTGAATCACACCGCATTTAAAAAAAACCACAACATTACAAATGGGCACATGTTCAGCTATGAGGTAATGGGGCAGTAATGCGGCAAACGCAATTAATTAGAAACCCTTTGCCAGCTAGCGAATGGGGTTGATTATTGTGGGGGGGGGGGTTAAATGGGATGACTCAGATTTCCCCGGAGGGAGATTTTCACTGAAAAGTTCCTCTTGGGCTCCAGCTGGCCATGAGGTCTACACTTTCACGCCAACCCCATATGGTTGCCCATACAACTACCTGGAACCACTACATTAGTGGCTTATATTTATTTTAAGGGGGTTTGATACTGCAAGGTTGCCTTCCAGCCAGACTGGGCCCCGTTTCTTTCTCACAAGAGCGCATGAAGTCATAACGCAGAAGAGAGCATATGCCCTTGGAGGGTGGAACTTGAAACCAAACTGCCGAGGCCTGATTTCTTCTACACGGACACCACCCATAACAGCAAGAACAAAGTAAGTCATCCAGGGTGCCGAGTTGTTTTCTGTTGCCCCAGAAGGTCGGACCAGAACCAACGGGTTGAAATTAAATCAAGAGTGTTCCCGTCTAGACGTTAGGAAGAATTTTCTAACAGAGCGGTTCCTCGGTGGAACAGGCTTCCTCGGGAGGTGGTGAGCTCTCCTTCCCTGGAGGCTTTGAAGCAGAGGCTAGATGGCCATCTGTCAGCAATGCTGATTCCATGACCTTAGGCAGTTCATGAGAGGGAGGGCATCTTGGCCATCTTCTGGACATGGAGTAGGGGTCACTGGGTGTGTGTGTGGGGAGGTTTTTGTGAGTTTCCTGCCTTGTGCAGGGGGTTGGACTAGATGACCCTGGTGGTCCCTTCCAACTCTATAATTCTACCCTGAACTGGGTACAGGGAAACCAAAATTGACTCAATGAAGGAAGCCACGGCTCTCAGTTTGCAAGACTTCGGTGAGGCTGTTAACGATAGGACCTTTTGCCGGTCATTAATTCACAAGGTTGCCATAAGGCAACTTGATGGCACATAACACGCACTCACAATCATCTACTGTGGCAGAGGCAGCAGCAAATGGAGAAGGGAGGTGGCTGGGCCCCCAAATGCCTTAGGTTTGCCGCATTTGTTGTTCTGGATTCATTCTGGGAAACGGGGGTGTGTGTTTACTCTCCATTATTTACATTCATTCATTCAAAACATTTCTAAGCATGCCTTTCCCAGATAACTCGGACCCAAGGCTGGAAGCAGCAGTAAAAACAGTACAAAAATTAATTCTGAAAATAAAACTAAACACCGTCACAAAAAAACCCAGTAAAAACCTCAAGGCGCCAATAAAGCAGTTGCCTTGAGGAACCAAGGACCGATTGGAAGACGTCTGACACTAGTCCAACAGCGCACTCTTATGTTACTCGTGCATGCATTTTCCACAAGGGAAACCAGATGACATCCATCTTCAGTTCTGTCTTTCTTTCTCTATTATTGTCCCAGTTTCCCTATTTATTTACTTCACTTATAGTCTTATCATTCTTGCACAGACTGAGAGGAACTGATTTGTAGCCACTGTTTGGCATACAAGCAGAACAGAAGAATCACGTTTGTGGCACGTGGACGGCCTTTGCATGACTATCCAGCCGCTAAATTATTTCCGAAGTGCAATATTCACCACTGTGTGGATCCTCCACCATAATTCCCCACACCATGAATGCCAGAACAGTGATGACTTTACTGCAGAAGCAACCCCAGACCCCAGGACATTAGGATATTGTGCATCTTTGGAACTACATTTCCCAGAGTGCACTGCGGGGCAGAAGAGAGGAGGAAACCTTTCCTTCCTCCTTCTGCTACTGCCTCCCCCTGCTGCAGCAGGAAAGGCAGAGGAGGAGCTCATCTCTGGCCCAGATCCATCCAAGCCCGAGAAGAATCTGGAGGGTTGCAACATGTACCTTGCATGGACGGCAAACATTACGAGCTGCTAAAGTCCGTATCCTGAGCCAAAGGAAAGCAAACTTTGGTGGCGTGTCTAGTAAAAAATGCACGACCTGACACTTGTGAGATGTGTGAAATCCATGAACACGTGAATTTCAAAGATGGTGAGGGGTCTGAAGACCAAGTCCTATGAGGAAAGGTTGAAGGAGCTGGGTATGTTTAGCCTGAAGAGGAGAAGACTGAGAGGGGATCTGATAACCATCTTCAAGTACTTGAAGGGCTGTCATTTGGAGGAGGGGGCCGAGTTGTTTTCTGATGCCCCAGAAGGTCGGACCAGGACCAACGGGTTGAAATTAAATCAAAAGAGTTTCCGTCTAGACATTAGGAAGAATTTTCTAACAGTCAGAGCGGTTCCTCAGTGGAACAGGCTTCCTCGGGAGGTGGTCAGCTCTCCTTTCTGGAGGTTTTGAAGCAGAGGCTAGATGGTCATCTGTCAGCAATGCTGATTCTATGACCTTGGGCAGTTCATGGGAGGGAAGGTATCTTGGCCATCTTCTGGGCATGGAGTAGGGGTCACTGGGGGTGTGGGGGGGAGGTAGTTGTGAATTTCCTGCATTGTGCAGGAGGTTGGACTAGATGACCCTGGTGGTCCCTTCCAACTCTATGATTCTACATGAAACATGTGGAGCTGCTTTATACCAAATCAGACCATCAGTCCATCCAGGTCAGTATTGTCTGCTCAGACTGGCCATAGCTCTCCAGGGGCTCAGGCGGAGGTCTTTCACATCACCTCTTGCCTGGTCCTTTTAACCGGAGATGTCGAGGATTGAATCCGGCACCTTCCGCATGTGAAGCAGATGCTCTTCTACTGAGCCATGGCCCTTTCCAGCCTCTATAACCTCAGGCTCAACACTGTCTGTCAGGCTAACATACTGCACAAGGTGTTGTAAGGATCCAATGGAGGACAGGAAAAGAACCATGTCTGTTACCCTGAGGGCAAGGATAAAAGATAGACAGACCGAATCCACCATGACTGAGCCTATGAGCCTCCCACAGTATATGGCTGGCATGATCGACAGCCTTGCCCTCAGTTAGAGGTACACTGGTCTTAAACACAGAGGCTTCCTTTGCCCCATCAGGGCAAGGTCCCAAATACATTTGCCAGCCTACATCCATACAAAAATGGCAGTATTCCAACTGCCCACTCAGTTGGTAATTTACGACCGCCCTAAAAGAAAAAAGAAAAACCGATGGAAGTTTAATAACATTCTCTTTCCTTATTTTTTACAGGTCTTAGCTGTCCTTTTTCTAAACGAAAAAGAAGCTCAATTCTCAAGGCCTCTTCTAGCCCGTGGGGTAGGGGAGATGCTCCGACCCTTGGTTGCTTTGCATGCCCTTCCCTGTGCTTTCCCCAGGTCTCTCTCGTCCTTTTTGGAAATAAAATGCAGCGATGGACAGAGGGCCGCTTTCCGTTCATTCTCCACCCGCCACCCTGAGAGTGAACACGATGCTCTCCTGCCAGGAAACTAGGGTGGTCCGTGAATTTTTAATGTGGTTTCTCCCCCACCCCCCAATAATGGCCACAATGCTCCAGGATTTATTTTACATCCATTTAAAATGTGTTCTCCAGATCATTCTGACACCATCGGTCTCTGATGCATTTTTTCTTTGTTTAAATTCCTCTGCCCTGGGAGTCAGACGACCTGGGACTTTCTTTAACTGTTCACTCTCTGGCTCTCTCTCTCTCTCTCTCTTTCTTTCTTTCTTTCTTTCTTTCTTTCTTTCTTTCTTTCTTTCTTTCTTTCTTTCTCTCTCTCTCTCTCTCTCTCTCTTTCTTTCTTTCTTTCTCCGCCCCCCTTCACCGGACTTCACCCAACTGCAGCCGAGCATGCTCCCGCGCTCTGCAGTTGTCACATCCAGCGGTGGATTTGATGTTTACAGAGTTCATTTGACCAAAACAATGAGAGAGACTTAAAGCCTTCCGGTCTTCAGAAGGGGATGACATCCAAAAACAACCGTCTTTCCTGCCCGTCTGTTGGCACCACTGGACTCTCCACTCGCCAATGGAAAAACACCCTGTTTCCAGTTCCCCCTGCTCAAAATTTAAGTTGAAAGCTCCCATGGGGAACAGACTTGTCCTTTTCGATACTGAAACTCAAAAGCCCTGTGCGCAATAATAATGCCTCTCTTTGCCGTCAAGCGACAGCTGACTTATGGTGGCCCCGTAGGGCTTTCAAGGCAAGAGATGTGCAGAGGTGGTTGGCCATTGCTTGCCTCCGCATCACAACCCTAGACTTCCTCAGTGGTCTCCCATCCAAGTAGTAACCAGGGCCGACCCTGCTTATCTTCCGAGATCTGACAAGATTGGGCTAGCCTGGGCCATCCAGGTCAGGGCAAACGGACTAAAACTATCCATGCTTTTTCTTTCTTTCTGGCAAGCATAGGCAGCGTGACATGCACCACAGAGCTGGTGGTGGAAACTGCCATCGTAACTGACTTATGATGACTCCCATAGGGTTTTCTAACCAAGAGACGAACAGAGGTGGTTTGCCATTGCCCACCTATGCATAACGACCCAGGAGTTCCTTGGTGGTCTCCCATCCAAGTAGTAACCAGGGCCAACCCTGCTTAGCTTCCAAGATCTAAGGAGACTAATCCAGCCTGGGCCACCCAGGTCGGGCCAATAATGCCCTTTACTGTCGAAGGCTTTCATGGTCAGAGTTCATTGGTTCTTGTAGGTTATCCGGGCTGTGTGACCATGGTCTTGGTATTTTCTTTCCTGACGTTTCGCCAGCAGCTGTGGCAGGCATCTTCAGAGGAGTAACACTGAAGGACAGTGTCTCTCGGTGTCAAGTGTGACACTCTCTCAGTGTCAACAGATCACTTCAGATTACAATGGTGCCATATTAACATACCACACCCTCATTAGAACATTATCTTGATATTTACAGGACAATGATTAGCACATTACCTTTGATACTTTTTGCAGGACAATGACTCAGCTCAAACCCAACCCCTTTCTGACTATATATTACTCTTCCTACACACTTGACGCTGAGAGACACGGTCCTTCAGTGTTACTCCTCTGAAGATGTCTGCCACAGCTGCTGGCGAAACATCAGGAAAGAAAATACCAAGACCACGGTCACACAGCCCGGATAACCTACAAGAGCCAATGCCTTTTACTTTCCACCGACTGGAAGTTTGGAGAGCAAGAACGCTTTCACAAACGTGAAACCAAGTGTTCATTTTGTTCCATTCAGACTCCTAGCACCTGACATGGGAACATAAGAAAGGCCCTGCTGGATCAAACCCAAGCCCATCAAGTCCAGCCAACCGGGTGCCTCTAGGAAGCCCACAAACAAGACGACTGCAGCAGCACCGTCCTGCCTGTGTCCCACAGCACCTGATATATTCGGCATGCTCCTCTGATCCTGAAGAGAACAGGTGTGCCTCATGACCAGCATCCATTTTGACTAGTAGCCATGGATAGCCCTCTCCTCCATGAACATGTCCACTCCCCTCTTAAAGCCTTCCAAGTTGGCAGCCATCACCACATCCTGGGGCAGGGAGTTCCACAATTTGACTATGCATTTAGTGAAGAGAAATATGAGTTGCCACTGAACTGAAATACCAACCGTTGTCAACCTTCAGGCGGGGACTGGAATTCTCTTGGAATTACAACTGATTTCTTGGAGAAAAGGACAGCTTCAGAGGGCAGACTTTATGGTATACCATGGATTCTGGGAGAAATCCCTCCCCAAATCCCCCCTCGAAAGGCACCACCCCAAATCTCCAGGAATTTCCCAAACTGGAGTTGGCAACCCTACGCCCAAGCCGCACAACAGGAAGTCCCCCTTTTACGAGATACTTCCTGTTTCCCTGGGCCTGCCACCCATACGGGGACAGTCCGGAAGCACTCCACGTAGGGTCCCTGTTGAATAGGGGGACGATGCACGAGAAGGATGCGTGCCAGAAAAAAACAAGAAGCCATACAAGAGAGAGCAAGAAAGACAGGCAATGAACTGGCATCAGCTGGGAAAAACATAACCCGACAAGTGTGCCGATTTGCAGATTTGAGGCACACACAATTGCACTTAGTGTGTGTGAACAACGGCATCGGGTCAGTACCACGGTGGGTGCTGAACCGCAGCTGGTTAAAAACAACATCAACTCCGCCTGTAACCCATTTCCAGGCTCTATTAACTCCACATGGCTCCTCCTACACACCCCCACCCAAGAGGGAGGGACATTAATGTTGGACGCCAGCCAAGGTTTCAAACTTTGATGTGAGAATCTCACCCCAGCCAAGGGCAAACACGGTAGCCCAGGGTCACTGATCTTTGGGTCTCAGAACAGCAATACGAAGTATTTAAATATCATGCACCTGCCAAAATCTGCTCCGGCCCTGGAAACCTTAGGCCGTAACCACTTTGCTCCCATTTTTACCATTTGTTCAGTGTTGAAAGAACTTTCAGGGACATTATTTCAGTAACTGTTACAACTGCCTTGTGAGGTAGGCCAGTAGCGACGCGCATATTGTAGGGGGAGAAAAAAGCAAGAGTCCCGTAGCACCTTAAAGACTAACAAAATTTCTGGCAGGGTATGAGCTTTTGTGAGTCGCAGCTCACTTCTTCAGGTACAGCTAGAATGTGAGTCCATCGATCCTTCAGTAGAGGAGTGAATTCAGACAAAGAAGAGTAGTAGTAGTAGTTGGTTTTTATATGCCAACTTTCTCTACCTCTTAAGGGATAATCAAATCAGCTTACAATCCTCTTCCCTTCCCCTCCCCACAATAGACACCCTGTGAGGTAGGTGGGGCTGAGAGAGCTCTAAGAGAGCTGTGACTAGCCCAAGGTGACCCAGCTGGCTTCAAGTGTAGGAGTGGGGAATCGAACCCGGTTCTCTTCCCTTCCCCTCCCCACAATAGACACCCTGTGAGGTAGGTGGGGCTGAGAGAGCTCTAAGAGAGCTGTGACTAGCCCAAGGTGACCCAGCTGGCTTCAAGTGTAGGAGTGGGGAATCGAACCCGGTTCTCCAGATTAGTGTCCGCCGCTCCAAACCACCACTCTTAACCACACCACCCCGCTGGCTCTCAATGGCAATAGCATGTAGAGGTCATTAGCAGGTAGGGGGAAGCGTGCAGAGGGAAAACAGCTTGCTGAAGTCCACCCAGGAAAGTTCACAGCCAAGTGAAGAGTCAAACCACAGACTCCACATGAACACATGAAGCTGCCTTATACTGAGTCAGACCCTCGGTCCATCGAAGTCAGTACTGTCCACTCAGACTGGCAGCGGCTCTCCATGGTCTCAGGCGGAGGCCTTTCACATCACCTACTTGCCTAGTCCCTTTAACTGGAGATGCCGGGGATAGAGCCTGAGACCTTCTCCAAACCATTAAGCAATCAACCATGCCGGATCTTAACCCTGACATCTCTCCCTCTTGTCACTCACAGCAGAATGTCCCTACAGCGGGTCTCACCAAGGGCTTTCGGGTCCATCAGCAAAGGAAAGCCGACCTGTCCGAGACAAGGCACACAAACGTTGAGAAATGGCAGCTTAGTGCCCTTCCTCACTAGCAGGTTTACATGTAAGTAGGTCACCTAGCCCTGACCTGGATGGCCCAGGCTAGCCTTGTCAGATCTCAGAAGCTAAGCAGCGTCGGCCCTGGTTGGTACTTGGATGGGAGACCACCAAGGAAGACCAGGGTCGCTATGCAGAGGCCGGCAATGGCAAACCACCTCTGTTAGTCTGTTGCCTTGGAAAACGTGTGGGGTTGCCATCAGCCGGCGGCAACTTGACACATTTTCCACCACCGGCTTAGCTTCTGTTTGAAACACCAGAGCGGAACACCTGAAGACATCGAAGATATCCATTGGGACGCTGGCAGGTAAGTTTACCCACTTCTGATCGGACGCCTACTTCCCCAAAGCAACACTTGGAAGGAGGAGGAGGAAGAAGAGTTGGTTTTTATATGCCGACTTTCGGTACCACTTAAGGAAGAATCAAACCTGCTTACAATCACCTTCCCTTCCCCTCCCCACAACAGACACCCTGTGAGGTAGGTGGGGCTGAAAGAGCTGTGTCTAGCCCAAGGTCACCCAGTTGGCTTCGTGCGTAGGGGTGGGGAAACCAACCCAGTTCACCAGATTAGCCTCCGCCGCACATGTGGAGGAGTGGGGAAATCAACCCCGGTTCTCCAGGTCAGAGCCCACTGCTCCAAACCACCGCTCTCAACCACTACACCACGCTGGCTCTGGAGAGGTCTATCAGCGGCTACTAGCCATTGTGACTAAAGAGAGCCTCCACATTCAGAGTCCAGTGGGTCCTTAGAGACTGACAAGATTTCCAGGGTTTGAGGTTTTGAGACTCAAAACTCCCTTCATCTACTGTGTCTGACGAAGGGAGCTTTAACTCCCGAAAGCTTATACCCAGAAACTCTCGTTGGTCTCCTGGACCCAAATCTAACGGTTCCACATTCAGAGTAAACCTCTGAATACCAGCGCCAGAAGGCAACACCTGGGGCAAGCCTCAGCCTCCATGCCCCATTGTTGGCCCTCCTGAGGAACTTGTTGGCCACTGTGTGACCTGGGATGCTAGACCAGAGCTCTCTTGGCCTCGCCTACCTCACATGAACATACATGAAGCTGCCTTATACTGAATCAGACCCTCAGTCCATCCAAGTCAGCATTGTCTACAGACCGGCAGCGGCTCTCCAGGGTCTCAGGCAGAGGTCTTTCACATCACCTACCTGCCTAGTCCCTTTAACTGGAGATGCCGGGGATTGATCCTGGGACCTTCTGCATGCCGAGCAGATGCTCTACCATAGCCCCTCTCCATAGCCCCTCTCCATGGCTCTCCAGGGTCTCAGGCAGTGGTCTTTCACATCACCTACTTGCCTAGTCCCTTTAACTGGAGATGCCGGGGATTGAACCTGGGACCTTCTGCATGCCGAGCAGATGCTCTACCACTGAGCCATGGCCCCTCCCCACAACGGGTGGGGAAAGTGATTGTAAGCTGCTTTGAGACTTCTTTCGGTAGAGAAAAGCGGGATAAAAAACCAACTCTTCTTCTAGATCAGTAGTTCCCAAAGTGGCCATTACCACCCCCTGGGGGGTGGTGGGATTACCTAGGGGGGCACTAAGAGGCAAGGGGGCAGCAGGGGGTGCTAGAGATGGGCCCCTTCAACTGTGTTGTTGGATAGGGTAGGGGGCGCTGGAGTTGAGTTTGTGGAACCAAGGGGGCAGTTGCCCGAAAAGTTTGGGAACCATTGTTCTAGATGGACCACTGGTCCGATCTGATGTTTTTACAAAGGCCTCGGACTCTATGCCCTGTTGCTGGGCCGCCAAAGGAACTGGTTGGCCACTGTGAGCGATGGGATGCTGGACTAGATGGCCCACCGGTCTGATCCAGCAGCGCTCTTTTGATGTTAGAGGCTTATTCACGGATACCATCTACAAAAGAGATCTTCTCTGGTATCCTTACGCACATCCTGGGAAAACAACTCACACTTTACACAGATAGTACATGCACACAAACAAACGCACCACAACAACGAGACAGAGGAGGGTTCAGGAAGCACACAGCTCCCACCCTCAACATACCTGCATCGAAGTAGCTTTCCAGGGAACTCAGGTCAGGATTGTAGCTAAATGCAAACAAAGTACCCCAGACCGTTCTGTGGGGGTTTTTTGGTTCAAGAGACAGTTCACGATGCAATTCTTAAATATCCCTTGCTGAATTATTTAAGGCCCGTTTTTACATACACACAACACACACACACTCCCAGGCTAAGCTACGGACCGCTTTGTTTCTTCACAGCTGCAAATCTTACCTCCAGACAAGAACAAGGGCGGAAAACAACGGCCTCGATGCCTCAAACAACGCTGAAATGTTGAAGTTCCCCAGGAGGAAGGAAAAGAATCGGAGAGGAAAAGAAAAATTGGACGCTGTTGTAAAAAAACCCTTTGCCTCTTTCCAAAAAGGATACAGGACCCGTTTTGCATCCAAAGAAGAAATCAAGCCTTCTCAGAATTTGTCGAGCCCCATCCGGTTTCCAGCACATTTGGAAAACGAAAAAGGGGGGAGAAGGAGCTGAGATCATCTGAAAATTTGGAATTCACATTCATTTCTACATCTGGTCTGAATTAAGCTTTCCATAGCTCTGCTTTCCATGTAATAGGATAATTGCTTACAGATTCTATGTCCCCCCCACACCAATTCTTCAATGCTTTCTCTCAAAAACAGGAGTTTTAAAGGGGAAAAACACACCACTAAATTCTCTTGCAAAAAACACACAAAAAACCAGGGGTGGGGAGGAGATTGAATCACAAACCAACATTATTCCGTACAACGAAGCCCAACTGAATACGAAGCTGAGGTTTAAAGATGTTCTCCAAAAGGTCAAATGAGGAGAGGACAAAAGACGCACCAACGGGTCAGATTTCTACATAGCAAAGTCAGCTTGTCAGCCACAATGATCAAAACTAGCTAGTAAAGGGGGTATGTGTGGAGGGAGGCGATATTTGGCTAGTAGGCAAAACTGGTATCTTGCCTGCAGCAAAGCTCTCCTGTACCTGAGTCCACATCTGGGGGATCCGACTCGGGAAGTTCCAGCAAGGAACACGTTAAACGTTTCTCTGCTGCAACGGAGCCGCTTTCCCACGTGAAACGCCAGTCCGCCACAGAGCGGTAATGCTGCTTTAGCAGAAATCCGAAATGACTCCTCTCCACCCTACCCACGTTTCTGCGAGAGGTTTGTCCCAATCTGCAGCACGTTAGATGCAGAAGATGCTCGCCTGTCCGATTCACCCCCCCCATGCATTCGTTCCCAGCTCCTGAACATTTGGCTGGCTGGCTGTGGATTGAGGCACCCTGCCGGTAAAATAACCAGACATTAATTCTTCTCTGTGGGAACCCTTTTCTTTCAATTAATCTTCGTCAAGAGCTGTTTTCTCAGGATCTATTAATCCAATTAAACCACGACCCGGAAACGGCTTGCTCTGGAGTAGACCCACCGAAGCCTACCGTGGGAATCAAAGCAACTGTGAGATTGCCTTTGGCCTCGTTCGTGCTAGACTCTCCAGTTTGCGTTAGATATTGCCGGGAACATGCCGTCCGGATGTAGGCAACTCTGGCACGTTCCTCTCTTTTTGGAAGCCACCGGTACCTTTAGTTATTAATTTTTTACTTACTGGGTTTATACCCCAACTTTGCTCCCAAAATGGGACCCAAAGCAGTTCACGTCATTCTCCTCTCTTCCACTTCATCCTCACAACAACCCCTGTGAGGTAGCTTAGGTTGAGAGTGTGCTGTGTTTTTTTTTATTATTTGCTTTATTTTATTTTTTTATTATTCGTCCCTCTTCCACCAACCGAGATGGCAAAAGAGCATCTGTTCTTTGTGTGAAAGCGGCACTAGGAAAACAAAAACACAACTGCCCTGCCACAAGTTACTGACAATTCAAAATATCTCCCGGCCGCTGCTGTTCATGAAGCAGCCCACAATGCGTGATGCGCAGGCGTTGAGTCGGCGCATTTGTCCCCGCTTGGCAATTTCACTACTACAGACTATGGGGGTGGCCGGAGCCAGAACAGGGTTCTCCTACCCATCAGTGGGGGACCCTGGGATTGGTCATGGAGCCCCGCTTGTTAGGTCACAAGGCCCTAGAGAGCCCCCATGTGAACATGGGTGCCAGGCCTCCTGCCTTTCTGAACATGCACGCTTAGAGAAGTAGCCGGACAGCAATGGGACATCGCTCAGCGGCAGAGAGGATTCTACATGGTTCTCCCGTCCTATGTATTACAACAACCCTGCGAGGTAGGCAAAGTCGAGAGAGAGACTCAAACCAGGTTCTCCAGATTAGAATCCACAGCTCCAAACCACCGATCTTAACCGCTACACCACACTGGCTCTGAGTGCACCCTGACGCATCAACTCCATCGCCTCTCTCCCTCTGGGAGTTGTGGTGGGCTGCAGTACTGTAAGGCCCTCATGTACCCGATTGCTTCAGAGTCAAGAGAAGTGAAAGAAGACCCCTGCGCTGAAGAGAGGGCCACCGAAATATAGTTGAGATACATACACATGAAGCTGCCTTATACTGAATCAGACCATTGGTCCATCGCTGTCAGTATTGTCTGCTCAGACCGGCAGCGGCTCTCCAGGGTCTCAGGCAGAGATCTTTCCCATCACCTACTGCCTGATCATTTAACTGGAGGTGCCAGGGATTGAACCTGGGACCTTCTGCCGGCCAAGCAGATGCTCTACCACTGAGCCACAGCCCGTCCCCAAACACACAAGAAGCTGCCGAATATCGACATCTAGGTCAGTATTATCAACTCTGACAGCCAGCAGGTCTCCAGGGTCTCAGGCAGAAGTCTTTCACATCACCTACTGCCTGGTCCTTTTAACTGGAGGTGCTGGGGATTGAACCTGGGCCCTTCTGCATGACAGGCAGGTGCTCTACCACTGAGCCATAGTTTCTCTATTTGCGCCTCCACCTCTACGTCTCCCCAAAAGTTTCTCATTCCCTGCTCTGTCCTTTCTCGTTTACCACTCCTGGCATCTTTGATCCAGCTCCTCCATCTTTGTCCCCACCCAAAACACACCCAAAGAAGCTGCGTGTGCCTTCTTCTTTCTTACGGGAGGGGCTGTGGCTCAGTGGTAGAGAATCAGTGGTAGTGATGTGAAAGACCTCTGCCCGAGGTGGAGAGCAGCTGCCAGTCTGAGTAGACAATTCATGCCTTGATGGACCATGGGTCTGATTTAATAGAAGGATGCTTCAGAAAAGAGATGGGCAGACAGGCAGAGGTCATGCTGCGTTCCTCTTTGAGGTGAGGAGCAGCGTGGATGCTTCCTTTCAAGGGTCAGATGCCATCTGTGCAACATGGCACTGGTGCCCACTGGGACCACCTCTAGACCTTTGCCATGGTGTGCCACCTGACACCTCCAGCAGCCACCTGTCAGTTTGCAAGGCGCAACCCACAAAACAGTTTTGCTTCAGGAAATCTGATACTAATTCTCGCAACGGCCACCAGACTCTTTTGTTTTGTTCTGTTGTTTGCCGCAACGCACCAACTGTCCGTCAGCCCTGCTGGAATACAACTCTTCACCACAACAGCCCGGGTCTCTACTGTTCAACCCAGATTTGGAAGGGGCCCAACAATGGGGATTGTGCTAATGGAAAACAACTCTGGGAATCCCGACAGCAGGTCTACCCCTCAGGGGTGTCGTAAGGATGCAATGGGGAAAGTGGAGAAGGTCCCCAGAGTAAGGACAGGATAAAACTGGGATTGATAGATAAACACAAGCAGATGTGTGAATGGGGATGAGCAACTTCCTGCATTACGTGCATTGTGCAGGGGGTTGGACTAGATGACCTTGGTTGTCCCTTCCAAATCTATGATTCTATAACTTCCTGAAATCAAACTTTAAGACAATGCTCCAACTACCCGTTCGACTGCCGTTGCAAAACGAAGGGCAGTGTGGTTCCTTGGCCCTATGAAAACCTGTGCCCTAGAGCATCACAGCATATTAATTCCCAAAATTATTTTAAAAATTCTAGAAAATGTTGCCTTTGTCTCCAGTACTCACAGGATTAATGTAATGCTGCAGATCCTGGTGTGTGTGTGTGTGTGTTTGTGTAAAAAGTGTTATCAAGTCGCAGCCAACTTAGGACTACCCTGTAGGGCAGGGGTGTCAAACATACAGCCCATGGGATGGATCTGGCCCCTTGAGAGCTCTTATCCAGCCCACAAGCTAGCCGAGGTAGCCACTGCCCCCAGTCCCGAGGTGTCAATTATCAAAGAATGTTAAATAACAGAAAATAAGAGTGTTATTGTTTTAAGCAGGTTTGTATTTTAAGTAACAAAATAAAGTAAAAAATGATATCATTAATTGGCTTTCCCTGTGTCTTCTATTAAACTTGTATCTCTGGTACCTGGCATTAAATTTTATGGTACATATGCCCGGCCAAGTGACATTTATGTCATATCTGGCCCTCGTAACAAATGAGTTCGATACCCCTGCCATAGGGTTTTCAAGGCAAGAGACTAACGAAGGTGATTTGCCCATTGCCTGCCTCTGCATAGCAGCCCTGGACTTCCTCGGTGGTCTTCCATTCAAGTACTAACCAGGGCCAAATCTGCTTAGCTTCTAAGATCCAACAAGATCAGGCTAGCCTGGGCTATGAACACATGAAGCTGCCTTATACTGAATCAGACCCTCGGTCCATCAGAGTCAATGCTGTCTACTCAGACCGGCAGCGGCGCTCCAGGGTCTCAGGCAGAGGTCTTTCACATCACCTACCTGCCTAGTCCCTTTAACTAAAGATGCTGGGGATTGAACCTCGGACTTTCTGCATGTCAAGCAGATGCTCTACCACTGAGCCACGGCCCCTCCCTGTCCCATCCAGGTCAGGGTGCAGATTGTCTTAAATATAACAAGTTAATATTATGTGTTTTGAGTAAAACCTTTACTCATTCGAAAAGGGGGGGGGACATGCGATTCCCCCCCCCCCCCAGCGCTCTCCAAAACTTCTCAATATATTCACTGGAAAAACTGAGTATATCCATCAACTTTTTCATGCTATAAATTTGGAATGAGTGAAATGCTTTTTTAAGCCACGGTTCTTCTCAGAAAAATAATAATTCATAGGAGTTCTTTCTTTCTCTCAGCCCCCCCACCCCCACACACAATTTTTTCTCGGCCTTCACATCTCTACGCGGAGCTGATATATCCAAAGACTGTAACGTTTTCTAAAACCTAACATTTATATCAAGTTTACTGAATACTCAAAGCTTGTGTGACCAAAGTTGATACAGTTGGACCAGTGAGAAGACTGAGCTGCAAATCAAAGTTCTCAGCGCCTTCCCAACTCTGCAATTAAGGAATTACGGGCCTACCATGCAGGGTGGTTGTAAGGATTATGCAAATTGCTCAGAGCATATTAAACAGCAACGAAAACGTTAGCAATTTTTACAACGAAGCCATACGGTAGGTTCTTGTGTACCAACATATTGTACATAAGAACATCAGAAAGGCCTGCTGGATCAGACCCAGGCCCATCAAGTCCAGCAGTCTGTTCACACAGGGGCCAACCAGGTGCCTCTAGGAAGCCCCCAAACAAGACGACTGCAGCAGCATTGTCCTGCCTGTGTCCCACAGCACCTAATATTAGAAGTGAGCTCCTGTGATCCTGGATAGGTATGCATCATGATTTGTTTTCATTTTGACTAGGATAGCCCTCTCCTCCATGAACATGCCCACTCCCCTCTTAAAGCCTTCCAAGTTGGCAGCCATCACCACATCCTGAGGCAGGGAGTTCCACAATGAGCACATAAGAAAGGTCCTGCTGGATCAGACCCAGGCCCATCAAGTCCAGCAGTCTGTTCACACAGTGGCCAACCAGGTGCCTCTAGGAAGCCCACAAGCAAGATGGTTGCAGCATTATCCTGCCTGTGTTCCACAGCACCTAATCTAATGGGCATGCTCCTCTGATCCTGGAGAGAATAGGCATGCATCATAAGTATTCATTTTGACTAGTAGCCATGGATAGCCCTCTCCTCCATGAACATGTCCACTCCCCTCTTAAAGCCTTCCAAGTTGGCAGCCATCACCATATCCTGGGGCAGGGAGTTCCACAATTTAATTATGTGATGCATGAAGAAATACTTCCTTGTGCAGGGGAAGGGGGCTCTATTGGCCCCCTACTTTTTTAATGTAAGTGCTTATTTAAGGTTGCTTAATAACTGCGGCTGAATAGCAAATATAGCAAATAGTTATTTATTTTGTTTAAAAGATTTTTATGTCATCCTGCCACCCAATCAGAGTCCCCAAGGCAGCGAAATATGCAGCAGGAACCACAAATCCTAAATTCAACAACATCTCCCCCCCACAGCCTAAGCTTCTGCAAGTGTTAGACATTTTATTCATTTATTTATTTCATTTACACCCCACCTTTCTCCCCAACAGCGACCCAAAGTTCTCCTCTCCTCCATCTTATCCTCACACCAACCCTTTAAGGTAGGTTAGGCCAAGTGCGCGCGACCGGCCCAAGCTCACGCAGCCAACATCCCTGGCAGAGCGGGGATTCGTACCCAGGTCTCCCAGAGCCTAGCCTGCCACCTCTACACCACGCTGGCTCTCATTCCGGTTCAGTGGGGACAATCAAGGGTAAAATCCATCATTTGTCTTGGACCTTAATCACCACAAGACGCCCACGGCTGAGTCAAGACCACTGGGCCATGCGTTCGAATCCTGACCCGTCTGCCTAGCCGAGGGCCAGTCGCAACTCTGCTCCCGGAAAACCACCCCTCAGAGTAATCTTTGCGTCACTTCGTGTGTCATGTTAAGACTGATTCAGTTCTGGGTTTTTTTCAGATTTCTCGCAGCTCCGACCACCCTAGTTCCTATGGCAAGGTCCCGTCCTTTAGACCAGTGGTTCCCAACCTTTTTTTGACCAGGGACCACTAGGACTTTTTTGTTCGGTGCAGGGACCCCAAGGTTCAACATAAAAATTCAGAGAATTTGAAAATAAAGTTTAATCATAACTGTTAGTTAAACATTAAACTTAGAATAATCTTTGAATATATATTTTCATAATAGAGAACTTTTAATTGAAAATATTAATTTATTATGGGTTTATAACTTTGTTTCGTGGACCTTAATTTAGTTCTCGCGGACCCCTGGTTGGGAACCAGTGCTTTAGACTGTATGGACCGATCCTGTGTAATGTGTCTTGAGCCCCAGTGAAAAAGGCGGCCTATAAATTAACGTAAAGACAATAAAGCAACATGCTTAACAGTGAGTTAAGAGTGTTCCTCCAGTGCAAGACCATTCATTTCAGTGGGGTTGCAGCGGAAGACTACCAGAATCCGAGTGCCCGTTTCCAAAAAGGGTCTTCTGCGAGGCAAAGGTCCCGGGCGGCCCCGGAGCTTGGCCCCGCAAGTAACGTGGGAACCCTCCCTCCGCGGCAGGCAGAACTACTCCCCCCCAACCCCACCGGGACCATGCGGCAAGCGCCTCCCGCGCCCTCCCCGGGAGCATCCCGAAGTCTCTCCCCCCCCCCCTCCAAAACACCACCACCAAAGGACAGGGGGCTTTGGAGCGGAGCAACTCGGAGGCGGCCGTTCACACCGACACGCTCCCGCCTGGACGCGTGTCCGGCCTCTCCGCAGGGTCCCAACCCCCGGGGCCAGCGCGCGCTAGTCCGACCCCGGCGCCTCCGAGCATGCACAGAGCGTCTCCCCGCGGAGTCAAGCGCGGTTCTTGGAGGGGTGGAGGGGGAGGAAGCTCCCGAGGCGAGCCGAGCCCCCCAGCCTCTCCGGCCACCCGAGCCTCTCTGCCAGGACCCCACAGGGAGGAGGCCCGCGCCCCCCACCCCGGCCGCCCCCTCGCCCTCGCCTAGGGATGAAGGGCCATGCCCCGGGGGTAGTACTAGGCAGATCAGGGGGTAGTGCTGGGCATATCAATGTTGAACAATATTTATGTAATGTTTTTTCCCCTTTTCCTTTTTTTCCTTCTGCACCCCTATTTATTATTGAAAATCTACCTACCTACCTACCTACCTACCTACCTACCTATCTATCTATCTAGTCAAAAAGGGCAAGAGTCCAGTAGCACCTTAAAGACTAACAAAAATATTTTCTGGTAGGGTAGGAGCTTTCGTGAGCCACAGCTCACGTCTCTATCTATCTATCTATCTATCTATCTATCTATCTATCTATCTATCTATCTATCTATCTACCTACCTACCTACCTACCTACCTACCTACCTATCTAGTCAAAAAGGGCAAGAGCCCAGTAGCACCTTAAAGACTTAACAAAAATATTTTCTGGTAGGGTATGAGCTTTCGTGAGCCACAGCTCACTTCTCTATCTATCTATCTATCTATCTATCTATCTATCTATCTATCTATCTATCTACCTACCTACCTACCTACCTACCTACCTACCTACCTACCTACCTACCTACCTATCTATCTAGTCAAAAAGGGCAAGAGTCCAGAAGCACCTTAAAGACTTAACAAAAATATTTTCTGGTAGGGTATGAGCTTTCGTGAGCCACAGCTCACTTCTCTATCTATCTATCTATCTATCTATCTATCTATCTATCTATCTATCTATCTATCTATCTATCTATCTATCTATCTATCTATCTATCTATCTACCTACCTACCTACCTACCTACCTACCTATCTAAAAGGGCCATGCCCCGATCGCTGCCCCCCAGGACGACCCAAGACAGCCAGCCGCCCCACCAGCCCCCAGCCCTACAGCCTGCCCCCCCCCAAAAGAGAGCTTCCCTTGCCCTCCCCCCTCTACCTTGGAAAAACCCCTTCCCCAAAACACGCCCCCCCCAAACCCGCCCAGCAGAAGGAAGGAAGGAAGAGCCCCCCCACCCCCACCCCCGCCCCCGCTGCCCAACTTCCCCTCCCCGGCGCGCCTTTCCAGCCCCCGCCGGCGAGACGAGCCCCCGGCCAGCCGGCCCGAGCAGGGCTTCTCCCGCCCACCCGCCCCGGCTGCCTGGTCCCCGCGCGGCGTCCCTCCCTGCGCCCCGGCACCTACCGTCCGCTCGCCCGGCTCCGAGTCCCTGGCTGGCTGGCTGGCTCGCCCGCCTCCCCGGCTCCTGCCCCCGCTCTGCCCGGCAGCCGACTGGAGCCCGGCTCGCCCCGCACGGGGAAGACCCCCGCCGGGGGCCGTACCAAGCGCCGCCCGCGGGGGTGGCCCGCCAGCTCAGGCCCCTCCGCCGCGCCCTGCGGAGCGGCCGCCCCCGGCCGAGGACGCCTGCCCCCCCCCCGCTGCCGCTCCTGGCTCCTCTGGGCGGCGGGGCCCCCTTCGGGCTCGGGGAAAGGGGTCGCCCGCCCCCTTTCCTTTCTCTCCCCCCCCCTTCTCGCGTTGGTACGGCCCCCTCCGGACTCTCCGCGGCCGGATTGGGATGATGAGCGTCGCCCCGCGGTTCTGTGTTGTTTTGGAAAGGTTTGGGCTGCGGGGGGTGCCAACCTCCAGGCGCCACCTGGGGGCCGCCTGTAATGACAACCGGGCTCCGGGTGGCAAGAGATCAGCTCTCCTGGAGGAAACGGATGCTTTGGAAGGTGGACTCTGTGGGAGTATACTCCACGGAGGTCCTCCCTGTCCTCCCCAGGCTCCGTCCCCAAATCTCCAGGAGTTGCCCAGCCCGGATCTGGCAACCCTGCCCCCCATTCCCGGGTTTGGGGTGGGGTGGGGGGCGATGGTTTCAAAGCCACTTTTCAGCAGCATTCTGAAGAGGCAGCACAAAACTAGACAGACAGACATGAACCCATGAAGCTGCCTTCCACTGAACCAGACCCTCGGTCCATCAAAGTCAGTATTGTCTACTCAGGCCGGCAGCGGCTCTCCTGGGTGTCAGGCAGGGGTCTTTCACATCCCCTACCCTTTAACTGGAGATGCCGGGGATTGAACCTGGGACCTTCTGCATGCCAAGCAGAGGCTCTACCACTGAGCCACAGCCCCCCCAATTTCCTCTTTTACTTAGAGGACGGTCACGAGTTAAAGTTAAAAAGATTAATTTTTGTTCCTGCCACCTTCTCTATAAAAAGTGTCATGTAAGGAACTAATTGCCCTGACCTGGATGGCCCAGGCTAGCCTGATCCATCAGATCTCAGAAGCCAAGCAGGGCCAGCCCTGGTTAACACTTGGACGGGAGAAGAAGAGTTGGTTTTTATATGCTAACAGTCTCTTCCACTTAAGGAAGAATCAAACCGGCTTACCATCACCTTCCCCTCCCCACAACAGACACCCTGTGAGGTAGGTGGGGCTGAGAGAGCTGTGACTAGCCCAAGGTCACCCAGCTGGCTTCGTGCGGAGGAGTGGGGAAACAAATCCAGTTCACATGAGCGGCAGAGGCTAATCTGGTGGAGGAGTGGGGGAATCAAACCCGGTTCTCCAGATCAGACTCCACCGCTCCAAACCACCACTCTTAACCACTACACAATGCAAGTACCTCCAAGCAGTGAATCTGACCCTTTGGGGGGCAGGCAAGCTGACCCACAGCAGACTGGGTCATCATTTTTCCTCCGACTCAGCCAGGCAGCACGGGTGGAAGATTGTCGCAATTCTCAAAATGGAGTAAAGGATGCCGGAGGGACAAGACGGAAAGGGACAGCAAAATGAGCAGCGATGTGTTTAAATTACAGGAAGGAATGTTTAGCTTTAAGCTGGGGGGCGGGGAACTGGGCAGCGATCCAGGAGGCTTTGTTAAGTTTGTGCAAGTTTTAGGTACCCCCGCAGCAGCCGCGGCCTCCACCCCCACCTCCATAACAGAAAGCCAGGAAGCGCAGTATTTGAAAGAAGAATGGATAACGGCTAAAGCTGCACACGTGGCTATCCCTCCTTGACTCTCTGGAGAGAGGATTTGAGCATTCTTGCAGGTTGCCAACTCCAGGTGGGGAGGTTTTCTGGAGATTTGGGGATGGATCCTGAGGGGGGTGGGGTTGGGTGAGGGAACACAGCTCCACGGGGCATAATGCCACTCAGTTAGGATTAGGTGGGACCAAAAGATCTCCTGGAATTACAACAGATCTCCAGATTAGAGATCAGGTCCCTTGGAGGAAATGGCTGCTTTGGAGGGTGGACTCCATAGCATTGTACCCCGCTGAGGTCCCACCCCTCTCCAAACACTGCCTTTCCCAGGCTCCACCCCCAAAATCTCCATCATGGTCGGTATTGCCTACTCAGACTAGCAGCAGCTCTTCAGGGTCTCAGACAGAAGTCTTTCACATCACCTGCTGCCTGGTCTCTTTCCAACTGGAGATGCCGGGGATAGAACCTTCTGCATGGCAAGCAGATGCTCTACCACTGAGCCATGACTCCTCCAAAAGTAGCTTCTCATTTCATTACTATGCAGATTGTAGTTTGGATCTAAAGAGTGGTCTGTTGGTTGCTAGGTATGCAAATAGGTCTGAGGTGAATGTGGGTGAATCATGGCAAGGGTTGGTCATGTCCCAAAAGCACACAGGGGTCTCCACAGCAGGAGAAAGCAGTACGTTTTCTCCATGCAGTTCCTAGCGGGGAGGTGCATTTGGGAGAGTATCTGGGTAAAAGGTTACAGGTTTGCCAAACGTAGCCCGTTACCTTTCCCCTCCCTTTACGTTTTCAAGCGGTCCCTCTCTGGCACATGCTGGCAGGCGTGTGAGATGCCATGGCAGAAGGCAGAGTTGCCAACAGCGCACACTTAGCCGGCAGAAACCCGAGGAAAACGCCACGCTTCCCAGGGTTTAGGAACGGGCAGCTGCAAACGATGCAGTGGATCAAAGCGGACAGGGAGGGAGAGATTCTCTTGGGAAAAGTGGGGGCGACAATTCAAATGGCTGAGCAGAATTTGGCTGGATGAGACACCCAGGAGGGGCCTCCATACGGCCTTTCTGTCTTCCGGCAAGAGGCAAGGCAAACAACAACCGAGGGAGCATTTTTTATTGTTGGATGTTGCAGTGCCGCTGGGGGCTTGGTGGCACCAAGATTTAGGGAGGCGCTCTGCTGAGCTCAGCCGGCTCCATTAGGAAAACCCCTGGGAGTGTTAAACATGTTGGAAGGAATGGACTGTGCAATGTCGTTTAATGCTAGCACCGGCCTTGGAGCTACAAGGGAGGGCAGTAGAGAGTCTAGGGATAGAAAGGCTGCTCCCTGACCTTTCCTTTTGTCCACTCCTACTGCTGCTGCTTTGTTCCCCAGAATGCTACTCTTAGGGGTTTCTCTTCCTTCCTTCCTTTATTTATGATTTGGTTTTATACTTCGCCCTCACTCCCTGGCCAAAGGCCGGGCTCAAGGCAGCTTACAGCAAACGATCAATACAAAATACAATTCATTAAAATCACTATAAAATCATAAAATATTAATACAGGCTCAATAAAATACAGAGACAAACTAATAAAACAGTAATTAGCAAGTGGTACTCTTTGCAGTATGTCACTGCAGTAAGGTTGCCAGCTCCAGGTTGGGAAATACCTGGAGATGTTGGGGGTGGAGCCTGAGGAGGGCTGGATTTGGAGAGGGGATGGACTTCAATGCCATAGAGTCCAATTGCCATTTTCTCCCAGGGAATTTATCTCTATCGCCTGGAGGTCCAGTGTAATAGCGGGAAATCTCCAGCCACCACCCGGAGGTTGGCAACCCTACATTGCAGGGCCTTCTGGCCACTTTCCTCTTCTCTCTCCCATTGTCCAACATGAGGGCTGGACATGCCATTCGACAATCTCTCTCCATCCTAGCATAGCTAGCTAGCTAGAAGTTTTTACTCTCCCTTTCCTATCCAGCGTGGAGTTCTCCTACAATAAAGAACTTCTATTTCTTTTGCTCTGCTTTCAAAACATAGCAACATTGCAAGTGCCTTGAGCACCCTTTCGGGTGAAGTGTGCTTTCAAGACAGAACCAACGTATGGTCAGTGACCCCTCGTGGGGTGTTCAAGGCAAGAGACGAGCAGAGGTGGTTTGCTGTCATCATTGATACTTTAGACCCTTAACACTCTTTTCTCTGTACCTTGTTTTAAGTCACACATGAAATGGCCTTATACGGAGTCATAGGGTTGCCAGACCGAGCCTGGTAACCAGTGGGAGGGTAGGGACACAGGGGAGAGGGGACGTGATGTTGGCAACTACATCACTTCTGGGTGTATCCAGAAGTGACAATGGGTCGCTCTAGGCATTGCCGGAAACTCCACAGTAAAGCTATAAAGTTTCCGGTGATTCCTAAAGCTACCTATATATCAAGGACGGTCTTGTCTACTCAGACTGGTAGCAGCTCTCCAGGGTCTCATGTAGAGAGGACTTTCACATCACCTCCCACCTGGTGCTTTTTAACAGGAGATGCCAGGGATTGAATCTGGGACCTCCTGCGTGCCAAGCAGATGCTCTACCAGCTGAGACTCAGCCATGCCCCATCACACCCTCGGACTCGTTCTTTTCACCCGCTGACTCACATGACCACATGAAGCTGCCTTCTACTGAATCAGACCCTTGGTCCATCAAAGTCAGGATTGTCTACTCAGACCGGCAGCGGCTCTCCAGGGTCTCAGGCAGAGGTCTTTCACATCACCTACTTGCCTAGTCCCTTTAACTGGAGATGCCAGGGATTGAACCTGGGACCTTCTGCATGCCAAGCAGAGTCTCTACCACTGAGCCACAGCCCCTCCCCACAGCTCTCCACGGTCTCAAGCAGAGGACTTTCACATCACATACCAGCCTTTAAATGGAGATGCCAGGGATTGAACCTGGGACCTTCTGCAAGCCAAGCAGATGCTCTACCACTGAGCCACAGCCCCTCCCAGGGAAGGCCACATTTTCAGGGGCCACTATGTTGGCCAGACAATCTGCTGCTTGGTCCTACATTCTGCTGGGCTCCTGATCTCCTGGGCTGAACAGCAGATGACAGCAGGAAGCGCAAACTTCCCAAGCAGTGCAATGGGTTCAAGTCCCTTTCAACCCAAGGTCTGATCCTTACATGGCGGAAAAGCCGCTTAAAAAGGAATCTTTACCTGAGGTTGCAGAAGTCTAATTGATCCCTCGGAAAGTCTCCTCAAAATATGGAATCGTGGTCCTGGTCATCGTTGGCGAGTCGGGACTGAACCTGGGACCTTCTGCATGCAAAGTCCGGTTATGCTTCGAGCACCTTTGCAAGCTGTTTTTGTCCGGTGTCGCGACGCTGCTGGAGAAGGCCGCAGAGCCGGGAGCTCCAAATCACCCTTGGGGGTGTGTGGCAGGTCACCGACAAAGTCCCGTTATTGTCTGGACGGAGGGACGGACACGTGCGCCCCCCCCACCGCTGTTCCCTCTCTCACTTCGAGGTCCCGGAGGAGCTGCAGGGAGAGAACAGGATGTCTGCTTAGTCTGGGCAGAAACAGGGCTTTCTCCTCATTAAAACCTTACACAGCTTCTCCCCAACGTAACAAATCTTTGCAGTTTGAACTAGTAAAAGCTGGGATGCATACTTAGACGTGAGAGACCGTCTTCTCTCTGCCTCTGCTCCTTCAAGAGGCAGGAAATTGCAGGGGCCGGCCTTTGAAGTAAGGTTGCCAGCCTCCAGGTGGTAAAAAAAAGGAACTCGTGCCAAGTAACAAGACTGTAGAAAAAATAGCGGCACTAATGACTAAATGGATACAGCAATTAAAACTGCATATGTACAGTAAAACCGTAAAGTAATTGTATCCCAACACGTTACAAACTATGAATAACAATATGTATATTAAAGAATCTTTGCAAAATTATATACTCTACGTGTATTTGTATTGCAATATGCACAAGAACATCCAAAACAATTCATGAATGCACATTGACAAATCAACTCAAAATCATCAATAAGACATCAAAGAGACATCCAAAACAACTAGTTCAGCGAATGGTGAGAGGGGAATCTGGTTTGGGGAGGGGAGGGACTTCAATGCATAGGGTCCAATGGCCAAAAAGGCCATGTTTCTCCAGAAGAACTGATCTCGATTGGTTGGAGATCAGTTGTAATAGCAGGAGATCGCCAGCTAATACCTGGAGGTTAGCAACCCTACCCAGGCTCCACCCTAGCGTTGCCAGGTCCCTCTTCACCATCAGCGGGAGGTTTTTTGGGTGGGGCCTGAGGAGGGTGGGGTTTGTGGAGGGGAGGGACTTCAATGCCATAGAGCCCAATTGCCAAAGCGGCCATTTTCTCCAGGTGAACTGATCTCTATCAGCTGGAGATCAGTTGTAATAGCAGGAGATCTCCAGCTACTACCTGGAGGTTGGCAACCCTACTCCACTTCCAAAATCTCCAGGTATTTCCCAACCCGGAGTTGGCAAGTTTTGCACAGGGGAGGTAAAAGCAAAGGGGGTGGCAGGAAAAGTTCATAAAGGGAAAGAATTAAACAGCCCTTCATCTCCCCTCCTCCCAATCTCTTCTAAATTGCAGCTCCCGCAGCTGCATTTGCTTAAACAGCCATCACGGGACTGGCTGTACCCTGTAATTCTGACCTCTGCTCGCTTGTCTCCCCAGCCTAGGCGCAAACCACAAGAGCCAATTTAATGGGCAGATGATGTGGCTGCCTTGTGAATGTTTGCCGTTTGGAAAAGCTGCAATTTATGCTGACTGAACACGAAGGCATCAGCGATAGGTTCGTAACCACGGTTTGTTTTTCTAACCGCCTGCAGCCTTTCCTTTAGGCCAGATAATGTCTCCAAAACACTCAGCTCAGTTGGTAGAAGAGGCTGAAAATAAAACCGCGTATATAATGCCACAATATAATTCTCTGGAGCTGCTATGTTTGCCGTGCCCTCCGAAGCAGTCACACCCCTCAAAGTACCTTGAAATCAAAGCTGTGACACTGCTTGGGGGGACTTGAATTCAGGAGCATCTTAAACAGGGTTGCCAATAGGGCTGCCAACCTCCAGGTACTAGCTGGAGATCTCCTGTTATTACAACTGATCTCCAGCCGATTGAGACCAGTTCACCTGGAGAAAATGGCCGCTTCGGCCATCGGACACTATGGCATTGAAGTCCCCCCCATCCCAAAACCCTGCCCTCCTCAGGCTCCACACTAAAAGCCTCCCGCCGGTGGTGAAGAGGGTCCTGGCAACCAGGTGGTGGCTGGAGATTTCCTGAGATTATAACTGATTTCCAGGCAATAGAGATCAGTTCACCTGATGAAAATGGCTGGTTGGGAAGGTTGACTCTATGGCATTATACCCCATTGAAGTCCCTCCCCTCCCTAAACCCCACCCTCCTCAGGCTCCACCCCCCCAAAGCTCCAGGTATTTCCCAACCGGAGCTGGCAACCCTAATCTTAAAAACCAGCAAGATTTCCAGGATCTACGCTTTCAAGAATCAAAACTCCCTTTGTCAGATACCAGGAGGAATTCAGGAATTCCTCCTTGTATCTGGCAAAGGGAGCTTTGATTCTTGGAAGCTTATGACCCAAACATCTGGTTGGTCTCTAAGATGCTCCTGGACTCGAATCCAGCTGTTCTACTGCAGAGTCTTTTAAGCCTGGCTGTTTCCCTCGGGGTCATGCCTCCGATGTTTGTTGTGATTATGCATGCCGCTTCTGACTGTCAGAGGTTGCCTCGCTCACCTCCTGCATTTCCCCGCGTTTTGCCTGCATTTTCAAATCTGGCATAAAACGGGTTCCTGAAAACGAGGGCAAAATGCGGGGAAATGCAGGCGGAAAGCGAGGCAGAAACTATCTACTTAGGATGGTATTCTTACAGCGTTGTGTTGGTTCTGGTGGCCTCGTCTTGAAATAGAGACACTGGAGAGCTAGAAACAGTACTGAAAAGAGCTTGAAGCATCTTCCTAATAATATGGGAATCACTATGCACCAAAGAATTAAAGTTTACAGCTAGTCAGGATGTACGCGAAAACTGGTACAAGATGTTTTACCGGTGGCACTTCGCTCCAAACGTGTTAAAAAAAGATGCACAATACAAATAAATCAAACCAAGCGGCCTGCTGGAAATGTAAAGTGTCAGATGGTTCTTATTTTCACGTATGGTGGACCTGTCCGAAGCTACAAGGGTATTGGAAAGATATACATCACGAACTCCAAAAGATGTTCTAACAAAGATTCCCTCTAGATCCAAAGAATATGTTGTTAGGTATAACACTTTCAGAATTACCCCCGCAACTTCAAGATCTAGTCAAATACACTACAACAGCTGCTAGAACAGTTCTTGTGAGGAAATGGACAGGCAATCCTCCCAGATGTAGAAGAATGGAAGGAAAAACTAATGGAATATGCAACTATGGCTAAAATGACCACCATGGTAAACAGTGGCAAGAACTATGAACAGTTCTATGAAAAATGCAAATTATTCTACCAGTATATTGAGGCTTAAATATAATAAAACAAGAGAGTAGATGTAAATTAACCATAGCAAAACCTCAGCCAGCTCCACATTTGGAAAATTATTTTGAGGGTATAGATGCAAAATAGTTTTGATAAGATGTTTAGTATTTGGTTGCAAGAACAGTAATGCTAAAACTTCTCTTTTTAAGTTGGGCAGTTATTTTGGTCGCAAAACCGTGATGAATAGCATGGCATTGTAATCTGTCTGGTTTGCTATTCTCTTTTTTGGTCTTTTTCAAATTCATTGTTGAGACCCTTATCCCCTTTTTCTTCCCCCTTCCTTTTTGTATTTTGTGTTCCCCTTATACTGAAAAAACAACCACACCTTCCCTATAATGAATGGCTAGAAGACAGGCACGGGATGGAGAAGGGTGTGTGGGGGGGGGGGGAGAGAACACATTTTTAAAATGTGTTGTGCAACGTCACAATGTTACTTCCTGGTTACAGCACTGTCGGGTTGCCACTTCCGGATTGGGAAATTCCTGGAGATCTGGGGGTAGAGCCTGGGGAGGGTGGGATTTAGCGTGGGGCGGGAGCACAACAGGGACGTGATGTCATGGGAGTCCACCTTCCAAATAGCCATTTTCTCCAGGGGAACTGATCTCTGCTTTTGAGGGTGGACTCTAAGGCAATTCACCTTACTGAGGTCCCTGTCTTCCCCAAACCCTGACCTCCCCATGCTCCACCCCCAAATCTCCAAGAACTTCCCAAGTCAGAGTACACAACCCTAGAAGAGACACAACCATTTCCTCCAAAGAAATTCAGCTTTACCATGCAAAGTGTTACTCTTCCACTTACTGAAGACCCCACTCCTAGAGGCACCTGGTAGTGGCTTCCTAGAGGCACCTGGTTGGCCGCAGTGTGAACAGACTGCTGGACTTGATGGGCCTGGGTCTGATCCGGCAGGGCCTTTTCTTATGTTCTTATGTTCACTCCGAGGGAAGAATGTTTTCATCATGTACTGACAACTCCCCAAGGGACCACTCCCCAATAAGTTAGGGGTTAGGGACCGTGATTTACCAGAGAATCAGAAAACAGGAGTTATCCGTGATAAATAGGGACCTCTGGAACACGTGAGTTTTCCACCAACCCTCTAGAGCAGTGGTTCCCAACCTTTTTTTGACCAGGGACCACTAGGACTTTTTTGTTCGGTGCAGGGACCCCAAGGTTCAAAATAAAAATTCCGAGAATTTGAAAGTAAACTTTAATCATAACTGTTAGTTAAACATTAAACTTAGAATAATATTTGAATATATATATTTTACAATAGAGAACTTTTAATTGAAAATATTAATTTATTATGGGTTTATAACTTTGTTTCGCGGACCTTAATTTAGTTCTCACGGACCCCTGGGGGTCCATGGACCCCTGGTTGGGAACCAGTGCTCTAGAGATAAACCTTGCAGCCAGCACGCCAAGAGCAAACAGAGATGATCCATGATGGCCGAGGAAGGAATTCTAAATGGTGGCAAAAAAAACCCCCATAAATTCATTAAACTGCAATTTCTTGCTCCCCTTAGGCGTCTCTCTGCCTCATGGTCGGGGCGAAGCTGGAGCATGAGTGGAAACCCACAACAAATCAGCCTCGTGTTCAGCAAGGCCGGCTGCATGGATCGCTCAAATCCCTCATAAATAGATAATGCCTTGTACAAGAAGCGAAACACTGTTCCATTTCAGCAGGCACACAATGAACAGCAGTCATGCTTTGGAGCGATTCAGTTAGGGTTGCCAGCTCCCGGTTGGGAAATACCAGGAGATTTTGGGGGCGGAGCCTTGGGAAGGTGGGGTATGGAGAGAGGAGGGACCTGAGGAGAGCAGGGTTTGGGGAGGGAATGGATTTCAAGGGGGTACAATGCCATAGAGTCCAATTGTCAAAGCAGCTCTTTTCTCCAGGTGAACTGATCTCTACTGGCTGGAGATTAGTTGTAATAGCAGGAGATCTCCAGCCAGTACCTGGAGGTTACAGCAGTTCAAAAAGGATAAGTACCAATATTCTATAATGCAAAACAAAACTTTAGTGATCACTTCCACCGTCTTTTTTAAGAACATTCATGAATGAAAAATATTTTGGACTAGCTTATTAATTCCAGACGACTACATTGAAGACTTCTTGAGAGCTATGTATATGTTTATTGTATTGTGTTGTTGACTTGTGTCTCAGTTCACCCTTGCACTTTGTTCACTTTCACTAAAGTTTTGTTTTGCATTATAGAATATTGGTACTTATCCTTTTTGAACTGCTGTACCCTCATTAGAACCAAGTGCCTCTTTTTTCCAGTACCTGGAGGTTGGCAGCCCTATCAGTCTGGATATCGGATGTCCAGATAAGGGAGGCTGTAAATACATTCTGTATTTTAATCTCTATCAGCTGGAGATCAGTTGTAAGAGCAGGAGATCTCCAGCTAGTACCTGGAGGTTGGCAACCCTACATTCAATGCACCAGCCTAATTGCCAGGTGACACAGGCATCTCCTTAGGAAGCAGGCTTGCCATTTGCCCACTGTTGAAGAGGTACTATTAGAGTTATATATAAACTTGCTCCCTAACATTTTGTGGTTGGCAGCCCTATTGATTCCAGGCAAGCCGGGAGTGGGGGTGGGGGCTGTGACTCAGTGGTAGAGCATCTGCCCGGCGTGTAGAAGGCCCCAAGTTCAATCCCGGACATCTCCAGTTAAAAGGGTCAGGTGACATGAACGACCTCAGCCTGAGACCCTGGAGAGGCGCTGCCAGTCAGAGCAGGAAATACTGACATTGATGAACCAAGGGTCTGATTCAGTAGAAGGCAGCTTCGTGTGTTCAATGGTGACCGGCATCTCGGCTTCCTGGCCGTCCACTTCCTGGCTGTCGAGCTGAGCGGTTCATGTGTGCACACAGTGAGTCATTGTTCTGGCAGAATTGTGGTTCCCCACACATGCTTATTTTACCTGCCTTTGGAATGTGGCACAGCTCCCGACCTTGTTACTAAAGGACTCCCGAAGGGAAAGAGCCGTTCCCAAATAGACTAAAAAAAAACCTAGTACAAACAGTGTGTGGGCGGGACTGGGAGGGGATGGGAATGCAAAAGGAAATATTCTTTCTTGCCCCCCCCCCCCAAGAAACTGCCCGGATTGTATCAAAAAAGTCTGTCCTCTGCCTCTTAATTAAATCTTTCCAAATAAAATATCAATTAAAAAGGTGTAATACCGGTGGATGGCCCAGGCTAGCCTGATCTCGTCAGATCTCAGAAGCTAAGCAGGGTCAGCCCTGGTTAGTATTTGGATGGGAGACCACCAAGGAAGACCAGGGTTGCTGTGCAGAGGAAGGCACTGGCAAACCACCTCTGATAGTCTCTTGCCATGAAAACCCCCAAAAGGGGTTGCCATAGGTAGGCTGCGATTTGGCGGCACTTTACACACACACCATACCGGTTGAATATCCCTTATCCGGACTGCTTGGGACCAGAAGTGGTCCGTATTTCAGATCTTCCCATATTTTGGAATATTTTGGAATTTTTGAATGTACACAATGAAATATCTTGGGGATGGGACCCAAGCCTAAACACGAAATTCATTTAAGTTTTATATATGCTTTATATACACTTCTTAGACATAGCCTGAATGTAATTTTAAACAATATTTTAAATAATTTTAGTGTACATTGAACCGCCACAAAGCAAATTGGTGTGCTGCTGAGGGCCTGCGTGCCCGCTCAAAAAGTCTGGTTTTCAGGTCAGTCTGTAGGGTTGCATGCCTATTCTACAGCTCAGCCTCTCATTCCCGTTAGTACGCATTTACTATTCATAGGGCTGCCAACCTCCAGACGGTGGCTGGAGATCTCTCACTAGTATAACTGATCTCCAGGTGACAGAGATCAGTTCCCTTGGAGAAAGTGGCCCCTTTGGAAGATGGACTCTATGGCATTATACCCCAATGAAGTCCCTCCCCTCCCCAAACTCCGCCATCTTCAGGCCCACCCTCAAAATCTCCAGGTAGTTCCCAACCCTAGGGTTACCAGGTTTGGGGAGGGGAGGGACTTCAATGCCATAGAGTCCAATTGCCAAAGCGGCCATTTTCTCCAGGTGAACTGATCTCTATCGGCTGGAGATCAGTTGTAATAGCAGGAGATCTCCAGCTAGTACCTGGAGGTTGTGGAAGGCAGCAGCGCGTGGCTCAATCAAAAAATAAGACAAAGATATAATGTTACATGGTTATTAGTAACTTTAACAAATAAAAACAAAATAATCTGCTAGTAATGTGTTTAGAAGCTCACTGCAATTGAATTGAATCTTCTGGTTCATGGTGGTCCCTTTAAATTTCTTTGGGTCGGCAAGCTGATGAAGAGTCTCGAAACGCGTCAATCCTACACAGCATGTTAATTATATAAGCTCGAGTTGGCTACTTTGAATATTTTGTTTTGAACATTCATTCTCCTTATAAGGTTCCTTTGGTTTTGTTCTTTTGAATTTTGGCTCTTAAGCCCTGCGAGGCAAACTGTGTGAATTGTGAACGCATTACTAGCAGATTATTTTGTTTTTATTTGTTAAAGTTACTAATAACCATATAACGTTATATCTTTGTCTTATTTTTTGATTGAGCCACGCGCTGCCGCCTTCCACAGTTTCCACTATTTTCAGCGCAGGTTTACATATTTCCTGAGTACCTGGAGGTTGGCAACCCTACCCAACCCAGAGCTGGCATCCCTAATTATTCAGCATCTCAGTTGCATTTTCGCAAACCCCCTTCCACAGGGCCAGGATTTGTCATGTTGCTTTCATCACTGATGTGAATGCCAAGGTGGGAGCTCCCACATAGGCCCTTTCTGCACATTTTCCTCCATCAGCCTCTTGTGGCCGCCATTTTCCCTGCCATGCCACCAGAGGGTTTTCTGAGTCCTTTTAAAAATTGTTACAGCATTATAGTGTTGAACCTCAAGGGGTTTTTCAAGGCAACAGATTAACAGAGGTGGTTTGCCGTTGCCTGCCTCTGCTTTGCAACCCTGGACTTCCTTGGTGGTCTCCCATCCAAGTACTAACCAGGGCCGACACTGCTTAGCTTCCAGGATCTGATGGGATAAGGCTAGCCTTGGCCATCCTGGTCAGGGATATAGCCTTATAGTGCTATAGCAATCACCATTTTTAAAACCTTCAAATCGCCCTCTGGTGGCCATGGCAAAAATGGCATGGATGGGGTTTAGACCTTTGCAGGACAGGAAAATGCATGTTGGTTCTAATCCCTAAAAGTTTCTGCATTATCTCTGTTAATGTTCATGACAACATGTTGCTGTGGTTGGAACAACAGCAGTGGTTGCCTCTGTTAAAGGTTACCATTGCCAAACAGGGAAATTCCTGGAGATTTTGGAGGTGATGTTTGGGGAAGGGGAGGAACCTCAGCAGGCTACAATGCCATAGAGTCCACCCTCCAAAGAACCCATTTTCTCCAGGGGAACTCTCCAAGGTCAGTATGGCCTACTCAGACCTGCAGTGGCTCTCCAGAGTCTCAGGCTGAGGTCTTTCACATCACCTACTTGCCTAGTCCTTTTATTTGGAGATGCTGGGGATTGAACCTGGGACCTTCAGCATGCCAAGCAGAAGCTATACCACTGAACATAAGAACATAAGAAAGGCCGTGCTGGATCAGACCAAGGTCCATCAAGTCCAGCAGTCTGTTCACACAGTGGCCAACCAGGTGCCTCTAGGAAGCCCACAAGCAAGACGACCGCAGCAGCATTGTCCTTCCTGTGTTCCACAGCACCCAAAATAATAGGCATGCTCCTCTGATACTAGAGAGACTAGGTATGCAGCATGAGTAGTATCCATTCT